>NC_140508.1:20390557-20725557 GCF_964339955.1 Pipistrellus hanaki | reverse complement strand
CAATTAAAGAGCTCATTTAAGCCTTATCTTGTCTTGTGAGGTTAGTACGGTGATCGGCAAACTGCGGCTCGCAAGCCATATGTGGCTCTTTGGCCCTTTGAGTGTGGCTCTTTCACAAAATACCCCGCTTGGGCGAGTCTATTTTGAAGAAGTGGCATTAAAAGAAGTTTAAGTTTAAAAAATTTGGCTCTCAAAAGAAATTTCAGTCGTTATACTGTTGATATTTGGCTCTGTTGACTAATGAGTTTGCTGACCACTGTAGCTGAAGAGGAAAGATACTTTTAGGTCAGAAATGGATAAACAGGAAACTTTTTTATTGAAAAAATAAGTTTATCGATTTCTGTATCTTTTAATTAAGATGTAGTCTTGTCATGTGCAATGCTGGGTTAATTCTTTATTCAAAACAAAACACACACACACACATACACACACACACAAACAAATCTCCAATCACCTACCTGCTTCAACAATTTACTTATTTATACTAGGGTTTCTGAATAAACACCTAAGATTTTTTCACCAAAACTTGGAGTTTATTTTGTAGAGGAAGATGAGATAATTCTGTATTGCTCCAGAAGACATCTTTACTACTGAGTAGAAGTTATTGTAGGGGGTAGACTTAAATGTGATATGTGAATGAACTTTCTTAAAAAACGATGAACTACATATTCATAATATAATATATATTCAAACAAAATCCCAATTTCCAAAATAGTCCTTATGTTATGAGTAGAGGCCTAGTGCATAAAAATTCATGCACTGAACGGGGGGTCCCTCAGCTCGGCCTGCCCCCTCTCACAGTCCAGGAGCACTCTGGGGCTGGAAGCAACCTGGCAATCAGGGAAAGGCAATGGCCACATCGCACCTCTGCTGCTTCCACTGCCAGCTGCACAAGCCTCAGCTGGCCCTGGTTACCTGAGCTTCGGGTGGCCTTGGGCAGCTGGGCAGCCGCCATCTGAAGCTTGCCTGTGCCTCAGGCCAGCCCAGGGAGGCTGGGGGACTGAGGGTGTATCTGGCCACACCATGTTCCTGCCACCCCTGCTGCCCCCTGGCAAGGCTGAAAGGACTGGGGGGGACTGGGCACCTCCATCTTGTGGCTATGGGCACCACCATCTTTGTGATGGCATGACAGTCAATTTGCCTATTCTCTCTTTATTAGATAGAATACTATGTTACTAAAATAGGAAAACATGCATATCTGCACAATGAAATATGTAATAAGACTGTTGAAAATGATAACGTGATTTTCCTTCTTTTTATTTATCTGTGTTTTCTAATGTTTATGAACAATTCTGCATTTCTTGTACTGTATCATACAAATCATGTGGAACAAGGAAAAGCACTAACAGTCAGTTGTTCCAAACCATGGCAGGTTATAAAACAATAAGCCATCTATCACCAGAGCTAATGAGCAGAAGTGAGAGGTTAATTGACAGAAAATCCATAGGAGGAGAGCAGTTGTCAATGGAGAAGAGAACCTCTACTTCCCAGCTCAGTCCTAAGGTTCTGAAACTTGAAATTCTTCATATCTGGGCTATATTTGTCAAAGCTAATTATAAGTATTCTGACAGTCGTGGCTCCTGGTCACCTAAAGTGAAGAGAGTGCTAGAATATTTTTTAACAAGTGTTAAATCCAAAACATCCTCAATCTATAGTGTGTCCTATGTGAGCCCAGTGAAAAAGGTAGCGTTCTGTGCAGAAGCTGGACTGGTTGCATAGTAACTGTCAGCCCCCCCAAACAAACCAGCCTCCTTCTGGAAGCCCCCATTTTATCACCCCTGGAGTCAAGCCAAGTTAGCAGCCTTTTAATGGAGCAGATTGCTAACTTCTCTTTCAATGGAGTAAATAAAATGATTGACAAATAAAGGATAACCCAGATTTTATCCTAACAAGATCTAGTCTATCCTTTTTTTTCTCAACCTAAAAATATTTTAAGGGGCAGGGGTCTTCCTATCCAGACAGGTTAAAGAGGAAAGTGGAGACCCCACAACAGAGCCTGCTCATGGGGAAGCTATTAGAACAAAGCATGAATTTCAGTTCAGCTGCCTTGGCTGAACCAAACATTTTTCTATAGAAATGAGAAAAGCTATTTGTAGAGGATCAAAGCAATGCTTCCTGGTGGGGCAGACATGAGCTAGAGATCTCTACAAGAGATTTTTAACCATTTTGAGGGTCACCTAAGTCTCACATTTTAAAATGAAAGGAACTCTGTAGATAGCTCATAAAGCCCCACAAATAAAAGACACAAAAATACAGAGTACATGTTCTTCACATTTCCCCCATTATTTTCTTTTAGGACTATTGGTTAAGCTGAAGAGGACTTAAAAGAACTGACTCCATACCTGTAGTTCCCTTAGATCGGCAGTTCTCTGCTCATTCTGAGAAATCCATAAAAAATAATAATGAAGTTGCCAGTTGCTGCTGTGCAGAACGCTGCCGGCCGAAAAGGCATCTCTCCTTAAGTAACCCCTGCTTATGCTGGGACATTTTCATGAGAAAAATATGGAAGTTCAACAAATGAGAGAATTTTTTTTTTTTTGCATTATCATTTTTTTTGTTGCCAATTTTATTATCTTTAGGCCATAAGGGGGTTATGGCACAGCTTTTGTTAGCAATTATAGATTGTTTTGTTGGCATAAGGTGTCTAGTTTTGATATGGGGCTTAACAACTGCACAGGGCAGTGTTTATCGATTGCTATAAGTCAGGGTTCTGAACTCAGGTGGTGTTCTCCTATCTAAGTCTTTGCAGGTGGTTTGCTTTGCAGTTTCCCTTCCTATACAATCCATGGCACAGACAGCCTTACAATTCCAAGGAAGGCATCTTTCTAAAACAAAGAAATATGAAAGCACCGTACAGCATCAATTACTTTTAGATTGTTGTTCTCCCTTCTTGTCCTTATGTATGCTACATATGGTGCATATGCTTTTTACTGAGGTATTTATAGGACAGTTCAATGGTTGATAGTTTTATATTTTACTTTCAGTTAATTTCATGTCATGAATACATTTTCCCCACTTAAAATGTTTTTTTTTTAATTGCTCTGTAACATAATATCACAGGGTATGATGTACCATAATTCCCTAAGCCTTCTCTTATTAGAGAACTTCTGGATCATTTTACGTTCACCTTGTTATAGATAGATATAAAATAGGCTCTGTTTCCATTTAAATATACACACACTTTCATTGGACTCCCCAATGGGTTACTAAAGGTATTACTCTGTGTAGTTGTTTGTTAGTGTCCTTTTCATATGATTACAATGCATTACCTGTCATGTTTAAGGTATACACTTTCTACCAATTGGCTGTCTGGGAAACTAGAAATGGCACATTGCACCATGATAGTATCTCATGCCTGACAATGAAGTTCATTAAAAATAAGCCATTTAAAGAAATCCCCAAAGTATTTAATTAACTAGAACATTTAAGTGGAGAGTTTTCAAATTAATTGAATTTCCCGATATTTGCTACTGCTGTTATTATTAGCTTTATTTATATAGAGGTTAAAAAAATAAAGTTCATGATATAATGTTTTAAATCGGTGATTTCAACCTTTATCATTTCATGGCACACATAAACTAATGACCAAAATCCTGTGGCATAACAAAAAAATTATATATTTTGACAATCTGACAAAAATATATATATAATTTTGATTCATTTACACTGGATGGCTATTGTTATGTTGGCTATTATCATTTTTTATTTGACAATATAAGGGAAAATAGGACAGTGCCCCTGACTAAATAGTCAAGTATTGCATATATATTCATTTCAGAGAGGAAGGGAGAGGTAGAGAGAGAGAGATAAACATTAATGATGAGAGAGAATCATTGATTGGCTGCCTCTTGCATGCCCATACTGGGAATCAAGCCAGCAACCCGGGCATGTGCCCTAACTAGGAATCAAACTGTGACCTTTTGGTTCAAAGGTTGATGCTCAACCACTGACCAATCTGGCTGGGCAGTACTGCATGTTTCAAAAATTCTTGCAGACCAGTGTGTCTGCTGTGGTGCAGGAGTTGAAAAATCACTGTTTTAAATCATATAACTTGGGGTTGGCAAAAATTTGTTCCTTTTTTATCTTGGTTCTCAACATTGTGTGTGAAATGTTTATGTCTCTTTGTGTCATGGTGTTGGGGCAAACTGTGAGTTTATATAATTCCACCCCTTTGAAAGGGTGACTTGCAGACCCTCTTAGTGCCATTCTAAACACCATGCGAGGGTAATGTTGTCCAGGTAATCGAAGTTGAGTGGCTCCAATATGGTGAAACTTGAGAATTATCTACAAGACCCAATGCACCACTTTGCATGTATGTCTCAATGAAATTCCAGATAGGAGTATTTGGGTCTGTCTGTTTACTCTTTCTCATCATAGTGGAGTGCAACAAAAATTCCAGATAATTGAGCACTTCACCACTGAAGACCTATAGTAGAACTCCAGACCTTGGAGAGACTCTGATGGTCATCCAGGTGAGAAATTTGAAGCCTAGAGGAGTCACACGTTTCCTTCAAGGGTTAGGACACGACTTAAAACCCTAGAGTTGTGCATCATTGTCCAGTTCTCTTCCTTCTACTTTATGGCTATCTTTACAGTTTTCTTGCATATACCTGAACTCTTCAAAGTGAAAAAAAAACTTTTAACTTTTGAGTGGATTAAGGAGTGAAGAAACTTTCCCTTTATATTCAAGCATACTAAATGCTGACTAAAAGAAAGTTTTATTATATTTGTACCTGCAGTTAAATGAGTCATGCATCAAGAAGCAATGGGTAAATGAATGATTTTGAGACAGGCAATAATATGTCTGTGTTCTTCTTCCTAGTTTTTTATTAAGTGAGTCACAGAAAGGAAATATGAAACCAACTCCCTAGAGGCCAGTCTGCTAAGTAAAAATCTAAACCAAAGTTTAACAACAGAGAAAAAATGTTATGTATTACCCTCCCAAGGGGGAGCTCGATGACACAATTGGGGCTAACAGTGACTGTTTCCAAAAGCAAGAAAAACTGAGTTATTACTTCTGCTTATTCTCAAATAATAAAGAATGGACTTGAGGTTGGAAATGAAACTTTCTGAAGTTGATTAACCTCTAAATGAATGCAATAGTATGGTGTAGCCCCACTTGCTGGACACCAGCATCCCAGAAGATTTGTGGTTTAGATGGTTTTCATGATTCATTTCTGTGAAAGAAACAATCCCATTACTAATGGCTGAAAACAATTAACCACCATATCTCCAGATTTCTTAGGTCAGTACGTTAGAAAAGGCTTGTCTGGATTATTTTTCTGTTTCACATGACATTGAATGGTGTTCATTTGGCAAAATGGCTAGTCTGAAGGGTCCAAAGTGCTTCTCTCATGCATCTGGCTTCTTGGTTTGCATGGGTGGAAAGCCGAGCTTTGGAATAGGCTCTGGAATAGAACACCTACATATTGCATATCCTGAAATTATTTCTGGACAGTTAGATTTCCTTCATGGTTCTTCAAAACTTCAGGAGTGAGGACTCCAATAGCATAAGTGGAAGTGCCAGAATATCAGTTTAACCATAGTCTATTGTTGGTTAAGCAACTCAGTAAGAGTAGCTCAGATTCAGAGGGACAGGAATGAGATTTGATCTTTTAATGAGAGGAGTAGCCTGGAATGTGTGACCACCTTTGCTCGATTATAGACACCTGGTTTATAAATGCTATGTACTGATAGTTTCTTACTACAATTATCTGTAACTCCCTGTCTAAAAGTTTTCTCTGGCCACTGGAGTTTTCCCAGCCCAATCAAGGGTCGGGGCAAAAGACTTGCCAATGATGATAGGAGATGGAGGACAGATATTATTAGATACAGAAAATCATTACGTGGAACTTATTTATCACTGAGGCTGCTTATTATCTTTGACACATGATGTTGAATGCAATCTAGTATTGATGAACATGCCTGTTTAACTAGCTCCCAGGTCAAGAAACAAAACATTAACAGTCACCACAGAAAACATCTTGTCCCCTTTCCCACTCCCAAGAACCACTATTCTCCTGACTTCTAACCCCATAGATTGCTTTTTCCTACTTTAGAATATTATACGGGTGGAATTGTATAACATATGCTCTCCAATACCTGGCTTTTTTCACTCAATATTACATTTAATTGCCTGTACAAGTAATTGGTACATGTAGTAGCTTATTCATTTTATTGCTATATACTGTTCCATTATTTAATACAACACAGTTTATTTTTCAATTATATTTTTCAAATGTTAAATGGAATTTGAGTGAATTTCTGGTATTGGCTCTTTTGTTTGTATCTTTTGGTGGAAACATAGGTATTTATGTTTGGTACATACTGAGGAGTAGAATCTCCTAAATCTTCTTTGGAAATGCATTTTCTTTTCTTTTCCATCCATAAAAGCTCTGCTCATCTCTGCACCTTTAATTATATCTTCCCTGAGGCATTCCAAAACTTTCCTGCTCAAGTATATGTCCCTTCTTCAATCCATCTGTTTATGTTTTCACCAGAGTTACATCTAACACTGATATTGGTTGAGTGCCACTCTTTCAATCCCAAAACATCTACCATCTTCACAATAGAGAGCAGTGTTGAAGGTCTTGCAACATCTGGCTCTGACCAATCTTCCTAGCTTCCACCAGCTTCTAAATCTTTCCCCACATTCTGTTGACCAGTTATCTTATTTACAGTTTTCAATTCATATCTGTCCAATCTTTGTGGGTATTGCTCCAAATACCTGCTCTCCATTTTCCAGTTCTCAAAGTTTTAGCAAAAGTATCTGGCACAAAATAGTATTTGTTACAGAATTATCAGAGTAGACACTTAGATATCTAATAGAATCGCCAACCCTTAATTCACCTCATTCTCTATCTACTTTCCTTCCATATCCCCTATTCCAGTCAAAGACATCTTCCGTTTTCTCAGCTCAACAACTCAGGAGCCACCATTGTGAGTCCTCTTAAACTCCTATTCTTCACATCCAGTTCCTGAGCAAGTTCTGACTGCCTATTCTCTCTTCAAAGCAAATAGCCCTGATGTGACGACTCTCATCTCCCTTCCCAACCTCAGCATCTCTAGCCTGTACTATACCGACCTTCCTCTGTTCTTTTTGGATCTTGCCTGAGTGATTTTTAAAAAAAAAATCTAAATGAATCCATTTATATCACCTATGGTTCTTAAAAGCCTTAGGTATTTTCCACTGTACTTGGAATAAAACCCAACCTCCTTACTGACATGTAGAAGTCTTCACAGCCTACTTTCTCTTCCCAAATGTTACTTCCCCTGAGATGCCACCTGCACCCCCACAATTCACTCTTTATCCTCTTGTCCTGCTTTACTTCTGCAGAACTCTAGTCACTGTCTGAAGCCACATAGTGTTGTTTATTTTTGGTCTTTTCTCACTAGAACATAAGCCCTAGGGGGTGCTTTATCTCTATCATCACTGCATCCTCTGTGAATATAATAGTCTGTGGCCTATGGCAGGCACTGAATAAATATTTGTTAAATGAGTGACTAAACAATGCCCAATGCCTCCACTTATGTCAAGACTTAGGATAAAGGCTCTCATTCTCCTACAGTGCTCCCAATGATAGCATTATAATAAACACAGTTATTAATTAACTGGAAAGGAGCAAAGGAAGGCAAAATATTATAGGCATGCTACTTGTGCAGCTTTTTCAGGAAGCTGCAATTTAGACACATGCCCTGTAAAGTCTGAATGAAATAGGGAAGGTACTTGTCTGTCAATCACACCTAAAAACAGGTCATTGACCAGAGTGGGTGTGGTCGCTGCAAGCCTGGGAAGATTTGAAATACATAAACTCCTAAACAAAGGAGTTCCTCTCTTGAATTTGCTTCTTGGTTCCCCCTCTTGGCCTGTGAAGCGCTCATGCTCCTGCATTCACCCACATCGCTCACAGCCATGTGAACCCCACACACAATGGACTAATGGACTGCAACTAGCCTGATGCTGTGCCAGACCCAGCTCCACCATGGAATGGAAATTCCGGACACTAGCTTTGCTTTCAGCTCTGCTAATCCTCAGCTGCACATTTTCCAGGACTAGATTAAGGGAAATGGAACTTTGTAAATGCAGGATGTAATTCTACACAAATAAAAATCACTCATCCTCCCATGCAAGTCTCAAAAAATTATTTTCCTAGAGATATCATAAATACCAGACCCCCAGCACCCAGTGGGGAAAGGGATACCCCACTTCCATGGGTGGACATGTCACTTCCACCAATAATACCATGAGATCAACATGCTTCTTCCTCTGAAGTAAGGTATATAATCTTTAATACATTACTTATTTCATTCTACCTTATAAAAACACTTGCTTATGTGTCGGCATCCCCTGTAAGCTGTAGGCTCTTGAGTGCAGGGCCTCCCAACCTTTAGCCATCTCTGCATCCTGAACAGGCCCTGAAGATGGGGTTCTATGCTGCATGTCTCAATAAAGTGTTTAACTGACATTAAAGGGTTTTATCTATTTAAAGAGAAAATTAGTATGTTTGTGAAAGAACCTTACAGAGATTTAGTAATCTTAACAGTATTTGGTATTTTTGTGACTTTTAAGTCTCTTCTAATAGTCCCTCCAGTTAAACTTTGACTAAAGAAGTTTTGTGCATCAAGAAAGGTGACTGTGCCAATGATTTCCTTTAAGGAAACATTGGGAATTTACTTTTAAAATTGGATCAGAAAGACAAATTTAAGTGTATAATGCCAATTGAACCATATTTTGATCTTCATTGAAAAGTCTACATGCAAAACCCCTGCATTGATTTGAGATCTCCGCCCCTGTAGAGAGGTTTCTAACTACAGTAGCCCCGCACTCCTCCCTTAGTTGCAGTTTATGTTGCTGTAGTTTCGGAAACCTGTGGCTAACCATGGCCTGAGAATATGAAATGGAAAATTTCAGACATAAACAATTCATAGGTTTTAAATTGCATGCTGCTCTAAGTAGCATGACAAAATTGCCTGCTGTCTCGTTTTGTCCCACTTGGGCTGTGAATCATCCATTTGTTCAGCCTATCCACACTGTACATGCTACTCAGCCATTTGTCACTTAAGAAGCTGTCTTGGTTATCAGATCCACTGTCATGGTATTGCAGTGTGTGTGTTCACGTAACCCTTATCACCAGAAGGTCAATATCAGCCTAATGTTATGTCAAAATGCCTGCCAGTCACCTCACTTATCTCATCTTGTAGGCATTGTGTCATCTCTTATCATCACAAGAAGGGTAAGTACAGTACTATGAGATGTTTGAGAAAGAGAGGAAATATTCACGTAACTTTTATTACAGTATATTGTTATAATTATTTAATTTTATTATTAGTTATTGTTCTTAAACTCTTACTATGCCTAATTTATAAATTAAACCTTATCTTAGATATGCATGCATAAGAAAAAACATAGTAAATATAGGGTTCTGTGTAATCTGTGGTTTTAGGCATCCATTGGGGTCCTTGGAACATAGCCCCCAGGGATAAGGGGGAATGAATGCATAACACATTCTGTTTGCTAGAGCAATGTTTTGTCCACAAGATGGGGAAGTGGTTCCAGTTGAATCTTTTCTTTTAAATCATTCTAAAAGTCCACTTATTATCCTAATATTTCTTGGAACTGCATCCCAGATACTGAACATAAATGCCTTCCTCTTGGAAGCAGGAAAAAGCAGCCTCAATAAAAAGTGCAGAGCATAACAAAACACACCTGTCTGAAAGAATGTTCTATTCAGCCTAAGAAGATGAAGGTCATTTATGTATCATTTAGAGTCATTGTGTGTTGTGGATGAAATATATCTGCTGTTTTTGATTCTACAATGAGGTGCCTGAAATTTCCCTTCTTTTATGCAGATTTGGAGGGAAGCAGTGCAAAGGAAATGTCACCTCAGCTTGGTACAGGTGGACATTTATTTATTTTTTAATAGAATTTATAAAAATAACCAAAGAGAAGAATAGAGGTAATCTCTTCTTCCCTTTTGAGATTTCCTAATAGGACATTTCATGAGAACTAAACATGCTTCGTACATAAAGGGAAGGGGGGGGGGGAAGGGAAATGGCTATCTCTTCAAGTCAGATTTCAATTATTTAAACCATCAACTAAGATTTCTTTCTTTTTCTCCATTATTTTGCTACCCTGTAAATAGGGCATATAATTAGGTCATTGGAATAACAAAAAGAACCCTGAGACAAAAATCCTATTAAATTTCAAATTCATGCATTACCACAAAGGTAAAAAGCAGCAAATCAGATGTTTTATTTGAACTTTAAGTTCACATAAAATATAGATAATAGCCTTATCTACAAAATAATTTCAGACATATGGGTATGCCTAGAACTTTAACCATATAATTTTTCAATTCATTTCATTATGTCTCTAAAACCAGATTAGTGCATTTATGCTACAGTTTAAAAAGAGTGATATTAGCCTGTCACAAGAATAATATTCCAGACATTTATTTGGAAAATTATATCCTAAAATTTAGCCTTTATGATCAAGGGGATCTGTGTGTGACATGATTGATGCACATCTAGTGGTTTGAAGCAAGGCTTACCTTTGGTGACAGACACAATTTGTTCCAGTCTGGCCTCACCATTTACTAACCACATAACCTTGGATGAATTACTTGGCTTTGGTTACAAGTAAAAACAAAGAGTCTGGCTCACATAGGCATAGAGGAAATTAATTAGAGGGGTAACAGATGGGAAGGCTGGAAAAGCAGTGAGAGAAAAAACAGACAAGAGCAGGCAAAGTAGGTAGCCAGAACCACAGTCTAGGTCCTGCAACCATGATGCCTAGACACTGGTTGCCACCACTGCACCAGACAACACCATATTCACCCTGGCCATGGGTGTCATGAGCGATGGCAGGGAGACCTCTTAGTGCTAGAGAGTCCCAGGTACAGTCTTCGGTCCCTTTCTCATTACTATCTGTCCTCAACCCCTCTGTGTTCTCACCTGGTCTCATGGATCTAAAAATTATCTCTATGATGCTAATTCCCAAATTTATATCTCCATTTCATCTCTTCCTTGAAATCCAGAGTCATATTCGACTCTCTACTCAACATCCTGGCTGTTGATCAGTGTCCAAGGGAAAACTCACCACAATATGTCCAAAAACTGAACTTCTGTTCTTCCCCTTCTCCTCCAGCCTGCGTCTAAGCTTTCTCATTTTAGTTAAGGGTCACTCCATCCTTCCACTTTCTTACTCTTCTTTTTCTCACTTCTCATCTTCAATCTATTAGGAAATTTTCTTGGTTCCATATTTAAAATATATTCAGAATATGACCCTACTTTTCTCTTTTTCTGCTCCCATTCTAATCTTTTATCTGACTTATTACACTAGCTCTGTATTCTGTCTTACTTGACCCCACCTACTTTCACCATACTCTACTCTTAGAAAAGAAGTCATTAGTGATCATGTTCAAATGAAAATCAGGGTTTCATGTAAACATAAATTCTGTCTAATTTGACAAAATAACTAGGAATGAGATTTCTGGTTTGTATAATGTATATTTAATGTTATAACAAACTGCCAAAAATATAGAAATACACACACACACACCACACACACACACACACACACACACACACATACACTAGCGGTCTGGTGCACAAAATTTGTGTACTCAAGTGGAGGGGAAGTTCCTCACCCCGGCCTGCACCTTCTTGCAGTCCGGGAGCCCTTGGGGGATGTCTGACTGCTGGCTCAGATCCAGCAGTCAGACATCCTTAGCACTGATATAGAGGCGGAAGAGGCTCCTGCCACCACCACTGCGCTCGCCAGCCTTGAGCCAACCTTCTGGCTGAGCAGTGCTCCCCCTGTGGGAGTGCACTGACCACCAGGGGGCAACTCCTGTGTTAAGTGTCTGCCCCCTAGTGATCAGTGCACATCATAGCTACTGATAGTTCTGCTGTTCAGTTAATTTGCATATTAGACTTTTATTATATAGGATATAGCCCAGTACCTCACATCTAGTAAGAGCTCAATAAATCACCAAAATAATAACCATAATAATATAATAAAGGAACTGCCAAACTATTTTTCATTCCTACCAGCAATGTGTTTGAATTCTAATTGCTGCACTTTCTGATTAGCATTATTTTTAGATTTTGTCTTAGTTTTTCATTCAAGTAAGTGCATCTTGTTGTGGTTTGAACTTGTAAATGACTATCTTTTCATATGCTTATTTGCCATTGTGTACCTTCTTTAATCAAGTGTCTATTGAACTATTCTGCTCATTTAAAAATTGGGTTTTTAAATTATTGAGTTTTGAGACCTTTTCATATACTCAAGATACAATATAAATCCTTTATCAGACATGTAATTTACAAATACTTTCTTCCAATCTGTGCTTTGTTTTTCATTAAGAGTGTCTTTCACAGAGTAGAAGTTTTAAATTTGATGAAGTCTATTGTATCAATATGCTCTTTTAGATATCACTAGAGGCCCAGCGTGAGATTGAAATTGCGCAAGGAGGTACCTTGCCTCCTGCTGTGCAAGGAGGTACTCCTGGGCGGGGGGGCCCAGGACCCACACCTGACCTGCATAGTGCCGGCTCCACGTTGTGTCCACTGGGGTGGGGGCAGGTGCTCCTGTGTGTTGTGTCTCTGCTCCGGCCCATCCCCATCCACAGCCTCCCTGCGGCTGCTGGGGCTGGGGGAAGCATGCAGTACCCTCCTGCCTATCTGTGTGCACAGCTCCTCCTGAGTGGTCGTGATGCAGTCTGCCCCTAAGTGGTCGTGAAGCCCAGCTAATTAACATATTCCCTGTTTATATATACATATAGATGTCTAAGAAATCTTTGACTAACTCAAGGTTGCAAAGATTTTTCTAAAAGCTTGATAGCTTTTTATTTTACATTTAGGTTTAAGATCTATTTTGAATCGTACAAATTTTTTTGATTTCAGAGAGGAAGAAAGAGGGAGAGAGAGATAGAAACATCAATGATGAAAGATAATTATTGATTGGCTTCCTCCTGCATGCCCCCCACTAGGGATCAAACCCACAACCTGGGCATGTGCCCTTGATAAAAATCGAACCCAGGTCCACAGGCCAATGCTCTATCCACTGAGCCAAACCAGCTAGGGAGAATCTTGCAAAAGGAGCAGCTTCATTAATAATTATATAACTGAAAATAACCTAATATCTTTCATTTGGGGAATGAAAAAACAAATTGTATTGTGTACATACAATGGATATATGTGAAAAAACCCAACTGTTGATACATGGGATGGCATGGAGGAATCTCAAATGTATTATGCCAAGTGAAAGAAGTTAGCTCACAAGGCTACAAACTATATGATTACATTTATTTTATATCCTGGGAAAGGCAAAATTATGAAGACAGAACAGACCAGCGACTGCTAGAGACTAGAAAGAGAGGAGTAAGATTGACTACAAAGAGACATGGAGAAAATTTTGGTAGTGATGGAACTGCTTTATGGTTATAGTTACATGACAGTATACGTTTGTCAAAACTCCCCCTACCCCCTACAAAATAGTAAACTTTACACTATGTAAATTATACTTTAGTGAAAATAACTATAATAAACCCTTACTTCATAATGATAGTAATAATAAAAAATAAAATCAGATTTTTTATTATTTTCTCAAAATTATTCAAGTTGGAGTGAAAACCCAAACCACTACATGAATGTGTCCCTACTAATTTCATGCTCACTTATCCCTACTCCAGCCACACTGGCTTCCTCAGGGCATCTGCACTGACTGTTCTCTATGTCTGGATGTTCTTCACATGGAGCCATGGTTCTTAGTATATGCACTAAGGTGTCCTGTGCACCAGATCCAATTAACAGAGGTTCTGAGAGATATATTAAAACGTCAAGGAAACAAACTGATGAGAGTGAAAAAGGTGAAGAAGAATAAGAAGTATAAACTCCTAGTTATAAAGTAAATCATGGGGATGTAATTGCAGCATAGAGATAACAATAATATAATAAATAACTTTGTATGATGACAGATAGTTACCAGACAAATTGTGGTGACACATTGTAAGGTATATAAATGTCTAATCAATATGTTGTATACCTGAAACTAGCATAATATTGTATGTCAACTATACTTCAATAAAAAAAAATAATTTAAGTCAACAGAATTACAGCGCCTTCTTTGGACACCTCACAAACTACTAGCTTAAGATATTTGGTTTTAGCATTAGATTGTGCAACCTTACTTTTGATGACATCACAGATGTGAAACAAACCATATAATCATGGACGTTAACCAACAAGCACTGAGTGAAAATCATCATAAAATGGGAAAGGAGAGTGTCCATATTGAATTCAATTCCAAGGATCAAGAAGTTAGTTCAGGCTCACAGGACACCTTAAAGTAAGCCCAGAAAAAAGTACTATGGTTAGTTAACAATGCAATAAAAATTTTAATTTTTTTTTCTCTTTAGGATATCTAACTAACCAGGACAAGTTCCTTCCATAGACCCAATCCCACTATTACTACTACCTCTATCTTTAATGATGGGTGATGGGATCAAGCCCCCATTTGAATTCATAAACAGGTACTTTTTTAAAGTTAGGAAAAGGGCAGACACTAAATAGCCAAAATAAAATGGTTTGTACTATGACATAAACTCTCCATGCTTCAACTTAGTCACAAATTAAGTGGAACTATCAATAGACCTAACCTTTCCAGGGCATTTTGAGAAAGAAATAACCTAATGCCTAAAAAGTATTTAGCGAAGTGCCATGTACTCAAGGTACTCAAAGAAATACAAATAGGTATTTTGTCTTTTAGATTAAATTAGCCCATTTGAAATGCACAGGAGCTATAGATTAAGGAATCCACCAAGGGAAATTTGAAAGGTCTCATATTTCATATGCTCTTCAGCCACTTTCAGAGTTTTACTTTTCATAGTGTCCCCAGTAAGTGATGGTATTTGTTTTCAGTCTTGAGAATTTCAAAGAAAAATAAAAATTTAATACTTTTTGGTTGTCTGCAACTTGACTTTAAGTGTCTATTGAACAAAGCTAAGACGATCTCTTTCATTGAACATCTTATAGTTCAAAGGGATGTTAATTAATACAGAAAGTAGAATCTGATTGAATGCTCATGCATCACTACAAATAGTAACAAAGAAGGAGAGAGCAGCTTGGGTTGAAAGAGTAGAGAAAAGGTTTCAGTGACAAGCTCATTCTTAAGATGGTTCCTGGCTACAATGATGTGGGTATTTGGGTTACAGGTGTTTAAGGGGGAAAGTAACTTGTGACATAGAGATGGATGCATTTGAAAGGGTAGCATGAAAATGTCAGCAGATCACCTGTTTCTCTTCTGTATAAATTCTGGTTAATCCTGTGACTTCTCCAACTTTTTTATGGCAGTGTCACTTTCCTGGTGCCTTGGGCACAAATTGTCATGGCACCTTGGATTCAAGAATTGTTTAATTTAATTGGTAGACTATCAGGATTCTTATTTGTCTCAACTCTTCTTCCAGGCTCTCCAAAGGTATTTTTTAATACTTAAATTGTCATCTAATTTTCTCTTGCTCTATATAACATCCTACTTCTTTTCTTGTCTTACTCCCAGTTCATTGAAGGCAACAGGCATATACATCATTGGGCCCTCTGAAATTGTGGCACCTGTCTCATCCACTTATTACGTTCAGTAAGCATTTGTTGGGTACGGGGGAAGAATTTATTAGAGCCTCTCTTGTTAGCTGATTTCTCTCTTTTGTGCTATTTCCAGAATTTGAACCTCTAGTTACTTTGCTGGTTCAGTCTATCGCTCCCTAATCCAGAGCCTTACTAACAAGATTTCCAGCTGCTTTAAGAAATACTTTGAGTGTCAGAAGGTACAAGTGTCATTTACTCAGAAAAATATATTTAGAGCAGCTGATGTTAGAGCAATAATTGAAGGCATCATTTTCATTTCAGAATCAGATAAACAAAGGGGTCTTCCCAGCTTGAGATGTGTTGTCTTTTTAAAACCTTGTCTCGCCCAGAGAAGAAGAGCAGGATTTACTTATTCTTGCCCTCCACCCTCTACTTGACCTGAGCAGCCACACTCCTACTTAGCAGAAAGCCACATAGCAAAAGTTTGAATGTAATTTTTTTTGTTTATTTTATTTTATTTAAAAAAATATTTTTAAAATATATTTTATTGATTTTGTACAGAGAGGAAGGGAGAGAGATAGAGAGTTAGAAACATCGATGAGAAAGAGTCATCGATCAGCTGCCTCTTGCACACCCCCTACTGGGGATCTGCCCACAACCAAGGTACATGCCCTTGACCGGAATCAAACCCGGGACCCTTCAGTCCCCAAGCCGACGCTCTATCCATTGAGCCAAACCAGTCCTGGCTGTTTATTTTATTTTTTAATTAAAAACATTCTGAAGAGGTAACATGGAACAAAATATAAACAGTGCAAATGTTACATAGAGGAAAGTAAATGTATTTCCCACCCCTGTCTAGTTTCTTTCTAAGTGACAAATACTATTAGTGGCTTCTTATGTATTCTTTGAGATAAATTATACATATTCACATTTATTTAATACACATATATTTTATTTAAATGGCATGCATCATCATACATCTTGCTGTTGTCAACTGATGGTATATCTTGTAATTCTTCTACTTCATGAGGACTTATATATGAGGACTGCATCATACATATAATAAATATAATATCTGGTTGGAATATGAACATTTGGAGGGTTATTTTTTACATAAACTTTAGAATAAGCTTTAAATAATTTAACATTTATTCTTTAAAAATTGTTGGTGTATTTTTAATTAATTAAAATGTTACTAATCCTTTCTATCACAAAATAGGGGATGCATTTTAATATTTCTTTATATAAGCTTTTTGCACTGTGTTGTTAATTCTATACACTACATATCTCTCCTATACATATATTAGTTTTAAAATTGGGGTGTTTTCTTCCTTTTGACTTCCATTTGGTTCTTATTTGTGTAGGGCAGAGCATTGATTTTTGTATATTGATATATCCAGACAGCTTACTGAACTCTTTTTTTTTTTTTTAAAATATATTTTTATTGATTTCAGAGAGGAAAGGAGAGGGAGAAAGAGATAGAAACACCAATGATGATGAGAGTATCATTGATTGGCTGCTTTAAAAAACAACAACATATGTTTTATTGATTTTTTACAGAGAAGAAGGGAGAGAGATAGAGAGCTAGAAATGTTGATGAGAGAGAAACATCGATCAGTTGCCTCTTGCACACCCCCTACCAGGGATGTGCCCGCAACCAAGGTACATGCCCTTGACCGGAATCCAACCTGGGACCTTTCAATCCGCAGACCGACGCTCTACCAAGGAGCCAAACCAGTTTCGGCTGATTGGCTGCTTTCTGCATGCCCCACCCTGAGGATTTAGCCACAACCTAGGCATTTACCCTGACCAGGAATCAAACCATGACCTCTGGTTCATAGAACAACACTCATCCCCTGAGCCATGCTCGCTGGGCTGAATTCTGGTTTTAATAAATTTTCAGTTTATTCTTTGTGTTTTTCATGTATGCAGATTATGTATTATGTAATTAATAATTTCACAATCTCCTCTCTAATTTTAAATATCTCATTTTTTCTCTTGCCATATTCAATGGCTACGACTTTCAGAACTGTGTTAAATAATAGTAGTAACTGATGACATCTTGCTCTGTCATATTTTATTATTTACCTATTAAACAGTTGCATAGGACAAATATTATTAAGGATATAGTACTCTAGTCATATTTAATTAGGAGGCTATTTACTTGTTAATAAGAATATAATTGAATTTATGAAACACTTTTCATCAGATATAGTCATATTTTTCTTTTCATCTGTTATTGTGTTGAAATTCTATATAATAAAAGCCTAATATGTAAGTGCTGGTCAGCCATTCAACCAAAGTGTAATATGCTGATGAATACTAAGGCCACTCAATCACTCACTATGATGGGCACTGACCACCAAGAGGCAGACAGTCTGACTGATAGGTTAGCTTACTCCTGAGGTCAGACTGATTGGGACTGAGTGAGATGGGCCAGACATATCCTGGAGCCCTCCTATGGTCCTTCCCTGGCTGGCCAACTTCTCACATCCCTCCCTGGCCCCAATTGTGCATTGGTGGGGTCCCTTGGCCTGGCCTGTGCCCTCTCACAATCCAGGATCCCTCAGAGGATGTCAAAAAGCCAGTTTAGGCCCAATCTTGCAGGCCAGGCCAAGACTCATATGTGAAGGTCTATTCTAGCTTACAACACCTCAGGGATCAGCTGAGGCTTTTTTGCAATCACATCACAATTCAATGCTTGCCTCAGCCTAATCCTCCTTTTTATACTCCTGGCAGGTGTGCCCTAGTGTTCTCCCCAATTAAACACCTGCAGGCAAGTCTACATCTGAGTATGTTTCCTGGGAAAATGACCTAGAGCACATGTGTCAAACACAAGGCCCGCGGGCCAAATCCAGCCTGCCAGGCCTTGCAATGTGGCCTGCACCGCGCTGTCATCACTGCACTCCGCTGTCAGTTTATGACATTGTCAGTTTATGACATTGTCAGTTTATGACTGTTCAGTAAACCATTCGGCCCGCGATTTAGGCTGGATTTTAGATTTTGGCCCCTTCTCTGATTGAGTTCGACACCCCTAACCTAGAGAGTTGTTATCAGAAGTGGTCCAAGGAAACAGACTACAAAATGGGATTTTAGAGCAGGGTCTCCACCACCGGCCTGGAATGAGGACCCCATTGCTGGAGGTGGGTGAGCACCTTTCCTAGTGTGTCATGCTGTGGCAGTGCAGTCGTTAACATTTCACCACTGGTCACCTGGACTGTGATTCCTGTGGAACAGAATGCTCTGGCAGGTGCACCATGTAAGGCATTTGAGAGGCACAAGAGAAGTAGTCATTGGAATGACTGTGCAATTGGATGCCTCTTGCTAAGTATAAATTATGTGTTGAAAAAAATTCAGTAGAAGGTCAAGAGTGATTAATCATCAATTTAAGGTAAGAAATAAAAGTCAGAGGACTTTTTGCCATTATGTAAAGGAACTGTCATATCCTTTTGCAAAAATCTGAGGATCAGGCCTAAGACTTAATTAAAAGAGTGGCAGAACTATAGAGAAGGTTATCAACTGATCACATCTGGACTATCTTGTAGCACATTGATCCAAAATATTGATGATGTTATGAAGGTTGGGCTAAATAAATAAGCCTTGGCAAGAGTACTAGGAGTCTTCATAAGAGACATATTCCAGAGGGTGGGAGTAAACTCGATAATGATTCAGGGCCTCTTACTAATGAAAATTTAGGAATATAATGGTCTGGGAACATGAAGGATATTTTCAGCAAAGTACTGGATCTTCCCAACACTTTGACCAGTTTATTAGGAAGCACAATTCCTGGCAGGACTTTTTAGATTCTAGAACATCATGTACAACTTTCACATACTGCTCTGACCTATTTTCTAGGTGACATGGAAGGCTGCCAGTTTTTATTGGGTTCCAGACCAGGCAAGGATGCTGTGGCAGAACCAAGCTGTGGGATAAATAGCTCTGCTGCTTGGTCCATATGCTCCATCAAATCCTAAGGCATTCCGAAATCTGCAGGACAAGACACTACATGGTCTTTGGTAAGCCCTATTAAGAAAATCAATTTAGGCAGAAACTGGTGTGGCTCAGTGGATAGAGTGTTGGCCTGTGGACTGAAAGATCTCAAGTTCGATTCTGGTCAAGGGCATGTACCTTGGTTGCGGACACACCCCCCAGTAGGGGGTGTGCAAGAGGCAGCTGATCGATGCTTCTCTCCCATCTATGTTCTAACTCTGTATCCCTCTCTCTTCCTCACTGTAAAAAATCAATAAAATATATATAAAAAAAGAGAGAAAATCAATTTAGACTCCTAGGGCTCTGGGGGCAAGGCCCTGTAATCTTTAGTGGAGAATTATACATATATTAAGAATAACTCCTTACACTACTGGACTTAGTAGAGATAGAGACCCTAACTATGGAACATCACTTAATCATGGGGCCAAAGCTGTTCATCATGACATGGGTTCTGTCAAATCTGCCAAATTATAAGGCAGGGTGGGTCCAGCAGCAACCTACCATAAAAAAGAAAGCCATACAGCCAGGATTGGACACAGCAGGGACAGTAACCCAAATGAGCAAGTGACGCAGATCCCCATGTCATTCAGTACTGTTACACCAGATCCTCTCCTTCAGCTCACAGTTATGGCTCTGTGTGTGTGTGTGTGTGTGTGTGTGTGTGTGTGTGTGTGTGTGTATGTGTGTTATGTGTATAACTCCCATATAACGCTTTACACAAGCATGTCAAGTTCAAAGGCTAACACGGGCTAAATAAACGAGGCATGTGGCCCTCGGTCTGCAAGTTTGACGTGCTTGCTCTACAACACAGAAAAATGGTGATGCCTGCAGCCTTGAAAGACAGCTGTGAGGGTTAATGCTCTTAATTGGCACATATTTGAGTTCTCCTGGTCCTATAATTTCTGTAGAATGAGAAGTGCTCCAATATAAAAATATAGACAATTCATAAGTAATGGGAATGGCTTTGCAGGCTGGTCAGGGGTGTGGAGGGGAAGGATTGAAAGATCAAGGACAATAGAGTTTGAGTAAAGATGTCAACAGACTGATGGAATGGGACAGAATGTGAAAACTTTATTTTGTGCTGAGAGCACTTTCTATGGAAGTGGTACAAAGCAACCAAGTGAACAGAATGATTTTGCCAATCTAAGTTGGCCTGCCTCTGTCATTGACTGTTCCACTGTTGGCACAATAAGCACATGAATGAAGTAGCAAGGATGAAGGATATGATTGCCCCAACATCATGGAGTCCTATATGGCAGCTCTTTAGAAGGACCCACTGTACAGCCAAAGAATTGCAGTGGTGGGTCCATGACCATGGGATCCTCCAGTCCTATCACATATCACATCACCCAGAAGGTGTTAGCCTCATAGAGGCTTCTGAAGGGATAGCTGAGGTACCAACTTAGAGATGATTCCCACAAATGTAGGGCATCGTCTTCCAAGATGCAGCACACACCCTAAGTCAAGGATCTTTACATGGTGGTGTGTCCTCCATGAATAAAATACATGCATTGAATGCCAAGGGGAAAATATAGGAATGGCCTCACTCATCATCACTTTGGATGACTTCTTTGGTGGATTTGCATTTTTCTGTTAGCTAAATACAACACTGAGTTCTGCTCGTCTTAAAATCCTGGTTCTTCAGCGTGGCAATCCTTCCAGCAGGAGGCAGTAAAAGTTCAATTTAAATTACAGGTGCTGCTGTCAGCTGGTCACTTCTGGATCCTTATATCAAAGAATCAGTAGGCAAATAGGCGAGTCACCATATGTCAGGAATAAGTGAATCTGATCATTAAAAGAGGCAAGGCTGCTATCACACAGGGGGAGAAATATGTTTGGCACCTAGGTGATTCAGTGGAGTGTCTGTTGGTACTAGCAGGGCCAGTTGTGGCTGTGAATGGGCAAGTATAGAACCCTGACCTGAGAAGGGCATGGTGACCAGAGGCTCAGACCCTGCAGTGATGACAGTCTGGGATACTCCAGCAGTAGAGGTCTGGGTGTTATAGCTGAGGGTGGGGCTAGAATCGGTATTAGAGGAAGAAAATGAGAGTCAGCTGTGGATCTGGGACCAATGCTAGCCTTCATATTGCAAGTTTTATTTAAACACACACACACACACACACAAACACACACACACACACAAAAAAAACCACAACAAAAAAACAAAAACCAACCAACCAACCAACCAAACAAACAAACAAACAAACAAAAAACCAAGACCAACAGAATTCTAGAGGAGCTACTTCCAGAGGAGGTTATTTTCTTATTTTTGGATATTTAAGTTGTAGGTAATATTTTTATATTGTACATAATTATGTGATTAATGTACATTCTGGCAATCTTGTCTGTACCTATGATTATTTTATTAGAACAAAAAAGAAAGTTTAGTAGGTTAGAGAATATGCCATGCTTTTGTACTTAAGAAAAAGTTACTTTTTCTCAAGTCCTTGAAAATTGGCACATGACAGGTGCTCAGTAAATATTTGTTAAGTGGATATGCATAATTTAAGTGCTAGTGCATAGTGCCAAATTGTTTCCCAGACAGACTGTTTTCATTTACTCCATATGAAAACGAGTTTCATGCCACATTCTTTAGCATTCAGCACTATGATTGACGTTTTATCTTTGACTAGTGATTGATAGGTGAAAAATAACAGCCTTCTTTTCATTTTTATGTTTTTGAAGTACAGTGTATTTTTCTATGTGCTTTTTGGCCACTTATATTTCTTCTATAAATTATTTATTCATAATCTTGCCCATTTAATGGGTGGTATTATTCTTTTAATATATAATATGGATAGATAGATAAATATACTTTATTTTTAGTCTATAATATTTTTGGAATATGCATCCAGGCTGTCATTTGCCTTTAATTTATCTTCTAATTTTAGTTTGAAATGAATAGAAACAGAGTTTTTAAATTTCATCCAATCTAGCATATTTTTCTTTATGATATCTTGCTTTGCTTTTGCTCTGAAAAGGCAGCTCAGTTATTTCAAGATTAATAAAATATTTTTCTCTAGAATAATTTATGGTTAACTTTATTTATAATTAACTGTTTATCCATCCATCCAGTATCTAATTTGTATAAGATGTGACATGATAAATTAAATTTTCTTTTCCAAACAATCAACTTCTAAACTTCAACTTTAAATCATATTTTTTTAAAATTTATTTTTACTGTTTTGCTGATGTGTCTTTAATTTTAACCGAACTCTCATAAATTTTAGGATCTATTTTTGGGCTCCAGCTCTGGTGCCATGAATTAATGCCACAATTTCTCCTTCTTCATTTTTTAAACCACACCAGAGATTATTTTTCCCATTGATTTTTAGAGAGTAAAAGGGAGTGCCGAGGGGAGAAGAGAGAGAGACACACACACATCAATGTGAGAGAAATACACCAGTTGATTGTTTCCTGCACGATCCCTGACCAGGGCTAAAGATCGAACCTGCCATAGAGAGGTAGAAACCCTCTATCAGGAATCAAACCCGTGACCCTTTGGTCTGAGGGCCAATACTCTAATCATTGAGCCAAACCAGCCAGGGCCACAACTTCTTAATTATTGAATTTTATACAGTACTAAGTAGATAATTTTCTACACTACAGGTCTATTTTATGCAAGTATGCAGCATGCAGAGTTGCACAGTGGAAAGAGAACAGATAACTCAGATTATTAGTCCTCAAATTTGTTACCAAGTATTTGGGTGACCCCTAGTTTTCTTATTTGTTAAATGGCCATGATCAAACTCACCTCTGGTTACTGGACTTAATTCAGGTAGGGTTAGAGTTCAGCACAGGGCACTCTCAGATTTAAGTGCTAAATAAATGTTTCCTGTTAATATTATTGTCATGATTCTCATTGTTCTTATCTATACAATTTCAGGGTTTGTCATTATATTAGCAAGGGAGAGAGAGATACAGAAGTTTATTTTTAAAAATTGACTCAGATGGTACTGGGGTATCAAAAGCAGGCTGGAGATCAAGGGAAGAACTGATGCTGCAATTTGAGTCTAGAGGCAGAATTTCTTCTTCCTCAGAACTCAGTCTTTTCCCTTAAAGTTTTCAACTGATCAACCAAACAGTGGAGGGAAATCCATTTTACCCAAAGTATATACTTAAATGTTAATCACATCTTAAACAATTATTCACAGAATATCTAAATGATGTTTGACCAAAAACTGGGTACCATGGCCTAGCCAAGTTGACACATAAAATCAATCACCACAGATATATTGTCTTTTTTTTTCTTAAAAAAAATTGAAGTATAAATAGATATATAATTTTATACTAATTTCAGGTGTTTAACTTAATGGTTCAGTATTTATATATCTGTAATCATACAAAATTTTCTGGTGATGATAACTTTTAAGATCTACTCTCAGCAACTTTCAAATATGCAGCACAGTATTATTAACTATAGACACATGCTGTACAGTACAACCCTATAATTTATTTACTTTATAACCACAAATTTGTACTTTTTGACAGGCATATTATGTTGAAGGTCCTTTTAGTTCTAAGACTCAGTGGTGTCGCAAATCTCAGTGTGAATGCTGCTTATGGATTATTCAAAGTCTCAGATTCTTTCTTCCATTTAACCTCCCTATTCCAGTACCTTCTCATTGCAGTTCCTTCTTTAACCTACACTGTGGGGATAACCCAGATTTTTCCTTGAAAGTACAACATGCAATTTAGGTTGAGTTCTGAATCTCTCCTACCTTGGTATCTAAAGTTGTTTAACTTTTGGATACCAGCTATAACTTTGTAAATGGATTTGAGATGCTTTGCCAGGAAACACCATTTGCTTAACTTTTTAAGGAATAAACACACTCAGATATTAGGAGGAGCATCTCTTGGGAGTATAAATTTGGTGCTTAAATTTGAATATGTCAAGTGGCATTTCTCTGCAGTATATAAGACTACATTCCTGACAGTTCAGAATGCCTGACAGTGGAACGTGAAGAGCCAAATTGCCTTCTATTTCTAAAAGTAAATTTAGGATAGCCATGGATTTGTGAGACCCTATCCCCAAGACATCCTGTATGAACTTACATTATATCCTTACCAATTCAAATAAATTGAATTAACTTTTATTAAATCATACTATCCACAGATTTAAAAAAAAAAAAAAATCCAACTTAGAGCATAACAGTGAATGCTGCACTTTCTGCTTCCAAGATTTCTAGGGGAAGAGGAAGGCAGCCATATGAACTTCTTTAATAATATAGTGTTTAAGAGCTATAATAAAAAATCAATATAATGCTAAAGGAGTAAGGAGGATGGAATGATTCATTGCAATTATTGGTGCTGACATTAAAAAAGGGTTCATCAAGGAGGTGATCTTTACACTGTATATTAAAGTCAATATTAATAACAAAGGAGGAATAGGCAAAGACATATTTAAGAGGGGCTTGGCATGTTAGGCGGATATTAAAAAGTTTAGAGATGCTCTACTGTAGGGTCTCATAGACGGAGGTAGGATGGGTAGGAGGTCAGAGTCAACTGGTAAAAGGCAACACATTACTGTCACTGGACTTAACCTTGTAGGTTATGTGTAGCCAACAGCTGGTGTCCTCTTGCTGCCACATCATTGCATCCTCCCTGCACTCCTGTATGCATTTTCTGCTAAGGCACCCGAGCTTCTTCTTCACAGGACTCTCAACAGGCAGACTAGGAGGGCTCCTCCGAGTTGTCTCCTTCAGTTCTCCCCTGCAAAGTAGCTCATTCTATTTCCAATTGCCTTTCACCACAATGCCATTATTTTTTAGAGTGCCTTTAAAATTTAACTCCTCCACACACTGTTGCAAATGAAGTCAGTTTTTTAAGAAATCATTAATTGTTCCCAAAAGAGAGTCTGAGCTCTCTGTTTTATGTCCTGTTTTTCTCCCAGGTGAAAATCTCTGAGCCAGGGCTCTGGAGACTATGGTAGGGACAATGGTGTCCTTCTCTCTGAGTGATACCTCTGTTTTAGGAAAACTCAGTAGAGGGGAGGCAGTGGCCTTGTGTCTCCTTAGCTTGCTAATCTCATTAGGAAACCTGTTTTATAAGCTGCAGCAAAGGCAGTCGGGACCCCATTATTCTCAATGGAACCACACCCAAAGTAGAGCCTCCATCCTGATAACTGGGGCTGGGTGAAAGCAGGGAACCTCCATTTCTCAACTGCTCTCACCCAGAATGTAGCCTCGGTAACACGTGGAGCAGCCTCAGTAACAGGTGGGAAAGCCTCAGTAGCAGGTGGAGGCAGGATGGAAAATGCTGATGTGTTGTCCTCCCAGGAAGATAGTCCTCCTACTGGGAGAGTAGGGGAGATGGGATCCTGTGATTTTGGCTGCATCGGTCTGGAGTGAAGTCTTCTTCATCTCAGAGTGGGGAGGGAACAAATGAATATTGGTTTAAATGCAAGAGTCTAATATTGCTCTTACTAAGGTTTAGTTGGTTTTCTTCAGTAAATGTTTCTTCCTTTCCTGGATGCTCTTAGGACCATTTCCAAAGATTTTCATTGTTTGTTTTAAAAAAAAAAATATATATATATATATTACCAGTTTCTCTGGAAAGTTGGTCTATGGCGTTCACACTGCCATGACAAAATTGAAATCTGTTGATTTTCTTTCTTTTTTTTTTTTTTTTTTTTTTTTTTTTTTTTTTTTTACAGGCGCTCTGGGGAGAGTATGCTTTTTCTTTGAGGAGCAGCTCTGAATCAGGTGAAATGAGGCAAATCTTACAAATCTTCCAGGTGATGCCAGATAAGTTAAATAGTGACATTCTCTATCATTTTAAAGATGCTCTAAACCAGTGGTTCTCAATCTTTCTAATGCCGGGACCCTTTTAATACAGTTCCTCATATTGTGGTGACCCCCAACCATAAAATTAATTTCATTGCTACTTCATAACTGTAATTTTGCTACTGTTAATGAATGGTAATGTAAATATCTCTTTTCCGATGGCTTTAGGCTCTATAGCAGCAGTTCTCAACCTGTGGGTCTCGATTTGAAACACAGATTAGAAAGGTTGAGAAACACTGCTCTAAACCTTATCTTTCTCATCCAATAGCTTCCAGGCTACAGATTTTTGTAGCTATTATGAGTGTGAGACTGCCATTTTTCAAGGCTAGCAGTGAACCAGTGAAAGGTCAGTTGGCCATAGGGAACTTTAATGTGAACCCTCTTGCTTTCTTTTGATTAATGTATGTTTGCACAATAGGATGTCCTTTATTCATTTACCTTCCACCTCCCCATATTATTATATTAAAGTGATTTTTTTATAGACAACATGAAATTGAATCGTGTTTTTAAATCCATTTTGCTGATTTCTGTCTTTTAATTCGTGTATTCAGGCCTTTATTCCTCACCTGTGATATGTTCTTTTGTATGTGTTTTTGTTTTATTTTGTTTTAGAGAGAGAGAAAGGAAGGGAGTATGTGTGTGTGTGTGAGAGAGAAACATTGACGTGAGAGAAAAACATTGATTACGTAGTTGCCTCCTGTAAGCGCCCTGACCAGGTATGTGGCTTGACCTGGAGTCGAATCCACAACCTTTTGGGGTACAGGATGGTGCTCCAACCAACTGACTCACCCTGCCAGTGCTCAATCACTTATACTTAACATAATTGTGGCTATTTTAGGGTTAATGTTGCCATTAAAAATCTTTTGTATTTATTCTCTTATTTTGTTTTCTTCATTTCTCCCTCTACCTACTCCTGGTTTACTTTAATATACATTAGAATTTCATTTTGATTTACCTAGTTTTTCTGAATGTAATTTTTTTCATATAAGTGTTTTAGGTGTTTGCTCTAAGAATTACATTACATATATATATTTACTTTTTCATTCTACTAGTGCCAACATTACACCAGTTCTTGTGAAGTATATAAACCTTACCTCTTGTTACATCCTGTTAATTCCCTGTCAGCATAGAATATAATTGTTTAAATATCTTCTTTGTATACATTTATAACTATATCACACCATGTTATAATTTTTGCTTTAACTAAAAAAAATATTGAAAAAAATTCAAGAGGAGAAGAAAGGTCCATTATTTCCCCATGATTTTGCTTACTATGTTCTTTCTTCTTTCCTGTGCACCAAGACTTTTTTTTTTAAATCATCATTCTTCTCCATTTAGAGAATATCCTTTAGTTATTCTTTCAGGATAGGTATATTCATGACAAATTCTCTTGGTTTTCTTTACCCAACTATCTCTTGATTTCCCCTTCATTCTGGAGGGATATTTTCACTTGATATATGACTCTGGGTTTCCAGTTCTTTTTTTGGGCATTTGAAAAATGTTAATGCCACTTTCTTTTGGCTTCTGTGGTTTCAGATGAGAAATATGCTGTCATTCAACTTGTTTTTTCCTCACATATAAGTTGAAGTTTCTCATTGCCTTTAGAAATTTGACTATGATGTTTCTTAGTGTGAATTTCTTTGGATTTATACTATTTAGGTTTCACTGAACTTCTTGACTGTTGGTTTATGTCTTTTAACAATTTTGGTAATATTACATATATATTATAATGTATTTAATAGTACATATATATTCTAATATACATTATATTATATGTGTATTATATTATATATTATGTATATATGGGTGTTTACAGTGAATAATTTCTATTGTTATAACTTTAAGTTCACTTCCTCTATTCCCTTCTATTAGCTATTGAGCCAATGCCTTGAGTTTTTCTTTAATTTCAATATTTATTTCAGTCCTAATATTTCCATTTGTTTTTTTCATATCTTCTATTTCTTTGCTGAGACTTTCTTTTTTATTTATTTATTCAAGTCTGTTCATAATAGATCATTGAAATTTTAAAAAAATATATTTTATTGATTTTTTATAGAGAGGAAGGGAGAAGGATAGAGAGTGAGAAACATCAATGACAGAAAATGCTGATCAGCTGCTTTCTGCACACCCACTACTGAGAATGTGCCCACAACCAAGGTACATGCCCTTGATTGGAATTGATTGTGGGACTTTTCAGACCTCAGGCTGATGCTCTATCCACGGAGCCAAACCAGCCAGGGCTCATTGAAGTTTTTTATTTTTATTTTTATTTATTTTATTTTATTTTTATAACAACTGCTTTAAAATATTTGTCAAACAATTCTAATGTGTCTGCCTAAATTGATATTGGGCATATGGTGATAGTTTTTTTGTTCAAAGTAAGTTCCAGAAAAAGAATGCCCAAGGAGTTAATCTTAGCCAAAGAGGACAAGATTTGGTAGATAAATACTCCTGTTTTCTCCCCTCAGCTATGTTCCACATAGACTCTCAGAATGTCTCCAGTAAGACTGATCCTATTGCCCCTAATGGTGACCTGGTAATTGTTCTCTTTGTTAACTTTTCCTTCTTCCAGTCTCACTTTTTCTAGTTACTTACCATGATATCATTTGTCAAATAAACAGTACGTATCAAAATCCATGTTCTGAAATTTCTTGTCTTTCTTTCTTACTTTATTCCTGGCATAGGCAGGAGGTAAAGGTAGATGAAGACAATGACAACCTTTTATATTCCCTTTGATGTGAGCCTCAGTATGTGGAATCAGAATATGAAATGCAATATTTGTATATTAATCTTTACAGCATGGCCACTATATACATTTTTTTAAAAACTTATAATACCTTGCTTTATACTGAAGTCATGTTACCTGTGACATAACCTACTTAACTTTGAGAGTGGCTCTGTTTCTATGTCTTAACTGAAAAAAAAAATTAGAGTTGCACTTAGTATTTCAGACTCTCAGGTGAAATGAATAGGATGCATTGGCAACATCACTTTACAAAGTTTACTCTCAAATATTACCAGGTTGAATCACTAGAAACTCTCCTTAACCTCTGTCTCGATCTGTTATTTTTAAAGAAGTTCACCTTGTCTTCTCTCCTTGAGCTCTGGATTTCATAAGAGTTCAGCCAAACTCATAAAAATTCTGAGCTGACCAGAGGAAAACGATCAGGCTCCAGGAGAGGGAACTTGAGAGTGACGCAAGGAGCTGCATGAAATGAGAATAAGTGCTTCTCTGAGTTGGTTCTGATTGTATCACTGCTCAGTGTTCCAAGAAGTAAAATTCTTCTTGATTAAAGGGGGAAAAAATAAAAATTTTCACCAGTGCTTGTTCAACATAGGTTATTTTGACAAGGACATATTTGAGTAATTCTGGGTTATGTAGTAAAAAATGACAAGTTTTATTTATTATTCTCAATTGGCAGTAAGATATACCACAGTAAATACAGCTCAGTGTTCATGCAGAGCAACTATAGGAGAAATTGCACATGTTGAGCATATTCTAAGGGTTCTACTTATGTCATGAAACCAAACAAGTGATAGATGTAGAATTAGGAACAAAGTAAGATGTATGAAAGACAGTGAGAAAGGAGGGGCAAGAGGTTGCTTAAAATGGCTCAGAACCTCCAGCCTCAGCACAATTGAGACAGGAAATGATAAGAAAAAGCATAAAGTGAGCAACAGCTGGGTCAAAACATGACATCTTGATTCCCAGTGAAAAGCTCTTTCTGAGCCCCCATTGTGTAATAAAATCATCAGTGCTACTGAGAAGCATAGATTCCAGGTTTGCGGTTTGGGTTGAATTGGTTTTGGGGAAGGTTCAAGATCTTGTATCTCTCCAAAGTTCCCCCATGACACTGTAACGAAGCTGCATTTGAAAACCACACTCTCTCAATATCTTTACTAAGTCTGGCTTTGATGTAACAGCAGATATTTTGAATGCCCATTCCAAGGAAGGAATAGTTGAGGTTGGCAAAGTTGATACATGCCCTGGGTTCGGTGGTCAGGTGAATGGGGAGTGGCAAGGTTGAATTCTACCCAGGTCCATTTCAGACTTCTGTCCTGCAGCTGTTTCTGCTGCTGTGTGTATTCCTTCTCAACGGGCAAGTGACTTCACTCCTGGAAGCTGAGAAGGTTGGAACAGATGTTCCTCTGCAGTTCCACTAGCTCCAATCTGCCATGGGGAGTCTATTAAGAGGGCCAAAAGCCCTAGGGTAAAGCCCAAAATAGCTGTGTCATATGAGAAGGCCAGATACTTTGACACCCAAGAATCCTTAAAGGTGAACAATCTTGTCAGAAAATGTTCCTGTAGGAAAATACACATAGGAAAAAAGATTGTAGGTTCCATAGAGGTAAGGAAGGGGAATTTCTTCATCCAGCCTACATTTTGAAAATAAAAATTCATTTGCTGAGTTTTCATATTAAAATAATATATCAAACGAAATCTCAGGGTACATTTGGGCTTGTTCATGTTGTTGAGGTCTATTACTGACTCATCCTGGGTGCCTAAAATGATCTTACATCTGTCCTGTCCGAGTGGATTATTTCTAAGGAAAATCCAGGGAGAGCTTAAAGACTCTGGGATATGTGAAGGAGATTTAGGCAGTGCAGTGTGACCCAAGCCAGCAGCAGCAACATCACTTGGGAACTTGGAGGGCGGGGGGTGGGGTGGGGGATGGGAAATGCAAAATTTCAGGCCCCACCCAGACTCCTTGAGTCAGAAACTCCTGGAAGTGGGCCTGTTTAAAGAGTGTCCTGCTATAAGGATCAGCTCTCAGGTGGGGGTCTGCCCTCAGTGAGGACCCTGAAGATGATGACTTTGCTACTCTGGGCTCCTGCCTTCTCCCACAGCTATGCTCTGGAAGGTATCTCATCCCCACCCTCCTCTCCCTTCGCAGGTGCTGCTAATAAGTCGTTCGCTTGTTTTTAATGTATTCAAAGAAAGGAAAGAAATCAAAATGTATTGAGCACCCGTAAATGTGCAAAGCACTTGGACTTGGCACCTTTGATGAGTTTATTTATGTGATCTTTATAAAAACCCACAGAAGGAAAACATGTGCTGTACTTCATGCAGAGGGATATTTGAATTTTGTTAGAGGAAGCTTTAGATATCTGAAAGACTTTACAGCCTGAAGGAATTTCTATTGGTGGAATTTTGTCCATTTTATGGGGGTGGGAGAGAAATTCTTTCCAGGAGGAAGATCAGGCTGGCACATACACTAAAAGAACAGCCCTTCTGAAGGGCAATCCATTAGCTTCAGAAAAATAGGAGTACATTCATATATATGACTCAGAAATTCCACTCTGAGTTATAGTTCCCAAAGAAACTCTCCCTCAGGCTCTTGGGAAACCAGGGTCTGTGGTGGTGGGAGGTGGTTAGTTAGAGATATCTGGATGCCCATCACTGGTGTATACATATAAAACACCATAAATGCCCACTTCCAGGAAGGGGCCAATGTCTGGAGATGTCCACAGCAATGAAGACAGGGCTTACATATATAATATTGTGTAAGGTACGATTTTTTAAAGCACAGCTCTAATTATGTAAACACAAAAACAGTATTCATTTTATAAGAACACACATAAACAAAAGGATGGACATCAAACCACTAGGATGTTTGCCTATGGGGTGAGTGGAGGCTAGATGAGACTGGGGAAGTGGGACAAAGGGGATTGTAATAAAATAGAAGAGAGGCTTCATACTTTCAGTAGAGTGTGCCATGAATTGAGGCACATTTACCAAGTCTTCTGTACCTGATGGAAGAAAAATAGAAGGTGAGTAGGAGAAAAGGAGGGAAAGAGGGAATGTAGAATGTAAAGAAGGAGGGAAGAGAAGAAAAGCAAAAGAGAGAGATAAGGAAAGGAAACCACAAAACAAAGGACAGCCTCCTGTGTGCCTTGCACAGGAGCTCAAAAAAGTTCAGGCCCAGCTGAGCAGCCTGTAGATGTTTAGTGCATAAAGGTGATCTTATTTATAGGTACAGAGAACAGATTGGTGGTTGCCAGAGGCAGGGGATGGGAGGAATGAACAAGTGGGAGAAAAGGTACAAATGTCCAGCTATAAAATATATAAGTCCTGGGAATATAGTGTGCAGCATAATGACTCTAGTTAACAATATTGTATATAAGAAGAAAGGAAGGTTATGGATGTTAACTAAACTTACTATGGTCATTGTTTGTGGCTTCTTCTAACAAAATTTCAATCATTATATTGTCGATCCAAAATGAGAACAATGTTATAGCTCAATCATATCTCAATAAGAAGGCGATCTTTATAGCTGAATCTCTCTTTTGATAGAAATTAATTTAGTTTCTTTTTCTCTCTGCTTCATAGGGGTATGAGGGGTGGAAGGAGTAGGGGATTTGGGATCTTTTGACAAGAGCAGAAGAATTATCCTGCTCTGTCTTCTGGAAGATCTGTACCTGGACCAGATCATTCTCTGGTACCAGAGGACCTTTAAGTTAGCTCATCTAATTCTTCATTTTCTAAGAGAAGTATTGAGGCCCCAGAAGGAGACATAAAGTGAGTGACATCTAGCTGGGCTAGAACATGACATCTTGATTCCCAGTCAAGAGACATTTCTGAGCCCCCCTTGTATAGTGAAGTCACCCAGGAGCTATTGAGAAACATGGATCCCAAGTTTGAGATTTGGCTTGAATTGATCTGGGGGAAGATTCAGGAACTTGTATTTCCCCAAAGTTCCCCAGTGACACTGAACTGCAGTGAAGCTGGGTTTGAAAACCACACTATTCCACCCTCAAATCTATCTGCAAAGGAGTAATAAATAGAGAAGGTATGAGACGTTGGCTACTACCCTGTTTCCCCGAAAATAAGACAGTGTCTTCTATTAATTTTTGCTCCCAAAGATGCACTAGGTCTTATTTTCAGGGGATGTCTTATTTTTCCATGAAGAAGAATATGGTACACATTTGTTGTTAAATGAAAATAAAGGAAATTTATTACCTGTATATACTACAGTAGTACGGTAGTTGTCAATACAAACCAGACAAACTGTGAATCCTACAGTATCAAGAATTTACTCATTTATTCAATGACAATCATGTCATCATCTTCTGGAACATCATCATAACAATCCAATTCCTGAATTTCCTGGTGTATTTCTTGTAACTCCATTTTTTTCAGAATCAGTGGACCAAATCTCTCATGTTTAGCAATAGCACTGTCTTTAAATGAGTACTTCTTGTCAAGGTAGCCTGCTCACAGTACATTTGCAATGCAACTCTCAGTGATTTTCTCCCATGAATTCTTCACCCAAGTCACAACTTCTTGCAGTTTAGGTTTCACAAAGTTTCCACACTGATTTCTCTCCATTCTATTTTCAATGTAGTCATTAATTTCCATGCACAAATTGTCTTTGAATGGCTTGTTTATTGCAATATCAAGAGTGTGGAGATAGGCTGTCATTCCTGCAGGAATCATTATCTGATCTATTTTTCTTTCGTGAAGAAATGTCTTCATGTCTTTAGCGCAGTGAGTGCTGGCTGCATCCCAGACTCGCAGACCTCTTTGGCTCCCTCGCTTAACAAGTGGCAGCATTAAATCGACCCACTTCCTTATAACTGCTTGTGTGGCCTAGGCTTTTTCAGATTCAAGAATGAAAACGCCCAAAACACGTTCAATCTTTTCCTTCTTGCCCTTAGAAATGATTAAAGGTGGGATTTTAGTGCCATCCAGACGAATTGCCAAAATACAGGAAACACATGCACTTTCATAAGCAGTAGAGGGAATGTACACTAAGGAGGTACCCCGCTGTTCAATTGTTGTTTGAGATGATTGGCCCATAAACACTGCAGTTACATCCATAGCAAGCATGTTGGAAAGATTGTATTTAGAGAAGTCAGCATCATCAATAAAGGACTTGAATGCAAGTGCTCGCTTAATAACTTGAGTATCTTCCAACCTAAACAATGTTGTAGATCTTAAAGACAATTCACTTCACTGAAGGAAATTATCCATCCAGTGTTGTGATGCTTTAAAGTCTTCGGGGGCTATGTCAAACTGTGGTGCCATTGCAAGGGCAAATTCTTGAATCTGAGCCCTATTCACAACCAAAGCCTCTACTCTCCTGTCAACAAACCATTCATAGATCAGGTCTTCCAGCTTGGAAAATAATGGTTGCCAACCTGATCCACACTTGTGCTTTTTAGCATTTCCCTTGTCCACTTGTTCAATGAGATTAGCATACTCTGCTCGCCATTTTTGGACCAATCGGATACTCAACATTTTCTCTTTGCAGAAAGCAGTAAGATTTTGGCCCCAAGAGTCTTCCACAATTCCTTTCTAGTACTCCACGGAGTAGCTTTTTCTTTTTGTGCTCATTTCTAGGGGTAAAAAAAAGGAATTGGGTATCAAGGTGGGGGGAGTGTGATCACTTAAAATGACACGGGGGAATCAGAAGGGGGAATCAAAATGGAACAGGAGAATCAGAAGGGGGATTACCATTTTAGTAACCCCTTTTGATCCTCCTGTGTCATTTTGATTGCCCCCTCTGATCCTCTTGTGTCATTTTAAGTGATTTCTCTCCCCCTACCCCTGTGCCACTGAACACCTTCACTAGACATCCCCCCTACCCCTTTATCAGACATTTACCCCCTGGGGCCTGCCTGGGGACTGTCACTAGGCTTGCTTGGGCCTGGATCTGGGCTGGAGCAGGGTCTGCCACTGACTGAGAACCTTCTGTCATTATGAGTGCGGCCGCGAGCATCAGGTAGTGTCACCAGAGACAGACCAGCACTCACCACCTTCGCCATGTCCCATCCGCTCTAATCCTCCTGTCTTCTATAAGCATCTACGAAAGTCTCCTCCTCTCTCCTGCACCACGCTCATCGCTCACTCTGACCTCCACTCCGCCTCCACACAGCAGTGACGTCAGGACTCTGCGTAACGTCACTGGTTGCTAGACGCCAGTCGGGGCAGCCCTTGTGACCAGTTTACTGTAAATTAATTTTCATTCTGAGACAGAGCCTGGGGGGGGGGGGGGCTTATTTTCAGGGGGATGCCTTATATTTCACTCAGAAGGAAACCTGTAAGTAGGTCTTATTTTCGGAGGATGTTTTATTTTTGGGGAAACACGGTATGTTGAGATTATTTTCTATCAGAGGCCTGGGGATTTTTCTTGTGAGAAAAATATAGGGTACCCCAAACAGATAGAGGGGTTGTGAGGGTTCTCTTAAGGATAGTGCATTTCAACTGCCAAGGCATCCTGCTCCTCCTCCCTTCTATTCCCCAAAGTGGGACAACCCACTTGGTGGAGATCAACCTGTGTCCACCCCTTCCTTCATTTATTCCTTAGCTAATTATTGAGTGACCACTGTGAAGCATACTATGCAGGTATTGGGGAAGATGTATAGAAAAATGAGACGTGGAACCATCCTTTAAAGCCATCCCAGGCCAGTGGAGGAAATGGGTGATATGCTTCAACAAAGACAGGATGCTGGGAGACTACAGAGAGCCAAGGAACTGCAGTCCCCTGCTGAGATCCTGATTTGCAAAATAACTTCAAGTCTGTCTCCGGTGGTATTTTTACTGTGTATTGATGAATTATAATTTCAATTCAATCATTTTCTGGACACATTGACATTATCCTCATTTTTTAGTGCTTGAACATTTGTTCACACTTATTCCTCAATACTCCTTTTTGTCTGTCAAAATCATATAACACAATTTTACAAGTGGTAGAAAAGATATCGCAACCTTGAGATTATGAGGTTATTATGAGTATTCTGAGACTCTCAATCACTTTAAATGGCTACTGTCAATAAATTACCAGCTTCTAATTTGGTGTTTGGAGAGGGTAATCATAAACTCTAGTGGGTGGTTATGGAATTATCTGGTGCAGGCACCACTCCCTTTTCTCATCACAGTGCGGGAGAGGCAGCATTTTGCATAACAGACCTCTGTCCTTCTGACATCAGTTGATTGGACTAAGAATGAGCACCTGACCAGGCTAGGCCAATTAGAATTATTCTCTAGAATTTTTGGATTTGAGACCAACAGAAATGAGATACTCTTCGAAGCAGAGTACCTATTCTAGCCTAGACATTGTCTTAGGCTCTGGAGCTGCAGCACTGAGTAAAAGAGAATGCCTTATTTCCTGGTGGGCAGCTGTAGTGTGGTGGGGGAGGGAGGTAGATAAATAAACACAAACAAATTATATACAAGTGTAGCCAATAATTGGTCAACACTCACGATAACTAATAATCTCTCTATATAAAAGCCTAAGTGACCATTACGGCCATATGACCAGTCACTATGATGCCTACTGGCCACCAGGGGGTAGATGCTCAATGCAGAAGCAGTCCTCTAGTGGTCAGTGCACTCCCACAGCCAATCTTTCACAGCCCCTCCCCACAGCTGGTGGGTCCCCCAATAGGCCTCAATCAATGGCCAGGCTGAGGGACCCCATCCGTGCATGAATTCATGCACCTGACCTCTAGTTATTATTATAACAATAATAGTGAATATGTATTGAGCATAGTCAGAGGCAATGGTAAAAACAATAAAAGTACAGACTTTAAGTTGCTGTTCTACATTTTCTTAAGGCCCAGCTGTGTTTTGGCCCAAATAGCTGCTTAGGTTGTTCAGGTTTTCTTTAATTTTACAAACTAATCATTTCCCTTTGGCCTTGAACTTTTACAAGTTGAACTTATATCACCTGCAACCAAACATTGTGAAGACACTACAGAAACTCATCAGTGTTTGCTGAGTGGCCTCTGCCTCTGCATGTGTGATAAGGATGGGTGTGGCTGATGTGACCAAGGCGAACCCACAGAACCAGAGCCTCAAGGAGTGGCTCCAGTAAAGACAGTGACACAGCAGGATGGACACCAGGAATTGAAAGCCACCTCTTTGACTACCTCTCCCACCTTCATTTGCCTTCCACTGAGGCAGGTACCCCAAGCCCGGCACATTGCTTCCATTTTTCTTTTTAAATATCTATCTATCTATCTATCTACCTATCTACCTATCTATCTACCTATCTATTTATTATTGGTATATTTGTTTATATGTGATAAAACCACATAACATTAAATTTACTATCTTAACTAGTTTTAAGTGTACAGTTTAGTACTATTAAGGATATTCACATTGTTGTACAGCAGGTCTTTAGAACTTTTTCATCTTATCAACCTGACACTCTGTACCTATTAAACACTAATTCCCCCTTGCCTTTCTTCCTTACCTGTAGTGTACCCACTCTATACAACTCTGGTCATCCACAATCTCCATTATTAGGGTATATATAGGCTCCCAGAAAGCAGGGCTCTATCTACCTGTTGGGTTCTAATACCAGTTGGGTCCCATGATTTCAGTATCTCTTTTGCACATGATTCTAAAATAAAATAAAATAAAATAAAAAATAAATAAAATTAAATCCAATATAATAAAAGCCTAATATGCAAATTGACCAAATGGCAGAATGACCGGCAAAATGACCAGTTGCTATGACACACACTGACCACTATGGTGCAGATGCTCAATGCAGGAGCTGCCCCAGCCTGCAGGCCCCAGGCCACCCAAGGCGTGTACCAGTGGGAGCCCCTGATTGCCAAGTTAACTGGCAGTGGCAGGAGTGTGGCCAGTGAGTGGGCAGTGCCAGACCAGCCAAGTCTAGTGCAAATGGGGGCCCCCTGATCACCCCACTAGTCACCCCACAAATGGGCCCTGATCGCTGGCCAGGCATAGGGACCCTACCCATGCACAGATTTCATGTACCAGGCCCCTAGTAAAATAGATAAAAAATAAAATCAAAAAATTCCTGAGGGCTGAGCATGGCTATCCCTTTTCAACCTTTGTTTTGCAGCTTCAGTTGCCCTTTTCTTTTCATTCAAGAGTAAGACTGTCTGCTAGGTTTGTCCAGAGTAGGGAAGCTGAGAGCAGAACTCAGGCTGCCGATAAATTTTCTCCATCCTCTGGAAGTCTACCTCAATTTCCAGGTGTCTCTGTACTGGGGGACAGGGGAGTGAAGAGTCTGTGGAATGGGCAGAATGGCATCCTGGGTAGGATCTTGGGCTCAGGAGTCAGATGTTGATGAGCCAAGGATTAGTGCTATGACCTCCAGGGAGCCACTTAACAGTTCACCCCCAGCTCCTTCACCTGCTAATGTAGTACTGATGCTTTCCTCACGCTAGCATTGTGAGGATTACACAAGAACATACACAAAACATGCTTCATACAGCCTGGCATACAGAAAGTACTTAAAATGGTAATTACAATATTATAATACAAGGATCAAATGAAGGTAAATCTCAAAAACATTATGTGTGGAAAAAAACAAAAGTTGCAAAGGCTATATAAATACAGTGTGATACAATATAAGTAAAATTTTAAATAAAGTAATATGAGAAACTACTTACACACACACACACACATATATTGACTTGCATTTTCATACATCGGTGTTGCGTGTGTGTGTGTATGTGTGTGTGTGTGTGTGTGTGTGTGTGTGTGTGTGTGTGTGAAAGCACAGAAAGATGCCCAGGAAATATATGTAATATCTCCCAGATAGTGGTTATGTCTGGTGGGGTTGGGGGTGTGCAAGGGTATGTATGTGTGTGTCTGCTCATAACTGTATGAATACCTGAAGTGTCTGCATGCTTGAACGCTTTCATAATTAAACATTTTTGAAAAAGCATTACAAAAACTTCCATCTGATAACCAGGAGGCTGCCTCATTCATTTGTATTCTATTTCACTATTCCACTCCCCCTTTGATATGCAGGAGAGGTTGCAGCATGATACCCATCTGAAATGTAAATTATTAATGAGACTTTGGGGCCTGGGATAGTTCCAAACTGGGTTCTGCGGCTGTAGTGTGGGGGCAGGATGGGAGAAAGGCCAGGAGCCCGAAGAGCTTGGTTTTATAAATTTACGTTGTATAATCTTAAATGATCTGGAGAAAGAGAGACATTTAGAGTGAAACATCACGGACAGGTGGCTTAACCTAGCAGTACATTTCCCATTTCCTTAGCTATGAAATAGGAATAATAAATAGTATTTTATGAGGTTGCTGTGAGAAGTAAGCAAACACAGACCCTGGCACTCAGTAAGCATATCAAATACCCAGCGTTATGACACCCAATTTATTTTTGAAGCTTATATGGGACAGGCTTCAGAGCGGAAAAATAGCATCAATCACTTGCCAAGCTGAAAGATAATTTCTGCAGTAGTCAGAGACGCTAACAAAATCTCACTCCCCCAACACCCCAAAATCAATAAGCACACTCAAATCACCCAAAACAAGCCCTTAAATAAAATCTTTCTGGTGAGGTTATGAAACCCCGCATCTCTTTCCCTACCTTGGGCTTTGTCAGAGCTTCGTACAAACAGTGCAGGGAGGGAAATAGGAGCTAGTCCCTCCTAGACGGACAGAGAATAAGGACAAGACAGGGACCACGTGCAGGTATGGAGCAGGGGTGAGTATCTCAGAAAAGCTCAGGGAAGGAGTGGCTCAGGGGAGAAGGGGTAGTCGGTGAAGGAGGGAGGAGTTGTGGGAAGCACAGTGAATATGTGAGCCATGTGAAGCGGGCAAGTAGAGAAAAGGAAAACTGAGAGAAGACATCTGAGGTCAGGGGTGATCAAGTTTAATAAATAATACCTCAAGTGACAGACTAGATCCTGGAGGGCCTCTGAGTCTCCTAATCTAGCTTGTGACTTCAAGCTGGACCACCCAAAAGATTTTCTTTCTGCAGAAAGATGTGGTTAATCTATCCATCAGGGAACTAATATAAAGAAAGCTGAATCCCCTAAAATTCAGGGCCTAAATAAAATCTTTAGTAAGGGGATAATGTGTTCCCCACAACTGGCAAAGTCAAAGCTCATCAATATTGCCAATTCTGTCAATGATTCAAGTCCTGGCACGGTGTGAGTCTTGTTCTCAGTAAACATGAACTTCAAAAAAAAAAAATTATATAAAGCTATATGGTGCCATTTTGACTCATACTTCATTGTTTCAAAAGCATTTTGTTACTGATGCTTTTGGTCACAATGGATGACACAGGGTAAGTTTGTAGACTAAATCAGGAGATAACGGGACATGGGAAAAACATGGATTTAAGTCAGGCATACCCAGGCTTGCTCATTCATTCATTCAACAAATATTTATGAAACATACACAGTGTGTTGGGCTTTTGGTATTTACTTCCTAGTGGAGGGATATGAAAAAGAAATTAAGAAATGACTGACACAATAATTTAAGATGTAGTGAGTTCTGTGAAGAAGCAAAGCAAGGTGACAGGATTGAGAGACACTGGGGACTTTGGGAGTAGGTGGGAAGGAAAGGCCTCCTGAGGAGCTGACCTTGGGTGGAGACCTGAATGCAAAGCCCGCCCAGAGGATGAGCAGTTCCTGCAGAGAGTTCATACAGAGTCTCTAAGAGCTCTTTGTTTCCTTTGCTCGATAGGGAGGCATCTCATTGTAGTGTGCCAATCATATTTCTAAACATCTTACCGAATTTTCTTAAACATTTCAGAGTTTGTAGTGAACTATATTGTTTTCTGGGTAGATAAGAATATAATTGCAAGTAATAATGATTTGTCTCTCCTCCCCCTTTAAAAATTGATCAGCTTGAATTTCAGGACAACTTTGAATAGTAGTAGTGACAGCTGGCATCTTTGCCTTGTTTTAATGGAATTGCTTATGAAGTTTCAACATTAGTGTGGTGTTTGTTGAAATAATCTGGTCAATATCCTATGTCTGGCTTATGAAGAATTATTTTTTTTCCTAGTATTTTTCTGGCATATATGGAGATTGTTATACTTTTTCTTCTTTAATGTGTTACTGTAGTAGTTGACATTAATGCCTTTTTAAAATATATCTTTTTACTGATTCCAGAAAAAGAGAGATAGGAAATCAATAATGAGAGAGAATCATTGATTGATTGGCTGCCTCCTACAACCCCCCCCCCCCCCACACACACACACACACACTGGGGATTGAGCCCAAAACCCAGGCATGTGCCCTGACCAGGAATTGAATCCTGACCTCCTGGTTCATAGATCAACATCAGTGTTCAACTACTGAGTCACACTGGCCAGGCCATTAATACTTTTCTAATGTTGAAGAATTCTTACTTTTCTTGAATAAATTCTTCTTAGTTGTAAACCTTTTGTTTTAATATGTATTCAGCATACTGATATTTTATATAGAATTTTTTAAAATTTATTTTCATAAGTGAAACTTGCCTATGAAATTTTTCTCCTCCTTTTTGGCCATTTTATGGTTTATACATTAAAAGTTGTACCTGTCTTATAGGTAGATAGTCTGAAATGATGTAATTAAGATGGAAATGATTTATTCTTAAAAGTTTAATGAAATAATTCTAGGTCTATTGCTTTTTTTTAGGATAGATCTTTGACTAGTGTGACATTTTCTTCTAGAATTACTGATGTATTCAGATTGTCTAATTTTTTCTCTCAATTTTGATGATTACTGTTTCTACTTTATGTTGTAGCAATTTTGGCATAAATTTGTATATAGTATTCTCTTATTTTTAAAAGTCTTCTATATTTGTTAATTTCTCCCCCGTGGGTTTATGTTCTCTCTCTCTCTTTCTCTGATCATACATGCCAAAGAGTCATCTATTTTATTAATCTTTTAAAATATACATTTTTAATCATCTTAATTAACTATATTGCATTTTTGTTTTGTGTTGCATTTTTATTAGTCAAGGTTTTCTGGAGGGGGACAATATATACATATTTATTATAGAATTTGGTGTATTGGATTATGGAGCTGAGAAGTTCAATGATTTTCCATCTGCAAGCTGCAGAACCAGGAAACCTGGTGATATAATTAATTTAGTCCAAGTACACAAGCCTAAGAACCAGGAGCCAGTGCTCTAAGTCCCAGTCTGAGTTGGAAGGCCCAATAACCAGAAGTGCCAATGTTCGAGGGTAGGAGAAGATTGATGTCTCAGCTCAAGGAGAGAGCAAATTCACCCATCCTCTGCCGTTTTGTTTTATTTAGGCCCTCAGTGGACTGGATGATGCCCACTCACATTGGTGAGGCTGAGTCTCTTTACATAGTCTACTGATTCTAATGCTAACCTCTCCTGGAAACATGCTCATAGACACATCAAGAAAAAAATGTTTTACCAGCTATCTGGGCATCCCTAAGCTTATTCAAGGTGACACATTAAATTAACTATCACAGTACCTTATTTTTCCCCCCTGCTTTTATCTTTATTATTTTCTACCTCTATTATCATTGTTCCTTCTTCTTCTTCTTTTTTTTTTTTTTTTTTTTTTTTTTTTTTTTTACCTTCCAGTGTTTATAAAGCAATCACATTCCACACCAAGTCACCTGTTAACAAAAAATTAATAAACTAAGTGATCTCAATATTTTACTGAATAAATCACATAACCAATGTCAAATGTCTTAGATTGGGTCAATGTATAAGAGAAAACTGTGATTAGATGTTAGTTTAGCTATGTATACAATTCTAAGATCTAATTATTTGCTATCAACACTTTGAAGATAACAATCTACTGTCATCTTGAATATAAGATGTTAGTCTGAATATGGACCAATTATAGTGACTTGCTTTGAATGAATAGAAAGTGATACTCCTTAACTTCTTAAACTAGGTCATAAAAAGCAGTACATACTACATCTAACCTCTCTTGAGATGCTCTCTCTGGGAACCTTGCCACCATGCTATGAATAAGCACAGGCCACCTGATAAGACCACATGAAGGTATTTTAGCCGATAGTGCCAAACTGAAGCCCAGTCAACAGCCATTAACAGACACTATAAGAGTAAGAAGGCTTTGAGATGTCACCAGCCCAGCCACTGTTTTCCTGAAACCCCAGGAGAAAACCTATGTGAAAACCACCTGGCTGAGCCCAGTTAATTCCCAGCAATCACGAGTTGGACCTCCTGGCTCTGCCATTGACCAGCTGTGTGACTTTGGGCAAATTACATAACTTGTCTATAAAATGGTGCTAAAAATACCTACCCCAGAGAGTTGTTCTGAGAATTAATCAAGATTATAACTCTCCAACATAGATACTATTAAATTTATTGTACCCATGAGAACATGTACTAGCAAAGGCTAAGTAAATTGCTCAAAGTCAGTAGAACATATACTAAAGGACAGAATGTGAGTTTAAACTTATATCTGATTCCAAAACCTAATCTTTTTACCATCACTCAATTTCATTGCTAAAATTGATCACCATAGCAACTCATTAACCTACCCACTTTTACACAAGTACCTAAAAAATATGTCCTTTGCATGTCTAGGTTTAATTTAAGTCAGACTTGGCAACAGGCTAAAGCTGTGATGCCATTTAAAGCAAAAGAGAGAAAAAAAAAGTTACTATGGGTTTTAAATACCTGAGCCCACAGCAGGGTAAGCAGATTTCAGGCTGTGCCAGTGGGAGCGAGAACAGCAAGTTCTTTTGGCCTCACTTTCTCATAATGCTGTTTTTGGAAAATGATTTTTTACCAAAATAGCATGCCATGTATGAATCTTGTTTAAATGTCAAAGTTGCTCTCAGAGCCAGAACGTTCTTATATTGCATATTTTCATAGATGTATCCACATGGTAACAAGGAAAAAGGAGCTGAGTAACAGGGAAGGAAATGTGGTGGGGGTGGTAACATTTTAATGCAAAATAACTTTTAACTCTTGTTTGCATTGTTGGATCATATGCATCAGCATAGGTTACAATGATGTTACAAAGTAAAGATAATTAACAACAACAGAAACAGTCATATTTTCTCTTCAGATCTATCCTTGGAAGCAATCATATAGTGAATCCAAAAATAATGCCAAAGTTCTACCTTTGACACATAAGAGAATAGTGAGAATTTGTTTTAAATAAGGGAATCTTATTTCAAAGTCTCTGCTGTAACAACGGTTTGCTGTTGATGAAGTGATTCACCTCAACAGTATCATCATTGTCATAACCATAATATTTGCTGAGTACTTGATATCTATAATGATAAAAGCATAATATGCTAATTAGACCAGATGTCTTTCCAGTCAACCTTCCAGACGAAGCTGGGGCTGCAAGGGAAGCCCGGGACCTGAGTGCCAGAGGAAAGCTGGTGCCAGCAGCTGAGGGAAGGAGGGCCTACTATTGCATGAATTTTCTACATCAGGCCTCTGGTATAATATAATTACTTTGTAAATGCTATGGACCAGACAGAGTTCTAAATACTTTTTATGTGATATCTCCTTTAATCATCAGAACAAAGTATGATATAATACTTTTTAAAAGTGTGTTTTTATTGGTTTTGGAGCAGAGGTTCCCAACCTTTTTTTGGCCATGCCCCACCTAAGAATCTCTAAAAAGCTTGATGTCCCCCTGTGACATATAATTCTTATTATTCAAAAAGTGAACTCCTATTCACATGGAGGAAGCATAAAAAACAACAACCCATTAACTTGGTCTAAACAGGCTTCCAAAGAACATGGCATCCATGAGAGAGAAAAATAAAAGAATGAAAGGACAATTGAAGTCCTGATGAAGAGATCACTAAGAAATTGCTAAAATAATAATAATAATAATAATAATAATAATAATATGAAGTGATATGAAAAAATTGCAAATAAAGCTTCAAAACATAATAGAGAACTGAAATGCATAAATATGTCATAATATATATTTATAAACTCTATATGAGGCCACTAGAACCAAAAAAATGCAAAAAAAAATCATTGTTAATGACTCATTCTCAAATTGCCCCCCTTAAAAATCAAGTTACCCACCTTGTTTGGCCCTAACTAGTTTGCCTCAGTGGATAGCGTGATGACCTGTGAACTAAAAGGCCCCAGGTTTGATTCTAGTCAAGGGCATGTACCTTGGTTGTGGGCACATCCCCAGTAAATTCTTTGGGCTCCTTGCTACAACATGTAAACTCATAGGTTTGGAAAGATAGAACTAGGAGGGAGTCTGGTCCTTTTCTATTAACTTCTTAATCTTGCAGATGTGATCTATGTGATATGAGAGCTGTGTCTCTGTCCTCTGGTGGCAGGAAGGAATTATTTCAAAACTATTGTTGTACCGCAGAGACTTTGCCCCTAACTCACTGTAAGAACCTGGCCACGATAGCAAATCTGATCAAGCTTCAGTTTTCATATCCATGTGAAGAACTGATTGGTCTGGGATAGCCATGACCCATCACTGACATAGTCTAGGTGGAAGGTCTGCAGTGTCACCCAGAACCTTTAGGTTACTCTATTTCATCTCAATATTAGCATATAAAAACACCCATGTATAAGATGATTCCATTTTTCTTTAAGTCTAATTAGACTGTTCTGATCTGATCAGGCTTTTCAAAATATGGACTAAGACCACCCACTGGGAGTCCTCGTTATGAAAGGAAAAGGGGAAAGGAATTAGATAACATAGAATGATGTGTCTCATTTGTTCTCTGCCTTCATCAGGTAAAGATTTCACTTTCAAGGCCATGTATTTTTATCACACTTCTAGCACTTTTCTTTATAATGAAGGACCTTCCCAGATAAAATATCGTGGTTAGAGAGTTGTCCTGATAGGCTAAGTTTGTAGTTCCAATCCCTGGTCAGGGCACATACAAGATCAACCAAGGAATGACCAAATAAATAAGTAGAACAACAACAACAACTAAATAATGTTGCTTAGTGTTTTCCTCATAATTGTTTTTTTGTTTTCTTCTATTTGTGTCAAGTGAAAATCTTTTTCTATTTTCAGAGTGCTATAAAGACTGCTTTAAAAGGAATTTATTTAAGTGAAAAAGTTGCTTTAGAAAAAGTGTTGGATAACTAACAGTAAGGATATGTATTGGTTATTTATTGCCATGTAACAAACCACTTCAAAAGTTAGTGGCTCCAACTACAACCTCTGTATTTGGATGGTTGTCTCATGGATGGCCAACTTTGGCTATACTCAGTTGGGTGGCTCTTCTGCACCTGGCTGGCTCTTCAGTGAGTTGAAGCTCATGGATTCCTTTTCAGAATGGTGTTTCTAGAAGCATAAAATAAATAGAATTATAAAGGAGACTGATTATTCTAAAATTGAAAAGTATCAAAATATAAAATTTGTAATATAACAATATTTTGTTTCTTTATTAACACACGAGAGGCCCAGTGCACAAAATTCATGCATGGAATGGGGAGGGTGTGTGTGTCCCTCAGCCCAGTCTGCACCCTCTCCAATCTGGGACCCCTCCAAAAATGTCTGACTGCCCAGTGGGATTGGGCCTAAATGGGCAGTTGGATATCCCTCTCACAATCAGGACTGCTGGTTCTCAACTGCTCACCTGCCTGACTGCCTGATTGCCCCCTAACCACTCCCTTGTTAGCCTGATTGACACCTAACTGTTCCCATGTTGGACTGATTGCCCCTAACTGTCCTTCCCTGCAGGCCCAGTCTCCCCCCCCCCCGCCCAACCCTCCACAACTGCCCTTCTCTGCTGGCCCAGTCACCCCTAACTTTCCTCCCTTGCCAGCCTGGTTGTCCCCAACTGTCTTCCTCTGCAGGCCTGGTCACCCCCAATGGCCCTCTCCTGCTGGCCATATTGTATGTTGGAGTGATGGTCAATTTACATATTACCTCTTTATTATATTGCATTAAATAATGAGATCCAGTGGCAGGTCATTTAACTACCATAATTTTCAATACTGGTGAATATAAAGAGTATTTTGAATTCACAACTTTATTGTGATATAAAATAACCATTGTTTCTATTAGTATCAAAGTCATGGGATTTTAATAATGACTGTCATTTGTTGTTTAAATCATAGTAGAAATAAATATTAAATTTCATTCACAAGACAATGAAAAATAATGATGCATATTTCTTTTATCTGCTCAGATTCATTGGTCTCCTTTATATAAAAGAAAAAATCTGCTCATGGATTATGGCTACATTTCTTGGTTTGCTTTTTTCCCTTAGCAAAGCAAAGGTGTAAGTGTCAAAAATCTAGGAACATAGTGCTTCCATCTTGATGAATGCATGTTCTTTTAAATTCTTGCTGGCTTTTATTGCTTGGTATTTCTTAGGGGCTATGTGTTGCTTGCTGGAGTTTAGTGTAACAAAATGTTCTAACCCAGATCTGCGGTTCTTTGGCATTCTGAAAAAGCTTCAGAGAGCTAGTTTTTATCATTCTTTTCACAGGACTCACATGAGCCCTTCTTGACATTATCTATTCCTACATATCTCCAAAGGATTCTCTGATGCCTAGGGTATCTGCCATTCAACACATTTGCTTAGTATATGTAATTGGTGGCCTGAAAATAAAGATTTGGGGGTGGGAAGGAGTTAGAACAGGAAGTAAATAAGTAAGAAGGGATAAAGAATAATGAGATGAGACTCCAATTCTTCTGGGATGACAAAGACTTGTTTTTTTTGTTTGTTTCTGAAATGTGGAGGGGCTGAGTGTTGGAGCCACTAATGCAAAGTCAAAAATCAGCTATATTTCATTCCATTCTTCAGTCCAATCCTGGGAAAAGTTGCATCCTGCCCTTTCTGGATAATTCTCTGTATGTCACGGGGGACATCACACACAAAAAAAATCCAAGAAATGAACATAGCCTAAAATAGCTGAAGCCTCATTTCCAAGGACTTTAAGTAGGTATTTATGTTTTGTATATGGGATTCACTAGGGCGTAGAAACCATTTTACCAAAACATATGATTCCCATATTATCGTTTAAGTATTTGTAGTGTACAAAAATATTTCAACAAGGTAATAAAAATCTGAGAATGAAAATAAGCAAAAGACTGTGCTAATTGTGTATAGATGGTGACCTATATTGAGACTAAGAAGTGTTTATCTTCCCACTGGGATTGTAAACAGAACTCTGCAGAAGAAAGAATGATGCTGCAAATACAATGATATATAGCCAAACAAGTCAGCTGAGAACACTGCTATTTTGCACAGAATTAAGAATGCAGAAGTTCCGATGGCTCTCATAGGAATTAAAAGAGACGGAACCAGCATTTTCTCCATATAAATAAAGGATGGTATCTGACTAATTCAGTGTCAAAACTAAGTAATCATTTGCACCTACTTGCCTATTTTTTTTACTGTGTTACAAAACAACCATGAATCATCCAAAGCATTGCTTTTTTTACTTGTCCGTTTCTAATTTATATAAGTAATAAATGTTTGTTACAAAAACCACAAACAACACAAGTAAAAATAGGAAATTTCCCCCCCCTTCCAAACTCATCCCATGAGACAATAACCTTTAAAAGTTTAGTATGTGCACTTACCTTCAAGATTTCTAAATGTGCACACCCACGTGTCAAGTGTGCATGCATATATAATCAAAATAGAATTATATATATATATATATATATATATATATATATATATATATATTTCTACAATTTGTTTCTTTCACTTAAAATAACTGTTTTCTATCTCCCCATGTTGATATTAAAGGGTTTCTGTTATTATTTTTTTTACAACTGCCCATTGTCTGGCTGCCCCACCATTTACTTAACAATCTCCTAATGTCTGATATTTAAGTTGTTTCCCATTTAACGTATACTAAGTGAAAATGTGTTTTCCTCTGAAGATGCTGTGCAGAAGTGCAAGATATATAAGAAGCTGCCGCTCCTCTCAAGGAGTTTGAGACCGAACATCAGAGTCAGATATATTGTATAACAAATAACCTTACATTTCAGCAGATGTTAAGACTCCCCAATGCCACAAAATCTAATAGCAAACTGAATGAAAAAAGCCCCACAAGGAAAGACATTGTACAGGAGCATTTTATCAGTAGAAAATCCAACATATCAAAACAGAATGACTGACAGGCAATTATTAAAAATGTAAAAACCTTTTCTTACAAAATCTTTAATTTATTAAGTATCCCTCTAGTTCTTAACTGTTGATTTTTGTACCAACAGCTATTTGGCATAGTTTAGGACACCTATGAAGTTTGAATATTAGGAATATTCAAAGTTTGAATATTAGGAATCCAAGAAGGCTGGAAACATATCTTCATGTCTCAGAATATTTAAGTGGGGGAAAAAATAGAATTCAATATATTTAAAAAGGGGATTTTAAAACATAAGTATGTCAGGCCCAGCAGATGTGGCTCAGTGGTTGAGTGTCAACCTATGGATCGATTCCCAGTCCGGACACATGCCAGGGTTGTGGGATCAATCCCCAATGGAAGCAGCCAATCAATTATCTCTCATCATTGATGTTACTCTCTCTCGCTTCCTCTCTGAAATCAATTAACATTTTAAAAATATATTTTTAAAACCTAGTTATGTCAGGAACTTTTCATTCTAAGTTAATCTGTTTTCAGGACACTAGGCCATTTGTTCCTCTACGGCTTTCATTTTGGAGAACAACTTCATGAAGATTCTTATAATTGCAACTAGAGGCCCAGTACATGTATTTGTACACCACTGGGCTCTCTTGGCCTGGCCTGTGCCCTCTTGCAATCTGGAACCCCTCACGGGATGTCAGACTGCCAGTTTCAGCCTGATCCCTGCAGGCCAAGGGACCACACTGGTGCACAAATCCCCATTCCCCCCTTTCCTCTGAGATTCATCAGTCTGTTCCATGTTTCCAAGCCTGTGCATTGAGTGTCTGCCCCTGGTGGTCATCATCATAGCCACCAGCTGGTCAGCTGGTTAGCCAGTGGCTTAGGCTGCAACTGACATTATGTGAGAGAGCCATGTATCCAGCCCTCATCTTGAGCCTCTTATCTTTAATACAGGGCTTCCCTGATGCCACATAGGTTTAAGATACATTGGGAACTGCTTGGAAATCACATGAACATATCCCAAAGGGAAGGGGAGTGAATGCTCCATAGAATAAATCTTTGATTAGGAGGAATTGAGAGTTGGTAGATAAATTCTCCTCTCTCTAGCTTCAACTCCTCCCCCAGAGTGCTTTAGGATACAGTAGCCCATAATACCTCTCCAAAGACCTATGAGTTGGTGCAATTATTTGTGAAGCAGTGGCTTTCTCTCTAGCACACCTCCTTGTATTTGCTCTCTTATTTTATCTGCACCATTCTCTTTTCCTCTCTTATGTTGCCCCAATTCTGTTTTCTAAAGAACTCAGGCTAAGACAACACAGTCTTAACAAAGTGGGTGAAGTTAGATATATTCACTTGGTCTGCTCATTACCTAATTCATAGCTACCATTTATTGAACATCTACTAAGTGCCCCACAATTTTGCCAAGTGCTTTATATGTCACTGAACAACCACTTTATGAAGAGGTTATTACTATTAAACTCAGTTTATATCCTACAGGGAAGAAAACTGAGGCTTGAAGAGTGCCTTGCTCCAGGTTGTATTATATCACTTCCTAATATCTTTGTTTGGCTGAGCACGTTATTGCGATTAATGGAGGAGAGGAGAGTTAGAGGGTACTAATCTTCTTATGATTGTTCAAGCCCTCTTTAATCTCAAGGCCTCTGATTCCTCAAGCTCTCAAATATATGTATCAAGTATGTAAAAATGTAGCCACCAAACAAGAAAGACAGATTTTTGGACTCATTGCTGTGTGCATAGGGCAATGCAGCAGAGATGCCAGCCAACTCAGAAAACCACGGGTATGCATCCAATCAGAAAGGATTGTCATGAAATGCTATAAGTCAAGGCATGACTCAGTGTGTCTTCAATTTTTGCCCCTCGGGGGGTGAGAAAGGGTAGCATATGTTCTCTACTGACATCATTCCCAACTTCTCAGAGTGCTGCACAGAAGAGAGGATTGGGTGTTCTGAAGCTAGGATCTCCAACTCCTGCCAGTCTTGCTTTGTTATTGTACTCTCTGCTCCGGTCCTGTCTTCTTTAAACTGGGCTCAGTTCCAACCAAGATTTCTGTAAGAGAGTCTCTCCTACTCAATTGGTTGGCAGTCTTTTAAATATGTGACTTCCAACCTAACCAAGGTCACCAGGCTGCTCAACAATCATTTTATTGGCTCATTATGTTCCCCATTTTCCACTCTCTGTCATTTTATTCCACTTCAACACAACAGCTGTTCCAAGCATTCACTATTCTTCTGCCTTCTCTCAAGTGGTGGTCTCCCCCAACCCACCCCCATTTGAAAGAAGGAAGGTAAGCGCTCTTTACCTATTGCCTCTCCACAATAAAAAACTCTGGTCTTTCACCAGTCTTTCCCATTTCTGCCAACTCAAACTGTCCATGATGCTTGTCTGTGGCATTCCTGAATGTCCTGGTGGGGCTCAGGAAGAAACCCCAGATCTCCATGTTGGGCTGCCAGTTCTGAGGCTTGACATGGAGTGACAGCTGACATGGAGTGGCATGATACAGAATAATAGAAGTAAAAACACCACAGGACTTTTGTAGTGATCCTTTAAAAATTCTTAATCTGCTTTTTGTGTGTGTGTGGGTCTTATTTGTAAAAGCCATTGTTGATTGTAATCTCTTATGTATATGGATTCCTTATGGATGAGATGGACAGTGAGGTCAGATCACTTCAACCTTTGTCACTCCTGGGAAAGTGGGGACTGAGAGAGATAAGCATTTGGCTCTATTTTAATTGACCATATCTATACTAATAAAAGGGTAATATGCTAATTAGACAGAATAGACTAGACATCTTCCAGACAAAGCCACAGTGGCTGCGAGGGCCGAGGAGGGCAGGCAGCCATCGTGGCTGTGAGGGCTGGCAGTGGCAGCAGCAGCAGGGTAATGGGAGCAGCACCTTTCCCTGATAGGCTTGGTCGCCTCCGCAGAGGAAGGCCAGAGGCAGCAGCAGCAGTGGGGTGATGGTGGCAGTACCTTCCCCTGATCATAGGTCCCCTCATGCAAAGTCACCTCCTAGGGAGAGTGAGCCTAAGCCATCAGTAAGACATCCCCTGAGGCTTTGCAGACTGTGAGAGGGGGCAGGCCGAGCTGAGGGACCACCCCCCAACCCCATGCATGAATTTTCGTGCACTGGGCCTCTTGTATGTTTTATAACATTTATAAACTTTGTGATCTCTTTCATCATAGATGGGTATGAAACATAGCATAGAGCATGACCTTGGACTATTTATTTCTGAGCTCACCCATTGAAAGGACCAGTGGAGCGTACCTGCTGTGCTGATGGTAGCATGCACCTGTACTTTGGCTTGGTGGAAATAAATTTAATTTGGTTATAAGAGTATGTCCATGGCACTGCTCTGGGATTATGAAAATAAAATTCAGGCCAAGGAAAGCAAAGACCCCTTTAACAGAGCTAAATTACTTTGGCTTTATTTGTACCACATGTAATTTAAGGAATAAATATATCTTCTTGGCAAAGGCTTCTTACTTTTTTCCTACCTCTGTGTCTACTTCTATTACAGTCAAACACAAGAAAACATAAACAGTAAAAAAAAATCACTAATTTTATTTAAAAAGAAGAAATTGATTAAACAAAAGTTTGTAGACTTAAAAGAAATAGAATAGAATACTTTAAATGGGCAGAGCAATGTTCCACTGAGTGTCAATATCAATAAATACCTCCAGATCCCCCATTGTGTGCTAGTTATTGTGTTGAATTATTTAATGCATAACTTCTAAAAATAGCCTTGTGAAGTAGATGTTAGCATTTACACGTTACAGAAAAAAGCCCAGAACTTTCTTAATGTCCAGCCTTTAGTAAAACACAGAGGTGGAATGAATTCTGTTTTGGACTAGATTGTGTCGCTCCAAAATTTGCAGGTTGATGCCTTAGCCCCAAGTTCCCATAATGTAACTGTATTTAGAGAAAGCGTCTTTAAAGAGGTAATTGAGTTAAAATGAGGTCATATAGGTGAGTCATAATTCAATGTGACTGATGGCTTTCTAAGAAGAGAAGATTTGAACACAGACACATACAAAGGGAAGACCACTGGTTTTGTGCTTGCCATAGTTTTAATTGTTCTGGGCTTGCTTCTTACCCGTGTGCTATATGAAAAAGCCTCATATAGAATTTGTTGGCTTTTCCTTCCTGAGATGTAGTGTGAAGTTTTCTCTCCAGTTTTCTGGGGCTGAGGGTTCACATATGAGGGAAAAGAGGCATCCTCTTGCATTTGCGTGCAGCTATTTCTGGGAGATCCAGATTATACTCTTTCTTTTCAGAGACTCCATGATATGTCTAGCATCACAAAAAACAAAACAAAACAAAACAAACAAAAAAATCAACCCTGTGCATGTCATATCCTTCTCCCAGGTCAGCACAGTGCCCTGGAACATAGCAAGCTGGGGTCACTCTTTCTACCTCTACTGAGGAGCTGAAGAGAATATAGCAGCTTCTGTTTTGAAAGTTTGTTTCTTAATTTTATTTTATATATTTTTTAAAAGGGAACTTTTTTGTTTCAAGAAAAATGATTTTAAATATAATAATGTTACATGCAATGAACACCAATTATTCAAGAAAAGCAACTTTAAATATAATAAAATTACATTCAATAAACATTAATATTTCAAAAAAGGAACTTAAGTATAATGATATTACCAAAACTGTACTAACAGAGTATTTCACACAAGTTGTAGGAAATATTAAAAATCTGCAAATAATAGTATTACTTAGATTATATTCTAAAATATTATTTTTTCCCTCTGGCTCTATTTTTGTTCATCACCTTATGTTGTTCATTATATTCCAGAAATGAGTGAGATCAGGCCTATTTCACTTAGCATGATGCTCTCCAGGTCCATAAGAGTTTCTACTTTTTTATAGCAGTGTAGTATTCCATTGTGTAGATGTATGGGCAGTTTTTTTAATCCACTCATCTGCAGATGGGCACTTAGGCTATTTCCAAACCTTAGCTATTGTAAATGCTGCTGCTGTGAATATAGGGGTGCATATATCCTTTCTGATTTCTTTGGATATAGTCCTAGAAATGGGATTATTGGGTTGAATGGGAGTTCCATTTTTAATTTTTTGATGAAACTCCATACTGTTTTCCACAGTGGTTACATCAGTCTGCATTCTCACCAGCAGTGCATGAGAGTTCCTTTTTCTCCACATCCTTTCCAGAATTTGTCGTTTGTTGATTTGTTGATGTTAGCCATTCTGATAGATTTGGGATAGTACCTCATTGTTGTTTTGATTTGCATCTCTCATATGATTAGTGACTTTGAGCATGTTTTCATATATCTCTTGGCCTTCTTTATGTCCTCTTTTGAAAAGTGTCTATTTAGGTCTTTTACCCATTTATTGATTGAATTTTTTAATCTTTCTTTTGTTAAGTTGCATGAGGTTTTATATATATATATATATATATATATATATATATATATATATATATAGTATATTTTTTATTGATTTCAAGGAGAAAGGGAGAGGAAGAGAGAGATAGGAACATCAGTGATGAGAGAAAATCATTGATCAGGGGCTTTCTGCACTCCCCTGACTGAAGATTGAGCCCGCAACCCAGGCATGCCCTTGACTGGAATCAAACCCAGGACCCTTCAGTCTGTAGGTCAACATTCTGTCCACTGAGCTAAACCAACTATGGCAGGAAGTTTATTTATTTTATGATATGCAGGACCATCTTATTGAATCCTCCATCTATTTTCTTTATACTGAATGGTATTAATGAAAATTTCCAGTGTTGAATCTTCAGTACTTCAGGGATCATTGATGGAGTTAGTAGTTGTAATATACAACATCACAATATCTTTCTCCCTTCTTTCTTTCCTCTTTCCTTCTTTTTCCTCTTCCCCTAGGCCCCCCCCCCCTTTTTTTTTTGAAGGACTTGGCCATAACCTATAAGGTATAAGTTGCACTCTTTTTTTGTTTCCTATTTAATTATTTGAGAAAAATTGGGCTACTTTCTAATATTCTCTTATTAGATTTTAGGAGAAAAATATTTGTGAGTCTGCTTTTGCCCTCCTTTATTATAGATGTATTTTACTTATTTTTATTTCAAAACTTTAATAATATCAGTTCTCAAACTCCAGAAAAAACAATGAAAATATTGCTTTACAATTAAAATATAGTTTTATGATTTTCAAAGCCATTCCATTCATCAGGAGCCTTCAAGTGACCCAGGATAGATTATTTCTTTACACTCTGAGACTTGTGTAAAATCATAAATCTTATAAGCAGCTATTAAAAAAAAGTGAAATGCAAATCTTATTGTGATGATTTTGGTAAGCCAAATTAGGGGGAACCAAAATATGAAGTTTCAGAAGCATATTTCTAAGCGCATGAGCTACAAAGTGATCTAAAGATGGTTGCTACTTGTGCTGGGCTTGGAGGTGCCCAGGAGAGGCCAAGCTGCAAGTCAAGGCCTATTGCCACTAGTGCTGATACTGGGGCCACTTAGCAAGAGGGACAGGGTACAGATGCTGCTTGAGTGAGAGATTTTAGGAAGGACTGAAGCATGAGCCAAGAAAGAGCATTTGTATGGAAAAGCCACTAGACACAACATGGTTGGGCCTGCAAGTTGGGATGGAGTTTCAGGGAATCACCAGGGTGGGATGAACAGTGATAGGTTGATGGAGACTCAGATAGAGTGGCTGCCTGCCAGCTTTGTGGGAGTGGAGGACTCAGAAGATGAACAGTGGTCTCTGCCAGCACTTCCGTCTGGGAGAAAGCTGCCCCTCCAGCTCTCACTTTGATACCAGACAATTCAGTTTTTCCCTGTGTGTCCTTGGCGCCTTTTGAACTGCCACCTCCAGCACTGGAGCTCAGAGCAAGTTAGTCTGGATAAGTCCATGAGATGGCTTTTTAAAAGGAACTGCCTGGGACTTCAGAAGCCCTACATCTCACTCAGCCACAATCCCCGCTGATTTTTTGTAGCCAGAAGTATGGGGAATTCTCTTCCTAGTACTGGAACCCTGTGGGGCTGGGACCCCTCACTCCTTAGAAGGGACCTCTGCAGCTGAGATATTCTTCCCAATGTTTACCAACCACACATGGGAGTGGGACCAGCCCATTCTGCATCTCCACCCTTCATACCAGTCTCAATGTAACTTCTTTAAACCTTAGTTGTAAGATTTCTGTTCGGCTAGATTTCAGGTGCTTCTGAATGATAGCTGTTCTTTAGTGTAGTTATAATTTTGACATGGCTGTGGGAGGATGTGAGTGCCACATTTACCTATGCGCCATCTTGACTGGACCTCTTTCTTCTACACATTTTTAAATCAGATTTCTTTTTTTGTTTTGCTTTTAGTTTCATGAGTTCTTCATATTTGTCTCTTGTCAAATATATGACTTGCAAATATCTTCTCCCATTCTGAAGGTTGCCTTTTCATTTTATTGATGGTTTCCTTTGTTGTGCAGGAAATTTTTAGTTTGATGTAGTATCAGTTGTCCTTTTTTGTTTTTGTTGCCTTTGTTTTTGGTGTCACGTTTTAAAAATATTCACCAAGACTGATTGATGATAAGGAGTTTACTGCCTATATTTTCTCTATGAGTTTTATAGTTTCAGGTTTTATATTCATATCTTTAACTAATTTCAACTAATTAAATGAATTAACTAATTTTTAATCTTTAACTAATTTCAACTATCAATAATTAAATGAATTAACTAATTTTTATTCTTTTTTTATGTGGCTGTCCAATTTCCCAAACATCCTTTATTGAAGACTAGAAGCACGATGCATGAAATTCGGGCAAGAGGAGGTCTTCCTTCCCCCAGCTGCACAGGCTTCCCTCTGGCCCCTGCTTCATTCATAAGGACATCCAGAATGATGTCCAGTCTAATTAGCATATTACCCTTTTATTATTATAGATATTGTTCTTTCTCCACTAACAGTAGTTTTATGTTTTCCTCATATCTCCTACATTTTCTCTGTTCCTCAGTTGGAATTCAACTGTGAGGCAGAATTTAGTATATTTTCTAAATGTCTGTGCTATGAGGGAAGTGGGTCAGGGAACCAACCTTCCTTCTGTCTTCTGTTTTCCTAGGGGTCAGTGCTGGTTTGTAAAGCTCCCGTTGGCTGTTTGACCTCCACAGCAGCAGCTGCAGAGTCGGGGAGGAGAGTGTCCACTCCTCTGGGCCTTTTGCTGCTCTTTTTGTTTCCATCCCTGCTGTTCCTTGCGCCCAAACCCTGTCTCCCCTCACCTTCTAATTGTTCAGCCAGCCTCAGCTCCAGCATATACTGAGCAGGGAGCTTTCTTATCCTATATTTCACAACCTCAGCACTTCTCTGTGCTCCAGCAATATATATATATATATATATATATATATATATATATATATATATATATATATATATAAAATCAGAAAACTGCCAAATTTTCTTTACCATCCCCAACCACACTGAGAGTAAAAACCCTAATATTTATCTCTATATTTCTGAGCTATTGGACAACATCTGCTGTATAGGACCTCCCTGGGAAGAGTTTGATGGAGAATAAATGAAAGTAAAATAGAGTATTTGTCACAAAATCCTTCTCTCCATTTTATATTTTAAAATATTTTAAGGTAGCCCTAACCAGTTTGGCTCAGTGGAGAGAGCATCAGCCTGTAGACTCAAGGGTCCCTGGTTTGATTCTGATCAAGGGCATATACTCTGGTTGAGGGCACATACCCAGTAGAGAGTGTGCAAGAGGCAGCTGATCAATGTTCCTCTCTCTCAATGTTTCTAATTATCTTTCCCTCTCCCTTTCTCTATATAAAAACAATCAATAAAATGTATTATCAAAAATAAATAAAAATATATGAAAGTATAATATACTATATACGATAGAGTTCAGTATTTTGATGTACATTTCTATGAATTTTGACAAATGTATACTCTCAGATAATCATTAACACATCAAGATATAGAAATTTTGCATCATCCCCAAAGTTCCCTGTGCCCTTTGTAGTTATTCACCCTCACCCCTACCCCTACTCCTTGGCAATCACTGATCTGCTTTTATTTTGCCTTTTTCAGAATGTTACATAAATGAAACCATAACAATATGTAGTTTTTTATTTTTTTTATTGTTTAAAGTTTTCATATGTTTCTTTTTACGCTCCCAGCCACTCTCACCCTCCAGTATAAGCTCCCTACCACCCCAGTATTTGTGTCCATTGGTTATGCTAATATGTAGTCTTTAGAATTTGACTTCTTTCCCCTGCTTATGAAATTCATCCATGTTTTTGTTGATATCAGTACTTCAAGTTTTGTGTGTGTGTGTGTGTGTGTGTGTGTGTGTTTTAGAGTTGAGAACGATTTCATTGTATGAAGTTGTCATAGATTACCCACTCACTAAGCACTGGACATTGAGTTGTTTTCAGTTTGGGGAATTATGAACAAAATTATTACAAACATTAATGAACTTGTGTTTATATTGTCTTAAGTCTTTATTTCTGTTGGGGCCATTAACTAGAAGTGGAATTGTTGGATCATGTGGTGAGTGTATAGTGAACAGTATAAGAAGCTACCTTCCAGAGTGGCTGTTCTTTTTGCATTTTGACCAGCAGGGTGTGAGAGTTGCTCCTCATCCTCTCAATAGCACTAAAATAAATTCGTGGGTTTTATCCCCATTATTTTATATTAATGGTATTAGGCATTCTTCATTATAGTATTTGCCATCTCTATTATCTTCTCTAGTGAAGAAACTGCTTAAATATTTTGTGAATTTCTTATTGGTTTATTTTTGTTTCCCTTTTATTAAATTTTGAAGATTCTTGGTATATTCTAGATGTAAGCTCTTTATCAGATATATGACTTGTAAATATCATCTATCAGACTGTGGCTTCTATTTCATTATCTTTTTTCTCTTCTTTTGTTTTAATCCTCACCTGAGGATACATGTCCATTGATATTTTAGAGAGAGAGGCACAGAGAGAGAGAGAGAGAAAGAGAGAGAGAGAGAGAGAGAAACATTGAAGTGAGAGAGAAACATTGATTGGTTGCCTCTCATATGTACTCTAAACCCACAACCTAGGTATGTGTCCTGACCAGGAATTGAACTTGCAACTCTTTGGTCTATAGAACGATGCTCCAACCAACTGAGCCACTTGGGCAGGGCTCTTTTTACTCTCTTAACAGTGTCTTTTGAAAAGCAGAACTTTAAAATTTTGATGGAGTTTAATTTATCATCTGTTCATTTTATGGTTCATAATAATATTTATCTATCTATTTTTTATTTTTTGTTGGTTAAACCACCTTATATAAATTATTTTCTTCACCCTAGTAGAATTTCTGGGGGAAAAAGTATCTTGATTTCCTAAGCCATACCTAGGACAAGTATTTGTCCTTAGTTTTCTTATCTATTAAATGGAAATGGTAGTCCTGTCTTTCTTGGAAAACTTTTGTTGCCTCTGGATATGTTAAGAACTTTGCCTGCAGTAAGAAGAAAAAAATGGTTGGGATTTGAGAGTTTTCAGTTACCAGCAGAAGGTTGAAGAGGCAAAAGGGAAGTAAGGGTTTACAGCAAACTTTTGATAAAATTTGGGTTGTCACAGGATCCTCATTTGCAGAAGTCAAAGAGAAACAGCAGCAGAGAGGACTGCTTTCCCTTGGCAAGGTTCAACTCCAGAGAAGGAAGAGAAAAGTCTAGGAAGAAGATATGAAAATGATTAATATCCAGAAAATTAAAAGAAAGTCAAAAAATTTAAAAGTAAAATAAGCCATGCATTTTTATTATTTGATGATGTTAGGACGACTTCCTGTGGGAGGATACTTTTCTGTGAAAAGTATTGTCTGGCCTCAGTTCCCTTTAGAAAGTTAATTTAAAAAGTAAGAAAGTAGATCCTATACACAGAATCCAAGGATTCTCATACAAAAACACTTGCCCTCTACTGGAAATTTTGCCCCCTTTATTTGGTGCATAAGGATAATTACACTTTGTAGTTGTCCCAATAACTGCAGAGTATAATTGACAATGAGTGACCTGATAATGCAGTATAACTGAAAAATTCAAGTGACCCTCTCCAGTAAATCAAAGTTCATTCTTTTTCATCAGACATCAGTGCACCAGGCTTCTTTCTCTTCCTAAAGACAAATGGGATTCAGAGAGAAACAAAGGCCTTTCAATACAGTTACAGAGTAACTCTACATAGTTAGACTGGCTTCTCTATTTCCTGTCCCATTACTTTCCGTGTCATGATACCAATTCCTTTTAGAAAGATGTCCTTCTGAGGCATTGCTCGAGTTAGGGAAGTTTTAGTACTAAGGTGGCCCTCCACCGGCCCACCAGAACAAACTGCTGATTGAGTTATTTTTCACCACCCACCTTGCAAGCCAATTGTGAATCCCTGTTCACATAGAATGAGATAGGATCTTATCAAACAGGATTTCACCAGCTGGAACCAGAAAAAAAAATCTGTCCATCTGGACTGGGCAATGTGCCCTCCTGGAAAATTACTGAATAGCACCAAACTCCATAAAAATACATTCCTTAAAATGCAAGCAGAAGGAACAGAGTTATGGAGAAACAAAGTATGCAGCCTGAGCAGTGCTCAATTCATCACTCGGCTTGGGTAATGGAAATAAATGCCCACCCAGATGCTGAGCCAGGGACATTAATAATTAGCTCATGAGGACTGTCATGCAGGAGTGTCCTGGCTGTGATTCAGATTCTGGGCATGAAAGAATGCGATGTAAACACTGTGAGAGCATAGAGTAATGAGACATTTTGTCCTGCATGGGTTGTGAATTAGAAGCAGCCCTCTTGCTCCAGGGAGGCAGTGAGAAATGATGGCTCTGGATGTCTCTGTGGATAGAAGAAAATTTGCCAAGTTAATTCTGGCTGCCTCTTACTCTGCCCTTCACAGAATGTTGCTGGTGTCTTTGTATTCCTTCCCACAAAGAGGAAAGCCACCAGACTGATGTCCATCGATACTCTCCTGCCACTCTTCCTCTGCCTCTGCCTTTTCACTGGCCATGATGCCTTTTCACTGGCCTCCCCACTTCCTCCCTATCCTGGTCCATCTTATCCTGGCCTATAGAATGAGTTATGTCCTCCCCAAAAGTTCACATGTCAAAGCCTTAACCCCCCAAACCTCAGAATGTGACAATATTTGGAGATAGGTAATTAAGGTAAAATGAGGCCAGGAGGGTGGGCCTTAATCCAATATGACTGGTGTCCTTATAGGAAGAGGAGATGAAGACATGGGAAGGTGCAGAGAGAAGACCACATGATGTCACAGAGAGAAGACAGATGACCTTCTACAAGCCAAGGAGAGAGGCTTCAGACGAAACATCTTTACTGACACCTTGACCTCAGACTCCAGCCTCCAAAACTGTGAGAAAATAAATATCTGTTGTTTTAGCCCCTAGTTTGTGGTACTTTCAGATGGCAGCCCTAGCAAACTAGCATATCCTGCTAAAGGTAAAGAATCACTTTACCTTGTCATTAGGACCCCACAGTGTCCTTCTGCTGCCTAATGAATAAAATGCAACAGTCTGGCCTTGGCAGCGAATTTATTTTCATGGTTTAATCCACCCCATCTCACCTTATTGTGTCTTGCATTCTTTTGCATTCAGCTCCCTTGATCATCAGATTTTAACACACACTTTCTCATCCCTTTGCCTGTGCCAGTGTGTTCTCATATTAACATCATTCTTCCCTAATCACAAGCCCTCAGGCAAGTCTGGGTCTCCTTCTCCATGGAGCCATCATCGTTCTTCCAGCTGAGAACACAATCCCCTTTTGTATTTCTTTTTCGTAGCATTTATAATTTCAACCTCATATCCTAATTATTTATATACTAGAGGCCCGATGCATGAAATTCGTGCAAGAATAGGCCTTCGCAGTTGCAGCGGTTGCCTGGATCCCTCCCTTGCAGCCACGGAGGCTGCCTTGATCCTGCAGCTGCAGTCTGGCTTCATCTGGAAGGTTGTCTGGAAGGATGTCTGGTCTAATTAGCATATTATGTTTTTATTATTATGGATGTGTTCCCCCCTGAGGCTGAGAGCCATGCCCGATTCAGCTCTGTATTGCTTCTTATCTCCTGCACATGGCTTTGACATCGTAAGTTCTCTATTAATGTTTGTTGAATGAACAGAAGAAATAATTTATGGCCAGTAATGGCTGTACGACCTCCTGTCCAGTTGTATTTGTGATGGGGTAACAAAAGTAATCAGGTCTCTCTGAACAAACAAAACTGATTACAAATGTTGGCTAGATCATATACTGTCTTTTAGTGCATCTCTGATTTCACTGCCTGTTGGTCTGAAAAATCATCTCTACAGGGGATAGTTCCATCCACTTTTTTAGGGTTGTTCTATAGGTCAGAGGAGGTAACACATGTGAAGTATCTATACATATAAGACCCTTAAAGATCTTAATTCCTTTATCCTTTATAGTTGTATGAGGAAATAAAGAAATAAGTTCTAAAAAGGGAAATGTAAACACCAGAGACAACTATCTGAGACAGCTACCTCTGCAGGAAACAGTGTCTGTGGAGCCTGCATGCCATCCTGCATCACTCCAGGTAAACACTGGCTCCTCTACTCCTCCTTAAGTCTGATCAACAAGGTGTCCAGAGAGAATGTCAGGGTTCCCATCATCCTGGGAGCCTGATGTGAAGGTTCCAGATCGAAGGTAAGGTCTCCCTGTGTGTGCCCAAAGGGGCACCATGAAGGTACAAAGCACATGAAGTTTGATTCTGTTCGACAGATATTTAAAGAATGCCTGCTCCCCATGGATCTACAGAGTGCAGTCCATGACCGTCATTGTTTTCATGCGACTGTGGGTGCAGTCCCAAAGCAGGGCACTTGGAGCTAAAGAGCAGGGAATTGCAAGTACAGTGAGCCTCATCATTCATGGATTGCATATTTTCAAAGTTACCTACTTGCTAAAATTGGCTTGTGACCCCCACATCAGTTCTCATGGAGCTTTCGTGGTCATTGTGACAAGTGGAAAGTCGCAAAAACTTGGAGTCACTCACCATGCACATTCCCAGGTAAGGCTGACCAAGGTGATGTTCTGTTTATTGTTTCAGCTCTCAACAGTAAACAAGTGTCCTTTTCATAATCTATGTACTATGCCACGTTTTTGTGCTTTTTATTGGTGGTTTTGTTGTTTAAACGGGCTCACAATCACAGCACTGAAGTGCTGATTAGTGTTCCTAAGAGCAAAGAGGTTGTGATGTGCCTTATGGAAATAATATGGTAGATAAACTTCATTCAGGCATGAGTTACAGTGCTATTGGCTGTGAGTTTGATATTAATAACTCAACACTATATATTCAATAAGGTGTCTTCAATTATAAAGTTACACTAAACAAGGTTATATATTGATCGGTGATAAAAACGTTGTGACTAGAGGCTCACAGGAACTAAACTCTGTTTTCCCCTGGAAGCAATGGTTCAATGTTCTGCAAATAATAGGAATTGACTATATTGTGACATGAAATATAGCTGGAAGTGGTGGGTGAAGCTAGAGACACACATGAGGGAGTTTCTCAAAGGGCAGGACTGGGCTCTGTCTTGCTACTGGAGAGCCAATAGTACCATAACATGATTAGCTTTCTACTCTGTGAATCCTGTTAGAAAGGTGGATTTGAAGGAGAATTTTGGCTAATGGAAGCTGGATTAAAACTACCCTCCAGGGTTCCTTTATCTGCAACAACCAACTACATACAACCTATAAGAACACATACACGTCTGAAAACATGATAGTGTATGTATTATGGGCTAAAATGTATCTTCTCAAAAGTTATACCCAAACCCCCAAAGTGATCACATTAGGAGGTGGGGGTCTTTGGGAAGTAGTTAGGTTTAGATGGGGCTATGCAGGTAGAGCATCCATCATAGGACTAATGTCCTCATAAGAAGAGGCATCAGAGAGCCTGCCCTCTCTCTCTCCCTGCTAAGGGAGGACACAGGGGAAAGGCAGCTGTCTATAAACCAGAAGACAGCTCTCACCAGAGACTGACCATGCTGGCACTTTTGACTTGGACTTCTAGCCTCCACAACTGAGAGAAAGAAATGTCTGTCATGTAAGTTTCCCAGTCTATAGTATTTTGTGATGGCAGCTTGAGCAGATGAAAGCAGTACACAGCCTATAAAATTCCTAAAGATGATTTCAGAGATAAAGTAGGTAGGCACATATTTTGTTGTTGTTGGAATAAAAAAAAATATTAGTTTTGGAGTTAAATGTATGGTTATGTTTCTACTGAAAATCCAATGAGTTAAAGAAATCAATATTTTCTATGTCAACTTTTTCTGATTAATAAAATATGCCATATACACATTTGCCTTTATGCACTTTTCTCTACTTTGGAAAACATTAGAAAAAGCAATGATTGTGAGGCAGGAGATTTGAATTCAAGCCTTAATTTTGTCACTAAATAGATGGAAACTCTATGCCTCAGTTCCTTGGTGCTTAAGTGGGGAAAATAATGTTGTGTCAGCTCAACCCAGATCACAGAGCCATTGCTAGGAGATAAACAAACCATAGCTTGAAAAGAAAAATAAAATAAAAAGGCTATAAAGATGCAAAATAGGAACATGGCACAAATAGAAATTGCTTCTGAATTGCTGGGAATTCAGGCCTAAAATAATGCTTGGAAGCAAGAAAGTCATTTAGGACTTTGTACGTATCATATTGCACTTCATGGTTTAAGAACATCTGAGTAGCTAAGATATGTTACTGAGGAAATTCACACCTACCACTTGGTAATAGTCATCTCTATGGAACTCCCATTTTTACTCTCATCTGTGTGACAAATACACCCATATGCAAACTAGGTTCTGGTTCAACTAAAATTCTGGGGAAAGAAAAGAAAGAAAACTTGTACACAAAACTAAAGTGGTTAGTTAATTAATTTGTCCTGCCCGCTGATACCCCTGTACTCATTATGTAATAAGTATTGTCCTAAATGTTCAGGGAATTGTACAGCAGCGTTAGGTCTAATCGGTGCCTTTGAGAAGATAACAATGCAGTTGGGGATAAACGAATGACACTAGGCGCTGCTAAGTAGAGCAGGGAAGTAGTACAAGAGATGTCACAGGCAGATTTGTGACAAGTGCTGACAGTATGTCAAGATTTCAGAGAAAGAAGAGATGAGTGAAAGCTGGAATAATTGAATTTCCTGCTGAAAAGAAGGGACTTGAGTCGGGCTTTGATGACTGACTAGGATTTTGATAGGAAAAGAGGTTGCGGATGGCTTTGCAAGTGGAAGAAATAAGGGTTCAAGAAGCCATGTAGGAATCAACTAGCTGGGGCCTCCTCAGAAGGGTCTCTACATACAGTGTCACCACAGTACAGTTGGGCTCAGACTGGAATCATGAATACACTGAGCACATAGTTCAGACCACAATCACCACAATCACCACTTCTGGATCATGGGGCCTTCACAGTACATGAACCCCAGAAACTGTAATTTAAAATGTGATGCCCACAATGAGTTCCATGGAAGCCTGATACCTTCTGAAACATAGCAATTGGTCTTGCCCTAAAAATAAAAATAGGAAGTCAATAAAGCTTAAGAAAGACTACTCATCATATCCCCAATGGATACTTTCAAAGCACATTATTGGATGCCCCAAATTGATTTTGGTGACAACCTTATTCCTGCCCTCTTTTTTAAGCTTTAAAGATTCTTTGATGGCAGGACACAATAAAGGGCAAACACTCTACTAGAGAAAAGGCAAAATTCTTTTAATAGCTCAGAAGGTTGCCATACAGGGCCACGCAGGTTTTGCAATAGGGGACAGGGTAACCACAGATAGAGGTGTAAGGGTGCAGCTTATGTATGGCAAGAGGAGTGGTGTTAGCCAACTTTCACGGGCTCTCTATGAACTGGCCAATTCCAATGGTTTTGTGGGCTCCGAAGCAGAGGGGCGGTCCCTCATTGTTTGGTACCCGACCCCAAGCAATTTGGGTGAACAGTAATGGCCAGGAGGAAGTATAAGAACTTGAGAGGTGGAATGGTTGGGTGTGGGCTTAATAAAGGAAACTGATCAGCTTCTAGCCAGAGCCTCAAAATTAGTTCAAGGAAGAATTTCCAAAACAACAACAGAAAAATATATCACTCCCTTCTGTGATCTCTGCAAACATTATAGGAACTAGAAGCCTGAAAACTACATTACTAAGGTTCCCTAGGGGGCAGGCTCTCATTAGATGTGGACGTGGGGAGGCACTTATCTAAGATATAAAAGGCAGAAGGGAAAGAAGATCTACTGCTGTTTCTCTAGCAAGTGGCAGAGCACACATGCGCCCTGTGGAAGTGAGGTTTTGTCATCCTTTTCAGATATTCCCCTGAGCATTGCCTCCCTGGCTGGAGGCCCAACTGGAAGCTCCTGCAACTTCCTGACTCTGGTGATACTTGCATCTAATTCTAATCGTACCTTCACCTGATCTTTACAGCTCCAGCATTTTCAATGGGGTCATAGAATCCTAATCCCTCCATTGCCAATCCTTTTCGGTACAATCCCAATGTGGTTGCTGCTTCCTGAGCAAACCCCAACCCTGAGAAGCCTTGCTATAGAACAAAATAAAATTGTTTTAGCTAGCATTCTCAGACACATTTGGCCACAGGACCTATCTCTCCACCCAATCCCTGTCCCCAAAGAAACATCTTCTGATGTCCTAAGAAATCTGTGTTGCATGGAGCACCTTTTGGAAAATGCCTAAGCATTTGTAGTATTAGGGGCAGAAATAGAATACTTGGGACCAGCTATAATTGTAAGAAATATTTATCATGCTCTGTTAACCATGATTGTTTTGCTCTGATTATAAAGAAAGCACATTTCAACCTAGCTGGGAGTAGCATGAGGGACCTGGTGCTCACCTGGAAATGCAGCCCATCCTCCATATCAGGGAGCTGCCTATTATGGGAAGATTAACAATCTTGTTGCAGAAACCAGAGGTGCCAGGCCTTTTTGCAAACCCCACCCCTTTGCAAACTCCCAGGCCCCATTGCCTGAAAACTGTCCATTTTGCATACCCATTCTTATCCTTTCTGCCTACTTCCCCATGTAATCTTTATTCTTCTACCAATATAAACAGCTGGCTTATGGTGGGGGGCAGAGCAGATTTTTGTGGGTGACCTGCTGCTCTCCCATACTGCCTGCATTATTGGAATGAATGCTTATATATGATTCAACTCTGTCTCTCCTTAATTGGCTTCAGGCTTCACTAGGAATTCAGAAGTGTGAGTCTAATCTCAGCTGTGTGACTTTGAGTAAGTCACATCACTTTTCAGGTCTTTAGTTTCTTCACTGGATCAAAGGAAGTGTTGGATGAAGTTCACTAGCAGGAGGTTTTGTAGCTCTAGTATATATTGATTTTGTGAGAAATGGTATCCTTAAAAACTATCACTGTTCAGGTATTGAAAGCAAAAAAACAAAAAAACCCTACTGTATTTTGCTTTGCCTCTTTTTCTTTTTGGCTTAATTTGTGTGGATATTTTGAGATTTGAGCTAGGAAAAATCCAAGAGAATTGGCAGCATGTAAAAAAAAATGCTGGGTAGCTCTTACTGAAGTGATGTTGGTGCTTTTAGAACTCCGGACCCTAGACACATAGCAAGCTTCCTGACACTAGGAATATTCAAGTGGAGAATAGATGTTAGTTTAGCAAGGATGACTAAGAAAAGGGTTTGTCATTTCAGAGGATTGTGGCTGTAAGGGATGGTACAGACCATCCATGGAGTCCCACATTTTAGAGATGAGGAAACAACTAACTAGAGAGCTTATATGGATTTCCCAAGGCCACACAATTAGTCAATGTTAGGAATGTGTTATTCTGCTCCCCGAAATTCATTTTAGGTCTTTGAAAAAGAAAAACCATTTTGAGCTTCATTTCACATCCTTTTGAAAAAGCAAAGTCATTTTGTTTCAGTGGGAAACAGTCAAGGTTGCCAGATATTATGGGAGGCTGATAAGGTTGGAAAATCTGAAGTCAACCTTTTGCCCTCAAACTTCTGTTTTGAGGCTTCCTTTGTGTGACCTGTGCACCAGCCCCAGGGTGCCCAAGGATGCCAGAGTAGCCAACAGGCTGCTGAACATTCTATACGGCATCCTCCATCCTCAAAAGACAGTCCTTCCTTCTCAGTCTCCACAGGCAGCCCGAAAAAACCTGAATACAAGCAAGCCTCTTCTGCAAGGTGGTTTGAGAACAAATGACTCCCCCCAGAGAGACCACAGGAATGTTTCTCTCTCTCTCTCTCTCTCTCTCTCTCTCTCTCTCTCTCTCTCTCTCTCTTTTTTTCTTTCCCCTCCCTCTCTTCCACTCTCTCTAAACATCAATGGGGGGGGGGGGAGAATATATCCTCTAGTGACAATAAGTAAAAATAAATAAATAAATAAATAAATAAATAAATCTTAGAAAATGAATAAACAGTCTAGAAATAATAAGATTGTGAAATTATTCTAAAGGACTAAATGAGATTTAATAAAATAGATGCTTTTCAAGAAATATTGATGAAACAACTGGATATCTGTGACATTGTAATTTAGAAGAAATTACAGATGACCAAAATATATTTCTCAGATATGTTTTGTTTTCATCCAGGGTTCTTGGCTGAGAGCTCCCAAAACCACTTCCTGAGTGATAAGCGCAATGGGAGCATATTTTGTTATAATATTTGGTCTCTTGCTTTTTTTCCTGAAATTGCATCATAGGCATAAAGATAAAATGGATGTTTTGCAATTCATAACAAGCTTTTTTCTCCACAACTGGGTTTATGTTAATGAGATGACTATGGAAAGCCCTTAAGGATAGGGGTTAGTTGCTAGGGAAACCAAGTGAAGAGAAAGCTGGAACTTTTAGTCCCACCTTTTCAGGGAGAAGAAGGGGCTGGAGCTTAAATCAATCGTCAATGACCAATGACCAATGATTTAATCAATCATACCTCTGCAATAATGAAGCCTCCATAAAAACCCAAAAGAAGAGGATTCAGAGAGCTTTGGAGATTTGGGAAAGTGGTACACTCAAAGAGAGTGTAGAAGCTCTGTGCTATGCGGTTAAATACCTTTCCCTATGCTTCTCTTATTCAGCTGTTCCTGAATTATATTCTTTTGTAATAAAGTGATAGTCTAGTAAGTAGAATGCTTCTCTGAGTTCTGCAAGACACTCTAGCAAATTAATCAACCCCAAGCAGGGAGTTGAGGAGTCACTGGAACTTTCAATCTACATACTGCATAGCTAGTCTGCCAGAACTATGGGTGACAACTGAAGTGGAGGACAGTTTCAGTACTGAGCTCTTAACCTGTGGAATCTGATGCTATATATGGGTACAGTGTCAGAATTGATTTGAACGTTAGGACACCCAGTGGTGTTAGAAAATTGCTTATTGGTTGGTATGGAAAACCCGCTTTCCCACACACACATTGCAAAAGGGTTCAGACCTCTTTAATATCCATATGAAATCTTTTGATCCTTACCTCCCACCATAATAGTCCCAAATTAATTTGAGATAAATTATAGCCCTAGATAAATTATAGCCCTAGGACAATATTTCTTATTGTGACATAGCCAATTTTTTGTTGTTGTTAAAGACACTAAGTATAAATTGAGCTTAAAATTACAAATTTCTCAATAAAGATACATTAAGAAAGTGAACAGGTCAGTCACAAATTGTGGAAAAAGATAAAGGATTTCTTATAGAACACCTACAAATTAATAATCAAATGAAAACAACCTAATAAAAATTATCAAAGACAAAAGCATATAGAAGCATGATTAATAAGCATGGAAATTAAAAGCTCATTGAAATACCACTATATCCACTGTTTAAGCTAACACTTATAAAAAGACTGTTAATACCAATTTTTGGCAAGGATGGGGAACAATTGGAACTCTCCTTCAATTTTATGGTTAGACTGTAAAATGCTACAACCATCTTGGAAAACTAGTTGACTATTATTTTTTTTAAATTTTCTGATATATTTTTATTGTTTCAGAAAGAGGGAGAGAGATATAGAAACATCAATAACAGAAAATCATTGATTAGCTGCCTCGTGCACGCCCCCTACTGGAGATTGAGCCCCCAATCTGGTCATATGCCCTGACCCAGAATCTAACATTGACCTCCTGGTTTATGGGTTGATGCTCAACCACTGAACCACATGGCCCAGTTTGACAATTTCTTATAAATTAAGCATAGAGTTATTATCATATTAAACAGACATTATATTCCTAAGTATATACATAAAAAATAAAAAATACAAGTGCTCACACAAACACATAAACACATGTGCACACACAAACTGTAAGAATGTAGAATAGTCATAGCAGCTTTATTCATAATAGCCCCAGACCAAAAACAATTCAATGTCCATCAACAGGTAAATGTGTAAGCAACATTCAGTTTTCTCATAAATGGAAAACTACTCATTGATAGAAATGAATAAACTACTGATATAAACAACAATATGGACAGATTTCCAAATCATGTTGCCTGAAAGCAGTCAGACCTAAGTGTTCGATATGATGCTGATTATGTGAAGGGCAAGAACAGACAACATTAACTTATAATTGAAAGAAATTTTAGGGACAAAATAGGCAGGTTTACAGTGTCGTAGGAATAAAGAGGGTCCACGGGGAAGGAATGCATAGGTGAGGGCTTGGAGCCGCCAGAAGGCATACACTCACAAAGAGGAAAAAAACCCACAGGATAAGGGGAGTGGAAGACATACATTCACAGAGGACAAAGAAAAGTCACAGAGTATGGGGAAAAAGGAAACATGCCTTCAGAAAGGATAAAGAATTTTATCTGGGAATTTTATTTTTCAAACTTCGTGAGGCAAGAACCCACAAGGGGGGGATCTGCTCCGGCTCCCCACTTTTCATAATGATACAAATTATTATAGAACAATTGTTAACTCTCTGTGTCCCTGGCTGGAAACAGTCATGAGACTTCCAGAGCTCAGGGAAATTTTCTCTATCTTGATTTAGGTAATGGTGCTAGAAGTGTTATACTTTTCAAAACTTATCAAACTGTACACAAAATCTATATTCTTAGTATAAACAAAATAAACATCAACTAAAAAAATGCTCTGTTATCCTGCTCCTACTTTCCCAAAGTAATGAAAGCATTTAAAAAAAAATTATCTATTGTCCCCATTTTTCCCCCCATTGACCTCCTTCCCTCCCTCCCCAACACCCTACCCCCAGGACACACACTATTGTCTGTGTCCAAGGGCTATCAGATATGCATATAAATTCCCCACTCACTCTCTCCCCACCCACCCTCACTGCTTTCCCCCTGAGATTTATCAATCTGTTCCATGCTTTTATGTCTCCGGATCTATTTTGTTCGTCAGTTTATTTTGTTCATTAGATTCCATATATGAGTGAGATCATGTGATAGACATCTTTCTCTGACTAGCTTATTTCGCTTAGCATAATGAAAGGATTTTAAAAAAGATTCAGAAAGCCTTTGAGTGGGCAAAATTCTGGGTTGGGATATTTATGCCTTTGTGTTGCCTTTATTACAAATTCATTCAAATTATCTAGACTGTTTTAGATGATGGTTGTAAAGGTTAATAATACAAATACTACCCAATACATAGTACCATGCATGTGAAGAGTTCACTTCTCTATAGATGAAACAAGTCTCCCACCCCCGCCCTCCTCAGCACACAGAATCTGGTGTGGAGCCCACAGATAGAGGCTTTGGTAGAAACAGATGCATGAAAGGAAGGGGCAGGGGCTTCACTCCTCCTTTCTCACACCGCCCTTCCCAGAGTGGGCCCCTGGGCACCTCTGCTCAGCAGGAAATAGCTGGAGAACCACAGATGAAAGGAGTTCTTTTGTGTCCAATTTGCCACACTGGCTTCCACTAGAAAATCTTAGTAAATACTCTTACAGAACCTCTCAGCTTTGCTGGAAACACACCCTTTCTCGGCTTGTGCGTAGCTTAAGAACGATGGAGCCAGGTTTCTCTGACTGGGCCTGTCCTCACCTACTCACACAGGATCGGGGATCCAAATGCCACATGCAAGCCCTCGGTCTGGTCTCCCAGACGCGGGTAATCTGCTCCTGGCCCTTGCATACCAGGGTCCTTCCTTTTTCATCATTAGCTTCAATTTTTCTTATTTTCTAGCTCTTCTCTCTCTCTCTCTCTCTCTCTCTCTCTCTCTCTCTCTCTCTCTCTCTCTCTCTCTCTCTCTCTCTCTCTCTCTCTCATCTCTGCCTGCTTCCCTGAAGTTTTTCCTCCTACTGTCTCTTGATCTCAGAGAAGGAAGGGTTATATTCATGACTACAAAAACCCATTTCTGGGAAATCATTGCTCTACAATGCTTTACTAAATCCCTCATAATGGGCAGAGATAGTTAGGAGGGAAGGACTGTAGGTAAGCACCGACATGGTTGAATAAATCCACATCAAATGCTGAATTAATTTGAAAGAATTGCCCCAGCAGGGTGCCGCCTGAGGTGTGTGTTCCACAAACCACATTAAGATTACTCCTAGAACACCTTGCTTGCTCCATCTCAGAAAGAGTTTTAAGTATTAATTAATGAGAGATTAGTTCAGCTTCATGAGTTATCACTCTAATAAAATGGGTATCGAAGCACAAATCACAACTAGTTTGAGTGTGTTATTGCTATTCTCACAGACCTCCTTAATTCAACAATTAGGAAGCATGAACTGTAGTTTAATAGACATAATTTGATGGCATAATATTATTCATCTGGTGTGAGCCATTCATTTTACAAATACATTTCAGGTCACATGGAAAATGATTCTTTTCACAAGGCCCTACAGAGGCTGTGTTTTCCCTCCTCTAAGCTATCCGTGCTGGGGAGATTTTTCTGATGCAATCTCTGTTATTATTAGCTCTGGATCTTGGGCAAGCCACACCATCTTCTCAGGTGGACCAATTTAGCTACTGTCTTGACTCCGTCATAGGTGAAAGGTCTTGACTGCTTAATAAAACCAAGCTCTGGGTGCAGATGCCCAGTCTTATATCTCTCAGGTATATCCCTACAACCGCTAGAAGTTATGAATAACAAGTATTTTGAACTAAATTAATAGTTGAATTAAAAATAAAATGAGAACTTGATGTAGAATTCAGTGAGTGCACATAAACTGTAGGTGATTTATTAAATCATGATTGTTTCTTTATGCAGTGCTTCTCATTTTATTTATGCTAAGAGAGTTAATAGTGTTATAGCTTTATAGCTTCTTTCAGGTCCTCCACATGGCTTCCCAGCGGTAACAGCATCCAGCCCTGACCCTCTTCTGCTTACTCAACCCTCATTTGAGTTTCCATCATCATTTTTGCCAGACAAAAAGTCCCTGGTCAATTTCTTTTTATTGTGGCCTCCTCTCCAATTCCTGGTTTTGTCATTCATGATCCATTTTGAAATTACTTCTTAGAGAAACTTTGACATTTTACTGGGACTTAAATTTTCTTATCTTAAATTATAGTAATTTAATGATAACAGTCTTGTTTGTTCTTCAAGAATTTAATGCTAGTCATTCTTTTTCACTACTTATTGTCCAATTCAGCAAATGTTTACATTATTCTGAATTTGAGCATTAAAAGGGGTAGAATAACAATGGTGGAAATAAACATTAACTATGAAGAAAATATCTTGTGTTCCTTTTGTTGCTCTGCTGATAACTTAGTATAAACCTTTCAAAACCTCACTTTACTTATCTATATACAGAAAATAACTATACCTCTCAAGGTTGATGTTAAAATCAATTGGGGATAATTCCACAATTGATGTGAAAACACTTTCAAAAATAAGAGTTCCATACTAAACCAAGAATAGCAAAGTAGTCACGCATATCAAAGCCTAAATTATTGACCTTTTCCCTGCAGAGCTGCTCTGTATAAAACTTACCTGCATCTTCAATTAGGTGCATGTCCTTTAGTGGCAAAACCAAACTAAGCATCTTCCTGCAGAAACTGTACTCCACTTTGTTCCATAATATGGCTAATCATGTTACTTTTTAGTCACCCAGACATACAACATTGAAGCTATCTTTACCTGGATGTCCATGTCCTAATTTGGAGAGCATTATTCTGGTTAATGCCTATTGACCCCATGTATCAGTTTCTGAATACTACAAACTAGGTGGCTTAGCACAAGAAACATTTATTTCCTTACTGTTTTGGAAGTTAAGTGTCAAATAATCTAGTTGCCAGTAAGGTTGGCTCCTTTGGTTCCATTCCTGTCTCTTAACTTGTAGTGGTTGCCGACACATCACTCCAATCTCTGCCTCCATCTTTACATGGTATCTTCTGTGTGTTTCTCTGCATCTCCCCTCTTCTTATAAAGACAACAGTCATTGGGTTGAAAGCCCACCTCAATCCACTATGACCTTTGTCAGCAACAGCAGGAGCTCAGCATTGCTGCTCTGAGTGTTCTGAGTCCATATATTCTTCTAACTTGTTCCTACCTGCACCAGGCTGTTTCTTCCTTGAACCCTGCCCACTGTACTAACTGTTGGGAACTTAATCCAAGTTCCTCACTAGTTACAGGTGTTATATCCGAGCCCCCTTGCCTAGGACTAGACCTCCTTGCATGCAGTCTTGGATAGAGAAGTCAAGGGAGGTTGTAGGTATATAAGAATAAGTATTGTTGAAGCCAGTGGCCACATAGCTATCAGACAAGACAATTCTTTGTAGCAATCCCACATAGGCAGGCAGCTGGACACCTATTGGTAAACAGATACATCTTTCCTACAAAACAGCATGTCTCTGTTCCCACAGTTAGTATCGGAGCAGCTGCACACTGCCCCACACTCAACGCCTTACATTATAGTGGTACCTGAACTCTCTGGCTTAGAGCTACAGCTTCAGCAGCTTGCCCAGCACACTGGCTGGTTAACATGGTAGCACCCTGACTGGTTAACATGGTAGCACACTGGCTGGTTAACATGGTAGCTACATCTGAGCTCTCTATAAGTTCTTAGCCTTACATCATAGCAGTATCAGCTATCAGCTCCGTCTGAGCTCTCCAGCCTCTCCTGCACATATAGGAGTTACATTCTCTGTGTCTACCGCCTTTGCTTCTCTGAGCTCTCTAGCCTCTGCTCAGCTACTCTTTCTCTAGCCTCCCCTGGTCAGTAACCTGTATATTATCTCAGAGACAAAGAAGGCTAGTTGCCAACAGTGACATCAATCATTTGGGTTACAGAAGGGCACAGTGTACTGTGTGTCCTTACATCCATTCATGGTGTTTTAGCCTTGGGCACCCTGATTAGGCTCATACTCAGAGCAGCCTTGGCCATTCTGGTGTATTGACAACAAGGCCTCTGTGCTGACATTGGCCTTGACTATCTGGGGACCCTGACATGGTTCCCACAACCTCCTTTTAACTTGATTACAACTTTATTTCCAAAGAAGGCCATATTCACAGGTACTGGGGATTAAACCTTGAACATGTATTTTGGGGGGACATAATTCTAATCACCAAACCTGAAACATTATTAAAAGGTGGTGCCCTTTAATCTTTTTATTTATTTATTTATTTATTTATTTATTTATTTATTTATTATTGATTATGGTCTCACATAATTGTCCTTATTCCCCCATTCCCATCCCAAACCCCTCCTTAGATATGCCCCCCCACCCAACTCCCGTTGTCCATGGCCACTGGCTAGGCCCATATGTATGCACACAAGTCCTTTGGTTGATCTCTTCCCCTTACCCCCATCCTCCCTTACTTTCCCTCTGAGGTTTGAGAGTCTGATCGTTGGTTCTCTTTCTCTTGGTCTGTTTAATCTTTTAAAGTGCCTGGTTTAAATGATAAATTCTGTAGTCACCAAACTTTGACCCTCTATCCCCCTCCTCATCATCTCATCTACTTGCAGAACCAGAAAGGAATGTTTTCTTGGATCTTATCTGTATAAACTATACCCACATCATGGTTCTTCAGTCCTGACATCTCTCATTCTGTTTTATCTCTCCATATTTGAAACCCATCCTGGCCTAACCTGGTATTGTCCTAGAGACCTTCAGGTTCTGCTTTCAGGCTGTTCTTAACACACCAACTCCTCATTCCCAGATGGAACTATCAGCCATCTGCATGTCAAATCAGCCTCCTAAATGATATATTTGTCTAGGGTGAAACTGCTTAGGCTTTGAGAAATATATAATTCGGAATTCATGCATTTTAATATTTTTCTCCTCCTATGGGGAAAATGGATAGGAGTATAAAATATTTTTCTGTTTTTTGTCAAGAGTAAATTAAGTGTATACCATGTTTGTTGACATTCATGCTGATGTCCTTAGGGCTTCTTGTTAAGTCCTTTGACTTTAATGCAGAGTAGAATGAGGAAGAGAACTGGAACAAAAAAGGAAGAACAATAAGCTAAACCTCAGACATTTGCAATTGTTTCATAAATACAATATGATGTGCTTTTTTGGGTAAATATTGGAATTTTGTGTAAAGGGCATTCCTGATATTCCTGATTGTACTCTTAGTTTTATAATAACTTTGTGAAGCTTGCTTTGGGTTCATACAAATCTGTGAATTTATGTGGGAGATTTTCAGAACCTGATTGGGTTTTGAGCCAGAAACTGTGGGAGGCACACATGACATCTGTCTGCTTTTCCTACCTCGTGACTAAAATTGTAGTATTTTTGACAGACTTAAACTCCCAGGGATGGAAGAAAAATTTGAGTGATTTCCAAACAGCTAAGTCTGCCCTGCATTCAGCAACACAAATGAGTAACAGATCACCTTCCCAGGATGGTGAAGGTTGACTGTTTTAAAATTCTATACTAGAGAGGTGTTGTATTTCTCTTATTTAGTACTCGAATGAATTCTGTGAGAGCTAGCCAGGTGTGTATGAAATCTATTCTGTTTCAATGTACAGAAAATGGAAGAACATCTTTTATGTTCTATATTTAAAAATATATATATATTTTATTGATTTTTTACAGAGAGGAAGAGAGAGGGATAGAGAGTTAGAAACATCAATGAGAGAGAAACATTAATCAGCTGCCTCCTGCACACCTCCTACTGGGGATGTGCCTGCAACCTAGGTACATAACCTTGACTGGAATTGAACTTGGGACCCTTCAGCCCGCAGACCGATGCTCTATCCACTGAACCAAACGAGTTAGGGCTGGAAGAACATCTTTTAGAAACAGGTCTAGAATGGGCTGGAGGATTCTGGCATGGATAAGGGTTACTCTTTGGTATTTGGAGCTAATGTAAGCCATGTAGGCTTCCAAGGAAGGAAATCCTGCAATGTATTTGATGGTGATTTTTTTTTGGTTCCGGCCAAATCACTCAGAGCAAAAGATTTTCTTAAAAGAAAAATTAAAAAAGAAAAGAAAGAAACAGTTCTGACATGGTCAAAAGAAATGCTAGTGGGGTGTATTGAGAAATGAAACTTTTTGAATGAAGAAAATAAGCAGATGAAGAAGTCTGATTTATACCCACAGCCACAGAGAGCCTGAATTGGGTGTCTGGGTCCTTGTTTTCTTCTAGTACATTACAAAGATGGTAGAAAAATTTCTTCCACGATGGGCCCCAGTGTGACTGGAAATAAGGGAAGTTTGATCTGAGAAAGATAAGCAAATCATAGCATTGGCCTTGATTGCATTTTAATCTGTGTGTTTGTGTATTTATATTGTACATGACACAGTGAAAATATGATACTGATTATGCTAATTAATAGTTATATACCCAAAGGAAATGCATTGTTCGCATATGGCATGCCCTCGTCCTCCGGCTCCTTTTCTTCTTTTATCACCTAAGAAATGCTCTCAGGTTGGGGCTGGGTCTTGCAGAAGCTGGCGCCATCCTTACCTGTGTGGATGGACCCACCATAGGAGGAGAACAATGCTGGCAAGGCTGATATTGTCAGCCTGGATCTCAATGTATTTGAGTGCAAACCTCAGACTGCTAGATTCTATCACAAGCTTCCTCCTAAGATCAACGTGGAGAAGAAAGAAAAGTCTTTTTTTTTTTTCTTTAGGAAAACAGCTTTCTACTTTTCAGATAGTTCAGGGATTTTCCAGAACCGGCACACGAAATAGTTTTTTCAAAAGGCAGCATCAATAACCAGAACTCATGGAAAATAAATTTTTCACAAAAATGTTTTATTTTCCATTATTTTTTCTTTTCTCATTAGAGGGAAGCTTTGAGAAAATGTTCTTGCCTTCTGGAGAGCTGTGAAGCCAACAGAAGCTCTGATCTAAAAGTGCAGCTCCCCAGATGGAGGATAGTGTGTGTTCAATCCAGCCTAGAAGCCTCTCGATTGGCTGGTGGTGACATTCCAGGGAAACTGACAGCTGAGGAGCCAAAAGAGCTGTAGCTGAAATAACCACCTCTTTGTCTCTTTCCACAGTCTTCACCCTCTCTCCACCCCTCACAGTCTTCATCTTTTTTTTTTTTCTGTATGGGCAGAGGACATTTAGGATGCAGGAAGTACACAATTCTCAGAGGAGGGGCAGAGAAGACAGAAAGCAGTGGTTACATTAACCTTTGGCCTGGTAGGAAAACAAATGATTCTAGATCCACTTGTGGGTGTAGATAGAGCAGTGATCATGACAGCTTATTGAAGAAACATGGACACAGGGTCTTTGCCTGACTCTGTACTTCAGTCCGGCTCCCCTGGACCCTCTCCCCAGTAAAGCCCTTTGATGTGCTTCCCTGTGGAATCCATTTTTAGTAAGAATCTTGGTAAGTCATTTTATCAAAAATGCCTCACCTTTGATATCTGATCAAACTCCTCATCCCCACCAACAACTGCAGATGATAGCTGACCACCCAGGCCTGCCTTCAGCAAGAATCCTATTAGGTCAGTTCATCCAGAATGCGCCCCTCGAGCCCCCAGTTCATCAGTGCCGTCTCCTCCATCCCTGTAATTTGCTCCTTGGCTATTGTGGGGGAGAAAAAATAATTTTTCCTCTTTCCTTCTAAGTTCTTCTGAGTGAGCTATTAATCAAATTAACATGAGACATTAACAGGAGAAAACAACCACATTTATTACATATGTATATGCAGGGGTTTTTATAAGAATCATGGGACCCAAGGACACAAAGGACAGTTAAGGCTTATATGCCATTCTTGAGCAGAAAGGTAATTCACATAACAATAGAAAAGCAAATGTTTGGTAAAAACATGTTTGCTGAGTTTCTTTAACAATTGGACGCAGAGGGGACTTTGATCAAAGGTGCCTTGCTAAGTCCTACTGCGTGTGTATCACACTAGTTCATATTAAACTTCTTATCTATGACAGATTTTCAGCTGGTGTGCACTAAGAATTTTTAAAAAATATATTCTATTGATTTTTTACAGAGAGGAAGAGAGAGGGATAGAGAGTTAGAAAATCGATGAGAGAGAATCATCGACCAGCTGCCTCTTGCACACCCCCTACTGGGAATGTGCCCGAAACCAAGGTACGTACGTGCCCTTGACCAGAATCGAACCCAGGATTTTTCAGTCTACAGGCCAACGCTCTATCCACTCAGCCAAACCGGTTTTGGCATGCATTAATTATTTTTAAAACATGCAATACCTGACTAGTTAGTCAGGGGCTCTTACCTCTTTTTTCCTTAGACTGTCAAATAAATAAACAACACCCAGCACAACAATAGTCCTCTGTTGTGAATTAATAAAAAAATTATACTAATTTTTTGGTCAGATTGGCAAAAAGATACATTTTTGGTGTGCTGTAGAATTTCAGTAATCAATTTATGTGGGCCATGAGATGAAAAAGGTTGAAAATTGCTGATTTATGTGATAGTTTTCTGCTTGGAAAAGTTCTATCTAAATTATTTTAGGCAGTTAGGGAAAAGGTTTTTTGAGTCTTTTTTTTTTTTTTTTTTTTTTAAATAACCAGCTTAAAATAATCAATATCCCAAAAGGCATATTTTGGGATGGCAAACTGCTTCTCCTCACTATAAATCCCCACTTAGTCAGGCTGTATTTGGAATCGAGCCCAGTTCTATCCTGGAGTCCTAGTCCCAATAATTTATTGAATCAAACCTATCTTCACCGCTTCTACCCTGTCTGACTTTGGCTTTATTTTGACAGCCCTAAGGTATTCCAGCTAGTATTTTCATCAGGTTGGACACTGGTCTTGATTGCTTACAGGGACAGAATCCTTCTCAGACAATTTTCTGCTCTTCTGTGTTCAGCCAACAAGATCTGAGAGGGGAGTCACTAGTCCAGCAGTCAGTCCCACAGCTTCCTTTCTGCAGCCCTGAAAAGCGAGCCCCCTGGTCTGCTCCAACTGGAAAGACAGTGTAAATGTTGTTTGGTAACAGCAGCCAGACAGACTAACTGGAATGGCTTCAGTGTGAGGATTGGGTGTATTTATTTTCTGGCAGGAGTCACCCAGACTATTCCAAATGGACTGAACTAGTGTTAACAGTGTCCGTTTTCACTGCTGTTCCTATGCCAGACTGGACTTTCAGCAAGTATAAGCAAAGCAAAGAGCTAAGCCCAGCCAGTGTGGCTTGGTGGTTGAGCATCTTACCCATGCACCAGGAGGTTGCTGGTTCGATTCCCAAATCAGGCCATGAACAGGATTTGGGCTCCATCCCTAGAAAGTCCCCTCTGTGTCCAATTGTTAAAGATGACCCAGCAATTTATTATTATTATTATTTTTTTAACCAAACATATGCTTTTCTATCATAATGTGAATTACCTTTCTGCTCAAGAATGGCATATAAGCCTTAACTGTGCAGGAGGCAGCCAATGGATGACGTTTCTCTCTTGTTGATGTTTCTATCTCTCTCTCCCTCTCTCTAAAATCAATAAAACAATATAAAAAACAAAAAATAAAGAGCTAACAAGAATCTCTACTTCCTGTTGACCTATGACATAGCTGCCCCAACTTGATAATTTTGTCAGGAAAACAGTAGTTCACAATGTAATAATTCAGAGTACCATTTTACATTGTACTTGTTTTACATTTGACAATTTAAATTTTTATTCTATTTCTCTTGTTTGTTTTAAAACAGTTGTGTAACATTGACTAATGTTTTATTCAATTTGAGATCACTTACTGCCTGCATCTGAGTGTTAAAATGCCTCCTTTCTTTTATGAAGTGATGTTTATAACAGATGACTTCTTTGATTTTACATTTAATTAGGATAAAAAAAATGAAGTGATCAGTTTAATTAATATTGGACCAAGAAATGCAAACATTTTAGAATCTCACTTCATTAATTTATTCAAACATTTGTTGAATATCTACTTAAATATGGATGCTAAAAGGCAGCACAATATATTCAGGGAAATATAATGTGAGCTACAATGAGATCCACACATGCAAATTTAAATTTTTTAATAACCTGGCTGGTGTGGCTTAGTTGGTTGGAGTGTCATTCCATACACTAAACCAAAAGGTTTTAGGTTCGATCCCTGGTCAGGGCACATACCCAGACTGTAGGTTTGATCCCCAGTCTGGGTGCATATAGGAGGCAGCTGGTTGATGTTCCTCTCTCACTCTCCTTTACTCTCTAAAATCAATTAAAAATATTAAAATTTCTAGTAGCCACTTAAAAAATAATTTTAATTTTAATAATATGTTTTATGTGACATATTGCATTCAAAATATTATTTTGACATTAATCAACATAAACAGTTATTAATGGGATATTTGATATATTTTATTTTTCATACTAAGTTACTGAAAGGTAGTTCGTATCTGTGCATACCTAGTGCTCCAAGAGTGCTCAGTAGCCCCAGGTGGTCATAGTTACCTGATTGGACTATGCTCTTCTAAGGAGTTACAAGGTTAAGAAAATAGAGGATCTAGCCAAAACCGGTTTGGCTCAATGGATAGAGCATCGGCTTGGGGACTGAAGGGTCCCAGGTTCGATTCCGGTCAAGAGCATGTACCTTGGTTGCGGGCATATCCCCAGTAGGGGGTGTGCAAGAGGCAGCTGATCGATGACTCTCTCTCATTGATGTTTCTAACTCTTTATCTCTCTCCCTTCCTCTCTGTACAAAATCAATAAAATATATTAAAAAAAGAAAAAGAAAATAGAGGATCTCTAGGAGATAAATTATCATTCAAAAGTAGTAAAAGAGAATAAGTGCGCAAAAATGGGACTAAGCCTGTGAAAGTACTTGACTCCATGAGGATTTAGGAGGTTAGGGGGTGGGAGCATCTGGGTAGATGTTGAAATATGAGTAATGGGAGGAGAAAATAAAAAAGAATCTATCTAGGAAGCACAACTGGGGTGGTGTCAGTGCAGGTGGTGCTGGTACTGAAACATCTAGTGCAGGGTCCCAGGCTCTATGCTTTCCTGTGCTGACCACTGCCTTGCATGCACATGTCACTCAGGGAAGCCTCTTCAAGATTAGATATCACTGAAAGGTGTAGTTCTCATCTGTTAGGATGAACTACCCTTAATCTCTCCTGCTTGAACATGTTTTCTGAAATACATATTGTGACAAGCTTTTCCTCATAGCTTGGAGCAGATGGCTGCCACCTGCAGAAGCAAGATAAGATGAACTCCCCTTCGCCTGACTGACCTTCGCACTCTCCTTCCTTCATTCCCATGACCACCTCCTGCCTTCTGCTAGGCTTGACTGACGCAAGCATACATACCCTGATCCTATAATGCATACTTCTATCCTATATAAGAGAACCTAACCACCCTCTTGGTGCTGACACTGACACACTGGTCTCAGACCACTGTGAGAGAATATAATGAAATTGCTTAAACTCTTATGTCTCTTGGCCTGCCTCCTTTCACCATGGACCTAACATCATCTTCCATCTCTGTGGTGCCCTCGCCTGAACTTCTGCCTTGGGGTGGGATAGGAACCCCTCTCCTAGTTCTTGGTTCCTTCATTAGCTGCTCAGCCTAGACATAGCAGCTGGTTTTTGTTCTTGTGTTGTTGGACTTATTAGAGTTCTCCTTTACCCATTCAATTTATTAACACATTTTTTAGATTGAGGTGTTTGTTTTTTTTTTGTTCAAGTAATCGAGGAGAATTTGTCTCTGTTGGGACATTAACCAGTACATTCTTTTTCTCTCTCTTTTATAAAAAAATTACTTTTGTTCTCCTTGTTGTTTTTATACATTAACTAGAGGCCCAGTGCACGAAATTTGTACACAGTGGGGGTGGGGGAGTCCCTCAGCCTGGCCTGCACCCTCTCCAATCCAGGACTCCTTGGGGGATGTCTGATTGCCAATTGGGCCTAAACTGGCAATCAGATATCCTTCTTGCAATCTGGGACCACTGGCTCTTAATTGCTCACTTGCCTGCTAGCCTGATTGCCCCTAACTGCTCTCCCCTGCCAACATGATCACCCTAACCGTCTCTGCCTTGGCCCCCACCATTGTGGCTTTGTCCAGAGGACATCCGGAAGGACATTTAGCCTCATTAGCATATCACCCTTTTATTAGTATAGATAAAGGGGGCTTTGGCAAACATGCCTCTATTCTACATGTAAGTAGATCTGTTTTGGCATCATTGTGTGCAGCAAACTTTGTCTCACTCTTCTCTTATCCCTTGGGCCTTAGCATTTCAATATACCCATCTACTTCCGCATCTCTTTCCTGGGGCCACAAAACCAAACAAAGAGGCAGACAACTCTAGAATTAAACAGAGTTCATTAAAGGAATTTATAGACAGAAGCAGAGTCTTGGGCAGTAGCAAGACAGTGAAGGATCACTGTACTCATAAGGGGGTGAGGCTTGTTGTCCATATAACCATATTAGCAAGTGGAACTTGCTAATACAGGGGCTTATTGGCACATGCTTGTTACTAGCTTTATAATCCAAAGCAGTAAACAACTTAATGGACCCACTTATCTACACAAGAACATTTTTTTCAGGTGATATGGGCAACCTCTCCTGGGGTAAACAGCTGGTCAGCTTGCTTCCTAAGATGACACTGGTTGAGTATGAGGAATTATTTCACCTAACATCTTTCCAAGAATATGGCAGATCAGAAGTGTCAAGAAATTAATACACCCCAAGAACACGAGTCAGCCAGTGACAAACAAGATTCAGGTAACAAATACCCAGCTCCCTTGCTTTGCAAGCAGGGTAACTTTGAAGCGTGTGAACTATATGTTCTCCTAGAGCAGTGGTTGGCAAACTGCCCTAGAGTGAAGTTCCAATCACCCACGGTTAACAATGAATGCTTTAATCTCACGTCCAGTATTTCCTGGAATCACCTCTTCAATAAAATACTTTCCCTGGATTCTTGTCTCAGAATCTGCTTCTGACAGAACCCAATTTACTACAAACAGTACAATACCCCAAGTTCACTGAAGTTGCATATGTTCAGTCACAGGGTGATTTGGCACAAATAAAACTTATAGGCCATTAATTATAATATCAACTCATCTATTACAATCTGAGGCAAATGAATTGGTCCTTTGAAAATCCTTAATATGCATTGAAGCTGTGAAGACATGTTGCTGAAACATCTGTTCAGTTTATTTACTTCAGTCCAATCATTAGTCACTTCAGCCAGAAACACGCTGGTATATTCTGAATCCCCAGGGGACCGCTGAAGCTTTCCACATTTCAGTTACTTAGCTTGGTGTTGCTGGGACACATCTGCCATCTCAACCACCTCCATAATAAACTGAAATAAGCATAGCACCACTCTCCCCAGGCTGTTGTGAGGAGAATTCCTAAATATTGTTGTGAGGCACATGGCACACAGGGAAGTGCTATGCGAATGTTAAGTAGCAAACGTGGGATCTCTATTTAAAGGCACCTGAGAAAACAGAGTTAGCGCTTAGAATTGGTGTTATTTTTCTACTCTGCACCACTGGTTACAAAGATCTTTTATTTGATAGGTTCCCTGGTCACTTGGCTATATTCTAACAATAAATAGTCTCTGGTCTCTATCATACCAACATTTTCCTTGTGAACTGATAACACAGAACTGACAGATCAACGTAAGGGTAGAATGACTAGTATAATAGATTGCAAAATGACCTAATCTTCCCCTCTTTGCACCTACTCCTTCTCCACGAGGCTTTGCAGTATGATACTTTCCCACCATGGGAAACCTGCCCCACTCCTTCACTCTGAGCTCAGCTTTCTGACTTGCTTTGTCCAATAGGATATTAGCTGACACAATATAAGCAAAGGTGCGAGATGGGTCTTTCATATTTTAGCTTGTTTTCTCTTGCATCTTTGTCTTTGCCATGAACCTGGATAGTGCTGAAGGACAACAGGTAAGGCAAAGCCAAGGCACCAAAGTAACTCCAGGTAAAGCCAATCACAATGAGCTGAGAACAAGGTACCGCTCACACAGGTGAGTGGGTGTAGCCAAGAGCAGAGGAACCATCCAGCTAAATACAGACAAATTTTAAACCCACAAACATGGCCTAGATGCTTATTCTTCTAAGTGATTGAATTTGGGGAATTGTGGTAGGCAGGGTTATGGTGGTACACAGCCATACATATGCTCTGGTCAAATCTACCAGCCATTTCTGCCCAGGTGTCGACTAGTTCATTTTCCTACCTCATTTCCTCAGTATTGATGACTAGTGATCCGGTGCACAGATTCATGGACATTGAAAAGAAATTTATTAAAAGGTGGCTGGTGGGGCGCCATGGCTCAAAGGGTGTCTGCAGAGAAAACGGGGTCTTTCAGGCAGGTGAGGTCTCTTAGCCTAGTCTGCGGGGATCAGGCTGAAACCAACTCTCCAACATCCCCCAAGGGGTCCCAGAGTTCAAGAGGGCATTCTGCAAAGTTGCTGTTGTACAGGGTGTGGAACACAAATGCAAGTGTGCAGTAAACCAATCAGGGCTGACAGTGCCCAGCAACAACATAACCCACGGCCAAAGGTGGACTTGCATGGCCCCACGAAGAATCAGGCTCCCTCCTCTCTGGTTTTGGGGGGCATCACCCAAGAACTGCCACTGCCAAATCATTGCAGCTTGGCAGCTGCTGTGTTGAGCATCTGTGCCCTGTGGTTAGTATGCATCATAGCTTAGCATATTAGCTTTTTATATAGATAGATAGATACTCTCAGCCTTTCTGCAGTCTTATTGCCAAGATTTCACCTCCTCCTGACTCAAAGATTCCAAGCTTTTCAACATTTTCTTCCCTTGACATCATTCCTATCCTGCTATCAGCCAAATATGGAGGCAAATGGTTCAAACTTACAACTCTTCAATAAGTTTCATGCCCCTTTCACCTTTTATAACTGGAATTCATTATGACACAGCCGGCAGCCACAAAAAAATATTCATTACTCTGACAGTTTAAAATAAATTTTCTTTGACATTCTCCAACCATTGTGGGAGCTGGAGAAACATACAGTGGGTGGGAAGAAGCTGATTGACAGACACTTCTAATATATTTTTACACAAAGGGATGCATCTATAGTTCCCACAGCACTTGACACTTGGGTTGGAACTGCAATAGCTAATTTTCCACAAATCATATATTTAGAAGTAAAATATATTCTGAATATATTTAATAATATATTTAATAATATATTTAATAATATATTTAATAATATATTCAGAAGAAGGCTCCCTTCTTTTCATGTACTCATGAAGCCCATACATAGCTGGGGTTTTTTTGTGGGCGCCTCTTTATGCCTTTAACTCATTGTAGTGCCCCTTTTCTCTTCCTTCCTTCCCCCAGTCAAAGCTCTAAAGTAGCCCCTCAAAACACTAGGGATTAGTGCAGATTTTACTGAGAAAGCAAGGAATGAAGTAAAGTTGCCCATTATTTTGCAAAAATTCCATAAAGAACTTTCATCTTTAATTCTAGAGAGAGGGAGCCTTATAAGCCAACACTAACATAAACACCAAAGCCTCAATAGTTAACATTATTTGGCTGATAGCATGTAGGATAAAACCTGGGAAAATGATATTTCCTTATTTATGCTCACACACAATATAACTCCAGAAAACTGAGGGCTTCAGAATTTCTGCCAAAACTGCCTCCTGAGCTCAGCTTTGCAGAGGATTCCTGAACACTAGTTATGAAGAAGCTGTATCCAACAGAAATGGACTCAAAGGGGCAACCCTGCTGCAAGTTCTGGAGACAAGAGTGAAAACTTTCTGGAGCTTCCCCAACATTTGAAGCCTTAGTGGATACTATTGGTGAGGGTTAGAGCAGGAAAGGAAGAAAATAAAGACAGTCACTATCTTTTGACAATATTTGTGCTCAAGTGTGCCACACTGCTGTAGGTGCCCAGAAGTATGTATTGGATTTGCTTTGCAGAGCATTGAAGGATCTGCTCTATCAGATGGGACAAGATCTAGCAATGTGAATGTTATTCCTGGCTTTAAGGGAAAACATGAGTTTTATATAATGCCATGTACTAAAAAGTCAATCTATTCTAAATTTCTTTAGTTTTGAAAGTTATTACTTTTTAAAAATTCTTTATTTGCCTTTATTTAATTGCCAACACTTGATATTATGCATTAGAGAACCGAGACAGTGTGGGCTATAAAATATTCATTTCAGCTTCTAATTTTGTTTCTGAAGCCACATAATAAAATGGAAATAAGAGAATATTCCAAAATGACTCATGAGATCCACAAAGGTCTAAAAAAATGATTTTTCACTCACAGATCATATCAGAATATACATAAATTAATGAATCATATATTAGTACTACTTTCCGGAGTGCTAACAGATGGCATTTCCTCTGAAGGAAAATGAAATGTACTCATCTCTGTAGAAATCCACTTGGATTAAAGGCAAGTGGCACAGGGTCCGGTTTCATTCAGGCAGCTAATTTCACATCTCTGCATCCAGACTCAAAGAAGAAGGAGCTATAAAACCAAAGGCAGCTACATTAAAGATGAAGAAGAGTTACCATTGGCTACACTGAATTCATGTACATAGGAAAGGAATGAATATTACTGAAAGTGAAAGGAGAACAACTGAACTAGACCCACCTGGTCTGGATGCAATGATTATTGATTCAACTGGTCCATGTAGGGTTCTACACAACTTTCTTATCAGATACTATAGGTGTTGTGCCATATCTTCTTGATCTCTTTCACCATTTCATCACTCCTCCTTTGTTTTCTGTTTTGTTTGATTTTATTTATTTATTATTTAAAATATATTTTTATTGATTTCAGAAAAGACAGGAGAGGGAGAGAGATAGAAACATCAATTATGAGAGAGAATCATTGATCAGTTGCCTCATGCACACCCCACACTGGGGATCAAGCCTTTAACACAGGCATGTGCCCTGACAGGAAATCAAACCGTGACCTCCTGGTTCATAGGTCAATGCTCAACCACTGAGCCATGCCAGCTGGGCTATTTGGTTTTGCTTTTAATGGTCTTTACCTTGACTCTGTTTGAAGGTCTGTCATTGGGTTACTGGATCCATTTTGCCCACATGTTCAAAGTTGGAAATGCCTTTGAGTTTAAGATGTTAGCAAAGACTGGATGTTAGCAAAGACTGGTGAGTATGGGAAGATGAAAGCCCAACTCCTATTTCAGAGCTCCTCTTAGGCTGGATCTAACCTAAAATCACACCTTTGCTTGCCTTCTTTTCCTCCCAACTTGCTTGTCCATCCCTTCACCGGTTTCTCCTGGGAGAACTTCCCTAACATTCCTGACAAATGTTTGTTTCATACCTGCTCCTAAAAATCTAAGATCCTCTCCAGTAGATAGTCTTATCTAACCACATACTCATGGGACTTTCCTTCTCAGCATTGGTACCTGGCTTTAGCTTTTAGACACTCTTACAGGTGAGGTCCAAACACATTTTGTCAGAATATCCCAGGAAGATGTAGATAGCAATAGTATTCTGCACTTCCTCTTATTGGAAAAACCAGACCTGAGATGATCAAGAGCTTTAATTTTTCAATGACAGGAATAAAGCAAGTAATTTTTTTCATTGTTATGATATATGAATAGGAGACTGATGAATTGCCTCTCTTGATAAACTGAAGAATACCCCTCCTCTCAGTCAACAGAAGTTAGTAGTTTCCCTATTGGAACTTATTCAAGTTGGAGGTGAATTAAAGGTAACCCTGAATCTGAATATCTGAAGAAGAAATCATAATTAACTTACTTGGAACATTTTATTATATATTGGTTACCATGGATCATGGATATAGGACATTTGCCATGTGAATATCAGGAAGTGAATTTATTGAGACACATGAGGACATTTTAATTCTCCTAGTCTAGAGCTCAAGTTGTTGATGTTAGGAGCAAATTCAATTTGTTACTTCCCTCTTACATTTACTTTCTTAATGGAAGTTTCTTTAAGCGGACTGGCCCTAGTCAAATTTATGTTCTCTGAGAATGGAAATAGACCTCTCAGAACCTTTCTTTCACTAATGTAACAAATACCTTAATACAGTATTTTCCAAAGTTAATGTTACAAAACCCTGTTTTTCATGGCATATTTGCTGCTATCGGCATGATGGTCAACTGATAAGTTACTTTTTATCTTTATTTACTTGACTTCTTTATCTCCTTCCATTAGTTTTTTATATGAGTCATCAGGTATAAAAATAAACATGAAAAATGTGTCTACTATCGTCCTATTCACTAGCTATTGTGAATATAGATATTCTTTCTATAAAAATTTAAAATGTATTTCTTCAGGGGCATAAGGTCTATTACATTTTAAAATAGTTTTATGTTTTGTTATTCTGCATGCATATATCTCTGTCTCCAATTAGGTTAGAAGCCCCAGGATAATGGAGTAGAAGTTAAAATACATTAATATTCAATTAATATAATTACAATCATAGTTCCAAAACTTACCAAGCATTGCCACTGAGAAGAAAGTTTTAACATTTGGGAAATAGTCTTAAAGGGCAAGGCCTTAGCATCTGCTCTTTACTCTCCCTGAGACAGTCTTCCCAGAGCTCTTATTACCACCTAAAACATACATTGTCTTTTCCCTCTAATGCAGATTGGATCAAGGCTTCATTGTACTTGCTGTTGTATCTCCAGAACAAGGCACATGGCAGGGGTTCAATATGTAATTGTGGGAGAAAAGACGAAAGGAAGGGAGAGAGGAAGGGAGGGACAAAGGAAGGAAAGAAGGAAGGAAGGAAAGAAGGAAGGAAGGAAGGAAGGAAGGAAGGAAGGAAGGAAGGAAGGAAGGAAGGGAGGAAGGGAGGAAAGAAGGAAGGGAGGAAAGAAGGAAGGAAGGAAGGAAGGAAGGAAGGGAGGGAGGGAGGGAGGGAGGGAGGGAGGGAGGAAGGGAGGGAGGGAGGGAGGGAAGGAGGAAGGAACCGAATATGTATACATGGGCGTAGTATTTTTGTGTTTTTTGCCAGAATGAGGCTGCTTATTACCCTTCTATTTAAAATATAATTAAAGAAATGTTCATTTATACCATTAAACAGCAGTATAAATGGCCCTCTGGAACTTTAGTAATTTAGGTGTTAAAACAGGCATTAACTGAATTGAAAGCTGCATGGACATCTTGTTTTGGCCGGTTCACTTGAAAGTGTTATAAAGTGTTCACTTTATAAAGTGTTATAAAGAAGTTTAATTGACTCTAAATCTATTTAACATGGAAGCAATCAGGCTAAAAAGAGACGAGTTAAGTTTTCATGTGAGGACTCTTATGGCTGGGACACAGGTGGTAGGCTGAGTTGGAGGCAAAGAGAGGAGATGCCATTATCAGGGAGGGTTTCTAGATGTTCCGGGCATTTGCAATACTGTTATTTCCAAAAACAAATGACAAAAATAACAACAACAAAAAAGGGCAGCAAATCAGGTCAATTGGGAGATTCTGTTCTTCCCTTCTTATAGGAACTTTCTTAATTTTCATTGGAAGTCAATGGAGGGGCCCTAGCCTGTTTAGCTCAGTGGATAGAGTATCGGCCTGTGGATTGAAGGGTCCTAGGTTCAATTCCAATCAAAGGCATGTACCCTAGTTGCGGGCACAACCCCAGTATGGTGTGTGCAGGAGGCAGCTGATTGATGTTTCTCTCTCATTGATGTTTCTAACTCTCTCTTCCTCTCTCTTCCTCTCTGTGAAAAATCAATAAAATATATTAAAAAACAGAAAAAAGAAAGTCAATGGAGGGAAAAGAGAAACTCGTTTATCAGAACTGACTGTAAAATCAACTACTTCTAAAATGTGAAAATTGATTATGATTCTTGATGTCACTTTTCTTCCCCCATAACCGACTAACATAACAACTTGGCTCTTATGTTGCAGCTGGTTCCAATATTAGAATAGCCTTTTGCAGTCATTTCTTTTTTTAGTGATACTACTCATCTTTCACTCTTCCAAATTAGAAGTTTTACAGTCCTTGACCCCTGCCTTCCTTTATTACAATACTCAGCCTACCATCAAATCTTATTATCAGTTCCTCCTTCAATATACCTCTTCTTTCACTTCAAGCAGCATGCCCTTTGTCCAGGGCAGGTCCCAGCAATTGCCATCTATTATTTCACCAACCTGATAGCCGGAGCCACCAGTGAGCACAGGTTGTAAACACAGATTGTTCTGGGGGATTCCAGGTGATGGAGAGAGAAGCACAGAGAAGCAGAGGGATCGGGTTCTAGGTAATCAGCAGGGAACAATTGTTGTCAATGTTGCTTAATCAGAAGAAGACCTTTTGTTTGCTCAAGGAAAACTCTTATTGATGTTTTGTTTTGTATTTTTTTTTTTGCTGTTATTTTTATTTAGTTATGGTAACATGGTGGCCAGTGAGGATGCATTTCATGTAGAAATTGTTAGTTGATTTTTTTGAATAGGCAGAAACATGAATAAATTTTTTCTGCAATAAGGTAGACATTTGTGGAAATGTCAGCCCCTTATATTGGGAAAAGCCTGTATGGTAGATTATATTATTGGCCTTGACTCTTTTGTCTCTCCCTGGCCTTGACATGGCTTCACTTTGGGAGGAGTTTACTTTAAGGTAAGGTGACCAGACATCCCACTTTTGACGGGACAGTCCTGATTTTTAACAATTTGTCCGGCGTCCCACGGTGTTTTAAAAATCAGGACCTTTTTAAAACACCGCGGCACGCGGGACAAATTGTTAAAAATCAGGACTGTCCAGCCAAAAGCGGGACATCTGGTCACCTTACCCATGAGGGCACCCAGACTGTGAGAGGGTCCTCTACTATCCAATGGAATACTAGTCAGCTAAAAGAAAAGATGAAATATTGCTATTTGCAACAACATGGGTAGATCCAGGTACTTTTGGTGAGTCTACAATGTTTATTCCTCTTGAAATTGAATTTCAGAGTTTATAAAAACTCAATATTCCTACAGCCTTTTATGATTAAATAACATTTTTAAGGATTGTTGAAAAAAATAATATTGCTAGGTTATTATGCATTGCATTGATAGCATAATATTGCATTATTTAAATATCACAATTGAATTAAAATGATAAGCTATGAGTGTGCCTATATAACACAGCCTTTTGTAATGTTAAACAGTAACTATGCATTTATATATTATTAATTTAAAACGATTATTCTTGCATGTCTGGGTAAAATGGCAGAATGGTGCTACATGCAACCTCTTTCCTTTTTAAACCTGAAAATTGGACTAAAGTTAAATACCAGCAAAAGAGGTGACCATCAGAAGTTAAATGAGAAAAGAAGACAACACTCAATGTTCTAATATTTGAGAAATGGCAGTGATATAAGTGAGAGACAGAAGAGGTTGTCATGACTTAGACCCCCACCCCACACTAAAGCAGTATGGAAAAAAAATCTTTAGGAATCTGACCAAATTTTGAGCAGAGTGAATTAAAAGAGTGTGTATGCAGTTCAGAAATAAATGAAACATCTGTGAAAATAAGCGCTCCCACCACCTTGAGGGTTCTATAGAGATTAAAATTATATCAGGCTTTACCATTTTGTTTCTCCTGCAGTGCAAAAAGGTGAAATAAAAGACAAAATAATCATGACTCTGAACTAATTATCTCCAAAGATGAATGGGAATCTAGCAGAATAGAAGACAAAAGATAAATTTCTTTGAAGAAGAAAGAGGGGAAAGAGTAATGAGAATTGCCAGTGAAGTTTCTTTTTCCTTCCTGCTAGCTCACAGGTCTCACCTATATTATTCCTCCACTTGTTGAAAGGATTGGAAATTGACTTGGGGAGAAGCCCGTAATATTGGGGAATGGAACAACTGAAGGTCTTTGATGAAAATGATGACCCTATGGCCCATTTTTGAATTGGGGAAAAGATCTGAAATGTGCAGATTTCCACGTATATCACCTAGACCAAATGGTGTGAACCTTGGTTCATGGAAGTTAAAATTTCATAAGAGAAAACAGAAGTATTTCCAACCACCAATCCACTAATGCTGTAAAAATGTCCTAATACACAGCTCTCGAACTGAAGGTCTGGGAGCAAGAGACCCAAGCCTCAGGAATTCAAAGAAATCTCACCTGCATCATTTATGAGTCAATTAAAAGTTCTCATAAAGATTAAATTCAATTCACTCATATAAAATCATGAAAAAAATCATAAGTAAAAATAAGCAAATAGGAGTCTATTGGCACCTTAAAAATAAGGAAAAGTTCATCCTTAAAATATAATAATGTTTTGGAAATAATAACTATTAATATGATGTAAAAATACAATAATTAGAGTGAAATATATGTTATTATATTTATAATGTACTATAAATGAAAATGATAAAAGTAAATATTAAATGGTAATATAAAATACTGCAAGTCAACTAAAAGGAAAAGTCAATATTCAGTCCTATAAAAATTAAACCAAACAAAATTGCCTTACAACATACTTGTCTGTTTCCCAAAATGATTTTTAAAATGTATCAAACCAAATTCAGGATTTTGTAAGCCAATATTTGTTAATTTGTTGGGCGAACTTCTCAGTGTCCAAACTTTCCATCTATTTGGGAAAAATCTCCCATTGAGTTAGTTAGTGAAAAGTATAGTCAGAAATGTAAGGGAAAGATGTTCATTCCTCTTGCATCCAGGTAGAGAGGTAACATGCATATAACCTAAGCATAGCATTATATATATTAATTGACTTCAGAGAGAAAGTGAGAGAGAGATATAGAAACATCAATATGAGAGAGAATCTTTGATTGGCTGCCTCCTGCACACTCCCTACTGGGGATCAAGCCTACAACTCTGGCATTTTCCCTTGACCAGAATTGAACCTGGAACCCTTCAACTGGCAGGCTGACAATCTATCAACTGAGCCAAACCAGCGAGGGCCATAGCATTTTTAAAAATTTATTTTATTGTTGACACATTCTAGATTGCCCCCGATTTGCTCCCCCTTTTCCCCTCTCTACCCATCTCCCACCCCACCCTGGGGCCTTCACCTGTCTATTGTCTGTGTCCATGGGCTATGCATGTAAGTTCTTTAATTTCTTGCCACATTCTCTCTGAGATCTGTCAGTCTTTTTCTTGCTCCCATGTCTGTAGTCCTATTTTGTTCATCAGTTTATTTTGTTCCTTATATTTCACATATAAGTGAGATCATGTGATACTTGTCTTTCCCTGATTGACTTATTTTGCTTAGCCAATGTAATTAGACAAGAAAAAGACATTTGGTTTACATGTTGGAAAGAAGGCATGAAATGTATCATTATTCATAGAGTGTTTTATTTTCTATCCAGAATAATCTAGGGGGAAAAAAGGAACACACACACACACACACACACACACACACACACACACCCTATTACAAACAATAAGAGAATTTAGAGACATTGGTTATAAAATTAAAATGCAAAAATCAATAGCTTTTTTTTTAGTTTGAAATAATAGTCATAATCTTTGGGAGAACAAAACAAATACAGCAGTGGTCTGAATATAAAAATATATTTCTCTCACCAAGTCCAGAGGTAGGCAATCTAGGCACTATTATATTCCTTCCTCTCATGCAACTGTCTATTATTAAAGAATGGGGAAGACAACATATTGGGGGACAATTTGCCACTACCAGCTTGAAAGTATAATTGAAGTAAAGATTTCATTTAAAAGAGGAACCCAGATAATTTTTAAAGCCAAAAATAAAGTTAATAAGATACACAACAGTTTTCTATTCTGTATGGAATTCTTACAGATTAAAGTGAATAAAATTATTTCTATAAAAAGGCAGAAAAAATAGTGAAAAATTGTTAGGGAATAAGATACATTCACAGAGCACTTCCTGGCAGGGAAGGGAAACATAAACCTTCCTAGTGGCAAGATCATCTGGACCAAGTGATAAACAGTATCACCAGCATTGTGACAGCGTGATGTTGTGGGCTTCCTGGTGTGATCCAGCATGAAGCAGACAGCATCTTCTGTGAAGCACTCTCACTAGCTAGACCAGTCTTTTGACTTCAAGTTTACAGGAAATATACTGGTAGAAATACTGAAGAGCAAATGTCACAACCCCTTGAGTTAACAATTACGTATATAGTTACAGAATGCAAAATATTCTACAGAAAATTGGCCTAGTCTATTCAAAAACTCAACAAAGTAGGCAAAAGAAAAAGAAAAAAGGAAGGAGGATGGTGAGTGGATTTTTTATAGTAAAGAGACTAAAGTGACATAACAGCAAACTAAAATGGGTAAACCTTGATTGGATTTTGATTTAAAAAATAACTCAAATGTTCATCAATCGATGAATGAATAAATAAAATGTGGTACTTATTCATTCAATGAAATATTGTTCAATAAAAAAGAAAAGAAATGAAGGGCTGATTCATAGTACAACATGAAAGAAACTTGAAAATTATATAAGTGAAAAAAGCCAGGCACAAAAGGCTACATACTGCATGATTTAATTCACATGAAATGTTCAGAACAGGCAAATCCATAGAGACAGAAAATAGATTAGTGGTTGCCATGGGCTGGGGATGGAGAAGTGGAGAGTGATAAATGGGGAGTGACTATTAACGGTACAGTGTCTTTCAGGGTTAATGAAAATATTTTGGAGTTAGATAGTAGTGATGGTTGAACAACTTTGTAAATATGCTAAAAACTCACTAAATTATATACTTTGAAAGGGTGAAATTTATAGTATGCTAAACAAAGAAAAGAAATAAGTAAGTAAATAAATGTAACAAAGCTGCAAAGAGCAACAAAAATCCAAAAGATGTAAATGGCATTTTCAGAACAATTGAGAAAATTTGAATAGAGATTGGATATTAGATGAAATTATAAAGATATGATAATGATATTATGGTTAGCAAGGGCATGTCTTTTTTAGGGTATACATGCTGATATATTTAGGAATAAAGTATCATAATGCCTATAACTTATTTGCAAATAACTCAGGAAATATATAAATAGCATAAATAAACACCCACAGACAAAAATAACATATGACAAATATCGGTAATATTTAGATCTAAGGTAGTGAATATATGGCCTATCATTATAGTTTTATAACTTCTCTGTATTAAAATTTTTTCACAAAAATGGTTTGAATTGGTAATGGCATACTTAAAAGATCACATAGGTTAATAAAAGGACACATAGGAGGAACCAATAATAGGAAAATATGAAGTCTACTGACATCTATACTTTCAATATCATCCCATAGTAAACCACATTTACTTAAAATACAATCAGCACTATTTTGAAACTTGACATAATAATTTCAGGAGTTAGCTGGAGAAATAAATGTGTAAGAATAGCCAGGGAAATTCCTGTTTATTTTTATTAAACCATCTATACTAATAATAGCCTAGGTGGCATCACAACCTCACATCGTCACAGCAGAGGTGGGGCCCAGCAGTCACTCCATGGGGTGAGACTCCATGGGGGCCCAGCAGTCACTCCATGGGGGTCCCATGGCTCTGCGCAGCATGGAGGAGGCTGATCCTGGCAGAAGAGGTGGGTCTCTGCAGGGGAGGACAGTTATGGGGAATCAGGCTGGCAACAGAGGCCAGTTGGGGGCTATCAGGCCAGCAGGAGAGGACAGTTGGGGGTGATCAGGCTGACAGGGGAGTGGGTAGGGGGCAATCAGGATGGCAGGCAGAAGTGGTTAGGGGCAACAAGGCAGGCAGGCAGGCAAGTGGTTAGGAGCCAGCAGTCCCAGATTGTGAAAGGGTTGTCCAACTGCCAGTTTAGACCCAATCCCAGATTGGAGAGAGTACAGTCCAGACTGAGGACACACCTCTCCTGGTGCATGTTCTAGTTATATAAATAAAAACTATTTAAAAACAGCATATTACAGAAGAAAATAGTCAATATAACAAAATAATATAGGATGTTCAGAAATTGATGCAAATACATGTGGGAATTGTTTATATTTAAAAGTGGCATTAAACATAAGTGGGGAAAGGAAAACTTTTGTAATGGATTGTTCTGTATCAATTGGCAAACTCTTTGTAAAAATGCAAATGTGGTTCTCTACTACATTCCTCATTCCTGTTACATTATTGATGATGTAAACCTTTAAAAATGAAACCAGATAAATAATCCCATCTTGCGTTCCTATCACTGAACAGCAAATGGAGACCAAAATAACTAAGCACTTGACATTTCCTCAGTGGGGATTGGTGCCATTTGTTGTCATTGTGAAAATGAGCTTTGATTTTCAAAAGTTAGGGGTGCTGGGTATTTTTACTGCATTGCATGTAGTCAAGGCAACCCTTGTTTTTCTGTTCATCCCTGAATGAGAGGGATTACTATTCGCCCTTTTTTTGGAAAGAGGGAGAGGGTCTCACTCTGGACCAGTGATAGGAAAAGGCTTGTTGATCATGGTCATAGTTAAATGGACTGTGAGCAAGTGTGTGGTGTTTTAAAGACAAGAATAAATAACTGATACCCAGCATCTTGCAGCCTCCAACGGACATCCCAGTGTCTGAATGGTTAAGTAAATTACAATCCTAGTGCCACTTCCTTACTTCAGAGCTGTAGTAGGAACATAAAAATGAACCCTAAGGCCGAAACCAGTTTGGCTCAATGGATAGAGCGTCGGCCTGTGGACTGAAGGGTCCCAGGTTCGATTCTAGTCAAGAGCACATACCTTGGTTGCAGGCACATCTCCAGTAGGGAGCATGCAGGAGGCAGCTGATTGATGTTTCTAACTCTCTATCTCTCTCCTTTCCTCTCTGTAAAAAATCAATAAAATGTATTTAAAAAAATGAACCCTAAGAATGAAAATATGGTTTACAAGGGATACTAACACTTCATAGATTTTCCATCTTTCTAGAAGCACCATGAGAGGTATATCCAACTTCCCTCAGACACATTGTCTCATGCCCCTGTAACTACCCAGGCTTACCCAAATGTTGGCTAAGCTGAGGTAAAGAGCCTTAGATTTTACTAAATAGATGAAATTGATTTGATATCTTTATCTCTGACTTTGGGCGTTGGGATCCAAAGTTCTCTTCAAAGATTTCTCTAAATTCTGCAGGAGCTTATGTCTCTTGTTATTTCTGTGTAGGTGGGGCAGGCTTTACTGAAATAAAGGGCTGAGAAGAGAGATTTAAAATATCCCCAAAAGCCCTAGCCAGTTTGGCTCTGTGGAGAGACTGTGGGCCTGCAGACTGAAGGGTCTTAGGTTCCATTCTTGTCAAGGGCACATGCCCAGGTTGTGGGCTCATTCCCAGTAGGGGGTCTGCAAGAGGCAGCCAATCAATGCTTCTCTCTCATCTTTGATGTTTCTATCTCTCTCTCCCTCTCCCTTCCTTTCTGAAATCAATAAAAATATATTTAAAATAAATAAATAAAATAGCCACAAAATAATTTGTTCTAACAGAATGATATTCAAATGCACACCACACTAGTCCCCTATAAAGGCATTTCCCCACCTATTCTTTCTCTCTCTTTCTTCCCTACTTATTTGGTTGAACCCACTCCATTGGTGCTCATCCCTTCTGGTCTCACATGGTGTGGGGTGACTCATTCTCTCTACTCTCTAAAACCTGAGTATAATGCACTTTGTTCCCTATGCCCTTCTCCTGTGTCCCTTTCTTGTGGTCACCATGGACCACAAGAAATAATACAAAGCAATCCCTAAGAAACATTTGGTATTGCTTCTTAAAACTAAAGATTCACATACCCTAGGACTCAGCAATTTTATTCTTAGGCACACACAATTTAACAGGTTCTAAAAATGTCGATAAATAAAATAGTGATATTATATATTCAACTGCAATTTAGTTTTTTCTCCTCAGCATTATGTTTGTAAGATTTATCCGTATTGTTATGTGCAGCTTTGGTTCATGTATATTCATTGCTGGATTATGTGCCATTGTACAGTATACCTGTGCCACAATTGATTTACAGAGGTCCCTGTGGATGGAATTATGCTACTGAAAAATGTTTACTATTACAACATTTTCTTATGAACATTTTGGCTATGTATTCTTGGCCACATGTGCCTGGGGAAAAACTTGCCAGGTCATCGCATATATGCATCTTCAATTTTATTAAATGAGGTCAATTTTTTTCCTAAATGGTTGTGCCAACTTACCTTCCAAGCAGCAGTGAATGAGTTTGCTTTGCTCTACATCATTTCCAACACTTGGTAGACTCAGACTTATCATCTTAGCCAATTGATGGTTCTGAAAGGCTATTGTATTGTTTGCATTTTCATTTCCATGATTACTAGTGAGATTAAATGCCTTTGCATATATTTATTGTTCTTTGTTCCCTCATCTGTAATGTTTCCTCCCATATGTTTTATCCATTTTCCAATGGTTTGTCTTACTGATTTGTGGAAATTACTTACATATACTGGTTAGCAGTTTTTCTTTGTTACAGAAACTCTATTTATTAAACAATAATTCCTCATTTTCTTGTTCTCTCATTCCCCCCCCCCCCCCCCCCAATGAAGACATTCACCATTCTACTTTCTGTCTCTTTGATTTTGACTACTTTGCATACCTCATATAAGTGGAATAATATAATATTTTCCCTTTTGTGACTGGCTAATTTCATTTAGTATTGATTGGGCCATTTTGTTGTATTGTTGCTGTTGAGTTATAGATGTTCCTTTTACACTGAGTGACCAGATTATTTGAAGATCAGACAGAGGCTGAAAACCTGGACTATAGGCTTTATTAGAGGAGAAGGGCCTCCAGTTGGATCACCAGGGGGTGTGGCTGGCCTGCAAACCACTACAGGCCCCTCACCCAGGCCTCCACACACCCCAAGGGAACCCCAACCCTGATCTGAGACACCCTTCAGGGTAAACAAGCTGGCCCCCACCCATGTACCAGGCCTCTATCCTATCTAATAAAAAAGTAATATGCAGATTGACCATCACTCCAACACACTATATGGCTGCCCCCATGTGGTCAAAGATCCTGCCCCCATGTAGTCACAAGATGGCCACCACAAGATGGCCAGCAGCGGAGGGCAGTTGGGTGGCACCAGGACTGCAAGAGAGGGCAGTTGGAAGTGATCAACCTGTAGAGCACATGTGTCAAACACAAGGCCCGCGGGCCAAATCCAGCCCGCCAGGCCTTGCAGTGTGGCCCGCACCGCGCTGTCATCACTGCACTCCGCTGTTAGTTTATGACATTGTCAGTTTATGACTGTTCAATAAACCATTCGGCCCGCGATTTAGGTTGGATTTTAGATTTTGGCCCCTTCTCTGATTGAGTTCGACACCCCTACTGTAGAGGAAGGCAATTAGGGGTGGCCAGGCCGGTAGAGAAGGGAAGTTGGGGGCAAACAGGCTGGCAGGGGAGCAGTTAGACATAAATCAGGCTGGCATGGGAATGGTTAGGGGGTGATCAGGCTGGCAGGCAGAAGCGGTTAGGGGCAATCAGGAAGGCAGACAAGTGAGCAGTTGGGAGCCAGCAGTCCTGGATTGTGAGAGGGATATCTGACTGCCCATTTAGACCCGATCCCAGTAGAGAGGGTGCAGGCTGGGCTGAGGGACACACCCCACCCTGTGCACAAAGTGCCATGATCCTGTAATATCAGGATCTGTTAAATATGGAACTGTTAAATATGGGACTGTTGCTTTAATTACTATAGAGCTTGAGGGTAGGACTCACTTGTTTAAAAGCTGAGGGATCCCATCCGGTGTGGCCCAGAGGTTGAGTGTTCACCTATGAACTAGAAGATTATGGTTAGATTTCCAGTGAGGGCACATGCCTGGGTTGCAGACTCAATCCCCAGTGTGGGGCATGCAGGAAGCAGCTGATCAATGATTCTCTCTCATCATTGTTGCTTCTATCTCTCCCTCCCTCTCCCTTCCTCTCTCTGTAATCAATAGAAAAGAAAGCTGAAGGGAAAGACATGTTCCTGAATGGACATCTTCTGCATCTCCCCTTAAAGGTAATCAGAGGAAGCATTTATCAGTGGCTCACAATTCTCCCCAGAAAATAATCGTTTGTTAGTGTAACCACATGAATGATTGGGCAAGCTATTCTTTCTGTGCATAGTTCAGGAAAATTCTATAGCTTGTGTAATCAACTGTCCAACTTCGGACATATAAATAGTAAAATAAAGCTCAGCAAAAGCATAAAAAGAAGGTCCATTTTGAAAGGCCAACTTCTTCTGGAAGTAGCTAACGGAACATTGTGCATTTGAATGAAGTGACTTGTTTCACAGGGATGACAAATATAAACAGCTCAAATGGCAGTGGGTAGAGATGGAGTATTTTTTTAAACCAAAATGTTTGGTTTTAAATGATTGCTCTTTAGGCCTCCTTTTCTGACAAAAATTGGCATGAATAGTGATAATAAAACCTTGCCATCTGCAGACAAGAGAATGTTTATTTTTTACATTTATTTTATCACCAAAGGCATGCACCCAGCCCAGCATTTACGTAATGTCACTAAATTGAACAAACACCTAGGCAACAGCATCCCAGTAAATGTAGGTGAACCACAAGACATGCGGAGCAATTGGAATTTTCATATACTGCTGAAGATAATAAAAAATGGTTCAGCCATTGGAAAACAGATAGGTAGTTCTTAAAAAAATGAAATACATAGTTAGTATAGGATTAGAAAATTCACTCCTAGATACAGTATACACCAAAGAGAAATGGAAACACACACACACACACACACACACACACACACACGTACATGAATATTCATAAAAGATTATTTATAAAAGCCAAAAAATAAATATGACCTAAGGTGTCCATAAATTGAATACTGTTAAATAAAATATGGTATGTTCATACAGTGGAATTTTATTCAATAAAAAAATTACTTAATTGCTGATACATGCTACGACATAGCTTAGCCTTGAAACATTATGAAAGTAGTCATAAAAGACTATATATTACATAACTCTATATATATGCAAAATCCAGAATGGGAAAATCTATAGAATAGAACATAGATAGTGAATGGCTGCCTAGAGCTGGAGAGAGAGAGAAAGAGAGAGAATTATATCTCAATAAAGATGTTAAAATAAGAGAATGAAGCAGGTAGTTTGTCTGAAGCTCTGAAAGGAAACATTATTCTAAACATACCTGCAGGAAAGAATCACAGATGGGCTGTTCCAGGCCAATAAACTCTACGGTAGTGGTTCTCAACTACTGTGATTTGCTCCCCAAGGGATATCTGGAAGTGTCTGGAGAAATTTCGGTTGCTTCAACAGAAAGGAGTGATACTGGTACCCAGTGTGTAGGGCCAAGGATGCTGCTAAATATCCTATAATGCAAGAGCTCCTGCAGCAAAGAATTATCCCACCCAAAAAAGCAATTGTGCTGAAGTTGAAAGGTGTTAGGCAGATAGTAGTATCTGCTTTGTAAGATTGTTCCTTGCACTCCCAACTCACCAAAGGAGTCTGAGTTAAGTTGTTACCAATGGCATCATTTATCTTGAAAATGCCCCAGTTTAACAGTCTACAGTCTAAATCTTAGACTTGCTTTCCACCTAGGATCTGGCTTGATGGAAATTCATTGAAATTTGATCAATTTCTGTGAGCTGAAAGTTTGAAAATAAGTACAAAATAGTATATTATTAATTTATCCTTATAGGCAGGTCTCATAGTTGGTGTAATTTTCATAAATTTTCAGGAATCAAAGAAAAGTTGTTTGTAATTTATTCCTAAAGACTAGAAAGTAAAGTTTTCCTAATTTACAAATAATCATAACCCAGTGTCTGTATATTATTTCTGAATCCAGATTCAAAGGATAAAAAATATTCACAAAATAGAGGAGGGGATTTTTAGCCATTATCTAGCTCAGAAATAAAATTTGTAGGTTTGTATATTTGATAGAAAATTTATACGGAATCCAACATAAATATATGTCAGCTAGAAGGCTTCTTCTAGAATTTCCAGAGATTCTTTATAATCATTTACACTCAGCCAAACAGCTAATTAATCAAGAAAATTAGAAGCAGGGAATTTGGAGAAAGCATATTTCCATACAAGTAGGCACAGAGCAGGCATATGCAGATAATGCTCCTGGAACTTGGAGACATTAAATTGGGCTGTTTGCCTGCCACTATAAATAAGTTGCAAGAGGGACAGGTTTGGTTCATTTAGGATCTTATTTTCTTTATGTATAAAATCAAGGAATTAGAGTAAATTAGTGGTTCTCCAATTTGTGGAGCTTAATATTAAACTAGAGACCGGGTGCACAAAATTTGTACACGGGGGTGTGTGTCCCTCAGCCCAGCCTGCACCCTCTCCAATCTGCGATCCTTTGAGGGATGTCCAATTGCCCATTTAGGTCCAATCCCAGTCGGACATCCCTTTCACAATCCAGGACTGCTGGCTCCCAACTGCTCACCTGCCTGCTTTCCTGATTGCCCCTAACCACTTCTGCCTGTCAGTCTGATCACCCCTTAACCACACCCCTGCCAGCCTGATTGATGCCTAACTGCTCCCCTGCCAGCCTGTTTGCCACTAACTGCCCTGTCCTGCAGGCCGGGTCACCCCTAACTGCCCTCCCCTGCAGGCCTGGTCCCCTCCCCAACTGCTCTTCCCTGCAGGCCCAGTCACCCCCAACTTCCCTTCTCTGCCATCCTGGTCACCCCTAATTTCTCTCCCCTGCAGGTTTGATCACCTCCAACTGCCTTCCCTTGCAAGCCTGGTCACTCCCAGCTGCCCTCCTCAGCTGGCCTGATCGCCCACAACTGCCTTCCCTCACAGGCCTGGTCCCTCCCAACTGCCCTCCCCTGCTGGCCATCTTGTGGTGACCATCTTGTGTCCACATGGGGGCAGGATCTTTGACTACATGGGGGCAGTCATCTTGTGTATTGTAGTGACAGACAATTTGCATATTACTCTTTTATTAGATAGGATAAGGCTGAATTCCTAGGAAGTGTGAATGCAAAGAGCTGGACCCAGGCACCTGGTCTTCAAGTCATGGATGGTTCTCACGTGCATCTTAATTTGAAAATAACTGGACATAATTGTTATGTTGATCATTGGTGCTTTTCCTACATAAAGATGCAGGGCTTAACATAGCATGCCCTTAAATGCATGTTTTGTCCATATAAATCATAAAGTGAAAAAAAATAAAGCAATCTGCCAGGGAAGATGAGGGCCTAAACAGGAGAGTGCTGAGGGGAGGGTGGAGTAGGTAGTGCCAGATGGTGTTGCTATGGCAACCCCATCCTTTCTCAGTATGTGTTCTGAAAAGCTGCTGTGCTATGCAGTGGGCTCCACTTCTGATGGAGTACAGATTGCCCATGCCGTTAATTTGTAGATGAGGACTTGTGGATAGAGCAGGATAATTAAATAAAAGTGCTAATGTTAACCATCAGCTGCATTTCTCAGTAAACTTAAGTGTGTGGGTGTTTGGTTCAGGTCTATTGAAGGTAAACCAAGTGGAGAATTGGTTTCTGTTTTTTATTTTATTTTACAGAGACTTCTCTGAGTTTTTCTACTTTAATGCTCCTCTTTACTTCGAGCCCCCACCTCATAGAGGCTCACTATAGCTTTATTTGAAGGAATCATGAAAAGTTTTGATTAATTAATTAATTAATTATAATTGAATTTATTGGGGTGATATTGCCTAATAAAATTATATAGGTTTCTGGTATGTAATTCTACAATACATCATCTGTATATCATATTGTGTGTTTACCACTCCGAGTCAAGTCTCCTATTACCATTTATTTCTCTTTTACCTTCTTCTACCTTGCCCTCTGGATATCATCTTACTGTTGTCTGTGTCCATGAGTTTGTTTTCTGTTCTTTTCTTTGCTTAGTCCCTTTACTCTTCTTACCCAGCCCCCAAACACCCTTCCATCTGACAGCTTATAAAGACAGTGTTTTATTGAGTTTTGGAGGGTTTTTATGACTTGTCCAAAATCTCTCTGCTAAATAATCCTGTTCTGTCAAAGCTTGTGCTCTTAACTAGCATTGTCTCCTAATTAACTATGTAACTTTTCTTAGGTCCACATGAAAGGAAGGGGCCAGACAAGGACATTTTAAAATAGATTTCACTCAAAATTAGTTTGGGGAATGTCAGGTAAAAGAAATTAAACAAAATTTGTTTGCAGGAGTTCTTAAAGACTATTTCTTATGATAACATAAACTGATAGAGCATTTATTCATTTCCAATACTTATTTGACCTTGCAGAGTACTTTTCTTCTTCTCTTGCTGTACTATTGTTGAATGAAACCCACTTTAGGAAACATGCATTTGACGATTTTTGACAGCCCTACTAGGATTAATGCCAAGCTTCTTTATCTTCCTCGCCTGATAATTCTTGCTGTGTTTTTAATTTGCCCTGCCATCTCCCCCTTTTTGTCAACTTTATTCTTGTGTAATTTACCTATAGAAAGTGACATACACCCAATAGATGTCATTGGGTGAGCTTTAACAGACATATACATCCATGAACTACCACTGCAATCAAGATCCCAAACATCATCATTGCTTCCTCGTGTCCCTTTACAACCCATCTCACCCATATCACATCTGTAGGCAACCACTTGCCCTTCCAGTATTAAAGTGAGTATTCAGAAAGGAACTCACTATAGACTGATTCATTTGCCTCTCAGCATAACCATTATAGCTTATCTTAGTTTCGGTCCTTATAAGAGAATTCCTTGTATCACATGATCTAACACATCTAGGGGAAATATTGAACAACATAAATTGATGAACAGAAACAGACCCGGAGACAGAGAAGCAGCCATCAGACTGTCAAACCTCAGAGGGAAGGTAGGGGAGGGTGGGAGTAAGGGGGAGAGATCAACCAAAGAACTTGTGTGCATATATATAAGCCTAACCAGTGGTCATGGACAACGGGGGCGGGGAAGGCATAGGTGAGGAGGGGTTTGGGATGGGAATGGGGGGGATGAGGACAATTATGTGATACCATAATCAATAAAGAAATTAAAAAATATATAAAGTGAGTATTTTGACTTCTGACCAAGTTGAAGATTATTGAGGGGATGGTAAAATGTCACATGGCTTCTCAGTCATTCCACCAGCCATATAAGGAGCTTTGTTATTGAATTAATTTCCCATCTTTATCTTTCTCCTTCTTTTTTTACTAACATAAAATAGTGTGCAACCCAGATATTCATTTCAGCAGTCATATACGTGAAGTTGCAGTAGGGCCTCATTCTGCCCATCACTATGACAGGAAATCCACCAGGGCTTTAACCATCAGGAGAGAAATAGAAAGTTTCCATGGGTAATTGAGGGAACTGGGGAATGCTCATAATTAGAAAAGGAAGCCAATAGGAGATAATTCACTGAGTTCTTTAAAACAATGTTTGGCATTTCACAAGCATTCATGTGAAGAAAATTGTGCATTCTCTTTCTTCAAAGAGAAACACGAAGTTGAGGATCTGTATTATTTTGATGAGCTGTGTGGCTTGCAGAATGTTTCTTATTTAAGTCAAATGTTTCTTATTTAAGTCATTACCTATGAATGTTTTTTGGGGGGATCAGCATTTTTGCTAATCTTAGTGAAACAGAGATGAATAAAACGTCATACCACTTATCAAGGAGTTAAGAGTCAAATGTCTTCATATTGTTAATTTTATCTCAGCATTTAGTTTTCACTTTGTAGTAAAAAAAATGAACAAATGGGATGTTTCACTTATTAAGTTGTCATTTGCAACAGAATCAAATATTTAAAGATTGCAGTACTATAACCTCTGGGAAGTTTGAAAAAAGGAAAACTGATCCCATTAAAAATGGTAGTGTTAAAAAGTCTTATATTTTAATGTCTTATTTTGATTTTGTATAGTACTAGTTTTAACATTTTCAGCAGCTCTTGATATGAATTAGCTTGTTTCAACCCCCAGATAACCTGGTGAGATAAATGGTGTGGACATTATGGTTTCAATTCAGAAGGCATTTTAGGAAAGTCTCAGAAGGATAGAGGTTGAAGGATAGCCCTTTATAGTTCTATAGTATTTTGAGATGGCTGTGATTGTCTCCACAAGACGAAAATACAAATGATATAGTCTGACTGCAATCACACAGCAGGTTATTGCTAGAGTAACCCAAAAAAGTCACCATTGAAAAGAAAGCTAAATGTTCATATGAACTTGCTGCTCTGGGGTGTGCTGAAACCTGGGCATCTGAATGACAGTGTGTGAGGCTCTGGGGGCTGGGTCCAATGTGAGAGGACAATTCCACACCCACAGTGGGGTAAATCTGACATAAAGCTGACCTAGATGCTTGTTTGTGCCTCCACCACCCTCTACTTGGAGCCTTTAGAGAGCACTTGGAGAGAGAGCTAGACATCCTTACTGCCCCAGTTGGCCCTCAGGCTGGACAGAAGTCATGCTCAGCCACTACTTACCATTTGACTTGTAGGCAAAGCATTGCCAACCATAGCCCTGATGAAAAGGGGATAATTGCACCATGAGTTATCTAAGAAATTGGGGAACGTTCATTTTGAGAGTTCCATCTAGTACCAGATATCTCCTCTTAACCATCTTCACTAAATGATGCCTTAGTTTATTTATTAAGGTGATTTACTCTTTTTCCCATTCTTTCATTGAACATCATTAATTCTTAATTCCCAAATAGATATCACAAGAATAACTGCAGTCTTGCTAGAGTGTATCAAGTGGCCTAATATTGCTTCATATTGCCAATCAATTAAATTTTTATATAAGTATTTTGGTTTTCATACAGTGTACTCAAAAGGATGAAATGCATATTCCAAATGCAAACTCTTTGAGAATTTAAAAATATATATTGTATCTGGGATTTTCTCATACTTGAAATATTCCATATTATCTTTTTCACCCTCAACATTTAGTTTCCTTGAAATTGGATTTCATCCTTTTTATTCCTTGTTCTATTTTTATACCTAATAAAAGCTTAAGCTATTAGCTATCATATGGTTGGTGCTCCAAATCCAATATAGTTATTAGGAGGAATGTTGGTCCAAAATCAGACACCATGGCAGTAAATGACTTCAAAGGAGGCTGACCAGTGAGCTGTTATAACATCTTTTCCCACTAGAAGCATATTTCATGTTCCTAATCAAATTACCTTATGCTTGTCAAGTTGTTCCTTTCACAAATGCTCCTAGTATTTTTCCACAAATGATATTTAGTTGACTAGCATGTAATTTGTTACTCCAGTTTACATTTTAGTTTCACATAATGCTATTTAAAATATTCCAGACCTTTGATATTTAATCTACTCTGAAATACTTCTGGTTATTTGGGATGAAGGATGCAAAGACCGTGCCTTATTTACCATCCTTGGCTCCCTAAAGTCCAAAAAAGTGCTTGAGATATAATAGGTATGCAATTAGTGTTTACATTTCCTTGTCATTTCCTTACTTTCATTGTTACAGAGGTGCAACTCAGATATCTACTATATGCTTGTTGGGTTGGCTCTTGGATTCAAAAATACCTCCTACATTTTCTTACTGAGCCCACTTCCAATCCTGTAATTCTGATAGTCATCTCACAGTTGCTCCATAGTAGAAAGAAAGGCACATGTACTAACAGCGGCAGGGTGTTGGACACCGACAGACTCTTTATGAACATTATCTCACGTTATCTTCTCTGCAGTGCTTTCAGATAAGTCTTTTTATCTGCTTTTTACAGATGAGAAAACCACAGTGAATTGAGAACTGGATTCATTGGACTCAAATAGGAAGTGATAAAACCAGAGTCCAAGTTTAGCATCAGACTTCTAAGCTTGTTCTTTCTTTTACATCATTCCTGCTCACTTTCCCAGTTTGTCTTCATCTTCTTCAGCCTTGGGTCAGCAGCTACTTTTTATCTGTCCCTTTGCTTCCAAACTTCTAGTGCCACTATCCCCAAACTTTTATTTTGACCAGTTTCCTTATATAGGTCTACCAGACTGCTCTCTGGAGCTCTACACTTTATAAATTGTTTGTTGTTTTCCCCACCTCTACTCCAGCATTTTAAGGTTGCCTCCTCTTCCCACTACCTCCCACGGCTATCCAATAGTGCCATTGCCTTTTAAAAAATATATATTTTTATTGATTTATAAGAGGAAGGGGGAGAGAGTGAGAAAGAGAGAGAAAGAGAAAAAGAGTGAAAGAGAGAGAGAGAGAGAGAGAGAGAGAGAGAGAGAGAGAGAGAGAGAGAAATAGCAATGATAAGAGAGAATCATTGATTGGCTGCTCCCTGCACTCCCGACGCTGGGGATTTAGCCCAAAACCCCAGCATGTGCTCTGACCTGGAATTGAACCACAACCTCCTGGTTCACAGGTTGAAGCTCAAGCACTGAGCCACACCAGCCAGGTGCCATTGCCTTTCCTACCAGATTTAATGGCTCTGCTCTCCACCTAATCACACTGAATACAAAAATTGCCTTGAGGAACTTTCAAACTAGATAAAGAGAGAAGGCTGCTATACACTAAATATGATTAAAGATTTAAATTGTCTTTTTAAAAATTTCTCAGTTTTAATTTTTAATAAAGTAAATATCAATAGATATAACCCATATAAACAAAAGCTCTGGGAGGTCCTCAATAATTTTTCCTCCCATTGACCCCCACCACTCCCACTCCCCAGGACAAGCCCCCACTGCCCCAGTGTCTGTATCCACGGGTTATGCTAATATGCATGCATAAAAGTCCTTCGGTTAATCTCTTACCCCTTTCCTCCCTCTGATTTCTCTCTGAGGTTGGACAGTCTGTTCAGTGTTTCTTTGTCTCTGGATCTGTTTTTGTTAATCAGTTTGTGTTGTTCATTATATCATACATATATGAGTGAGATAATGTGATATTTATCTTTCTCTGACTGGCTTATTTCGCTTAGCATAATGCTCTCTAATTCCATCCATGTTGTTCTAAATAGTAAAAGTTCCCTTTTTATGGCAGCATAGTATTCCATTGTGTAGACATACCACAGTTTTCTAAACCAATCATCTGCTGATGGGCACTTAGGCTGTTTCCAAATCTTAGCTATTGTAAATTGTGTTGCTATGAACTTAGGGGTGCATATGTCCTTTCTGATTGGTGTTTCTGATTTCTTGGAATATATTCCCAGAAGTGGGATTACTGGGTGGGTCGAATGGGAGTTCCATTTTTAATTTTTTGAGGAATCTCCATACTGTTCTCCACAGTGGCTGCACCAGTCTGCCTTCCCACTAGCCCGCATTCCCACCAGCAGTGCATGAGGGTTCCTTTTTCTCCACATTCTCTCCAGCACTTGTCATTTGTTGATTTGTTGATGATAGCCATTCTGACAGGTTTGAGGTGGTAGTTCATTGATGTTTTGATTTGCATCTCTGGGATGATGAGTAACTTTGGACATTTTTTCATATGTGTTTAACTTAAGCATGACCACAAGACCATGCACAATAACTGTCTATTGAATGGGCCATTCATGCTATGTGGGGTGGTCAGGGAAAGAGGTCTGGAGAAGCAAACTTGAGCCAGACCTGAAGGGTGGCAGGACCCAGGAAGGCAAAGAGTGAACAAGGCCTGCCAGTCAGAGAAATGGCAGGAGGAACCATATGGACCAGAAGAATGAGGCTGGTCCCAAGGACAAAAGAGGACTTGTTCCTACACAGCTTCTGTATCTCACAATGAATTCTTTTGAAGAATAAATATAGAGGCCTTAGAGGTTGCAAGGACAGTGTTCTGCTTCATTATTTTCATTATTCAGTTCCATCATTCCTCTAGGTTGTTTAGAACATTGCTTTAGCATCACAGAGGACAGATAAATTTAGAAGCTATGATTTAAGTGCTGACTTAGGTATTTATCTATTTCTGTAGGAATGTACCTTGCATGTCCATAATAATGATTATTGTTCCTCCAATTATTTAGTATATGTGCTGCCGAAGCGAGCACTGTTCCTCCAATTATTTATATTTCAGCTTTGCCTCTGCCAACTTTTTTTTTTAGCAATTACTAAGTCGAATTCACCAAAATCAAATTATTTTTTGTCCTTTGGTAATAAATTCAGCTGCAGCCTGAATATTTTGACTGAGTATTCTGACTATAACTTTGACCTGACTTCATTTTTGAGGTTGTCAAAAGTAATTAGGAACATAGAGATTTTCCCACTCAGCATCTGAAAATGTAAAGATTCCAAAAAGGAGTCCCAAGTGTCATTAATATCTTCTTTCTGCCTGCTTTTTATATCCCCCCGTAACAGTCTATTTTACAGCCAGCAAGGTCTATTATGGAAAATGTCCTTCCCTCCTCTAGGGTCAGATTTTCTTCTCTATTGAGAAGCAATAATGTATTCCCATCTTCAGGATACAGCAGGGGTTTTGTAGTCTCATTGGCCTGCCATTGGTGGCTATGTGGCATTGGGCTATTTACATACTCTTTCCTGCCTTTATTTCTTCATTAAAAATTATTGGTGGAGATTTTGTGAAAATTCCATGGAATAACATGTGTAAGGCATGTTTCAAAGTAACTGGCCTATTATAGTACATGTACTCAATAACATTAGCTGTTAGGATTGATAGATATAGCAGTGGAGAACTTTGAACTCATTGTTAGCTATACATTTTTCATTTAATGAAATGAACAGAAATTGCATTCCAGAAAGATTTTTTTAAAATATATTTTATTGATTTTGTACAGAGAGGAAGGGAGAGAGATAGAGAGTTAGAAACATCGATGAGAAAGAGTCATAAATCAGCTGCCTCTTGCACACCCCCCACTGGGGATATGCCCGCAACCAAGGTACATGCCCTTGACCGGAATTGAACCCGGGACCATTCAGTCCCCAAGCCGACACTATCCATTGAGCCAAACTGGACCCGGCCAGAAAGACTTTTTTTTTTTCATTTCCAAAACAACATGACCAAGAATAGCAATATTTTTGGTGGAATCGAAGTGAGATGCAGAAAGTTGAAAAAGTGAAGAGGGGTGTTTGCTACTGTCAGGATCTATCTTCATTTAATAACTAAAGTTGCAGTACTCTTAATGTTTAAATTTTGTAATTATTTTAATATTGCAGAAAAATTTCAAGTAGGCACCCATATATCCAGTTAGTTATGGGCAAAAAATGAAGGAGGAGGCCAAGAATGAAGACATCTGTTCGTGAACTCACAGCTTCACCAAGGGCTCCTTTTTTTTTTTTTTTTTTTTTTTTTACCATTCTCTTCTCAGTTAGAATAGCTACACACTTGCAGGATGTTTTGGCTGGTGGAATCCAGCCATGCGCGCTCAGGTAAGCAATGTCTCTCATCTACAAGATAATCCAGTTTCTCATGACTTAAGGTGGACTTTGCTTTAAGCTCATTTTTTTTTTTTTTTTTTTATCATGAAGCACTTACTAATAACAATATTATTCTTCACTGTGAAACCTAACTAGCTGGTCTAAATCTCAGGCTAACTCAATAGCTGTTATTATTATTTTTTTGTCATTCCATTTTTTTAAAAGAAAATATCAAATGACAAGAAAAAAAAAGCTTAAATTATTTTTAATGGCATTGGGTTACAAGGACTCTTCACCGGAGAGACACGATGTCTGGCAAAGCTATGTAATTAAACATGAAAAATATCTGGCTATTCATATAGCCCTGTAACAAATAATCAGTTATGATGGAAGCATACAGAGCATAAAAGGGGGTTTTAGTCCTAGGAAAAAGTAGCACTAGATGAAGCACACAACAACCAGTGGGAAAAGTGATTGTTTTGTTGAGATTGGCCAAGACTGGGCCAATCTCAAGATGAGCTGATGGTTATCAGGGTTACAAAGAGAGCTCAGAATGAAGAATTCCCAGAGTCTTAGGAGGATTCTGGGAGTGCAGTTGTCCTTATAAAGGTAGACATGCATAAGGACCTGATTCATAAGCCCTTATATTCTCCCTGTCCCAGAAATTTACTCTATTCCTATACTGAAAAATCCATGAAAGTTAAAGATTCAATCCCAGCTTGGTGGCCTAACCATCATGGGGCTGGGTGATCCTTTTCTCTTCACCTAGAAAGCTTTGAACCATGTCTTGCTAATTTTAATCTCTATGCCAAACATATAGATTATATATAGTATCTCTGCTTAATTGTTTTTTTCTATCCTTACAACAATGCCATGGGGTAGGAAGTGTGGTGTTATAAAGGGTATTCACTGTATTAGTACTAAGAGACGCTGATGGATGGAGCCTGTGTGGAAATAAACATGGTTTCTGATCCCGTAAAGCATGAGTTAGGATTGAGCAGTGTTAAAACATAGAAACGAGATATATTTGTCTGGAAAAACCTTTAAATGTATTATTTATCCATGTATTTTGGTTAGTTTAGAGGATGTCAGGCAAGCTTTGGACAACATGACAGAACATGGTGTTAGAACAAGGTAAATAAAATCAATGTTCTCTCCTATTCTTTGTAATGCTCTGGCTGCCTTGGAAAATACATCTGCCTAGTGTCCTGGTCAGGGCTCCCTCTGCCATCTTCCTTGAGAAATGGAGAGATTGGATACCTTTATAAATCAATTGGCAGCCCTGAACTGTAACTCTAAGTCACCCCAAGTAAGCCAACAGTAAAATTATTAGAAATGGGTTACACTCAGCTTCCTCCTCAGCTCTTGGATTTCTTTCTGCCTCCATTGTTTTTCCACCAGTGTTTCTCTTGCTGGGGTTCCCACTATGGTTGTTAGAAGGCAGAGAAATGAGAAGGCATTTAGACTTAGGGCTTTCCCTAGCAGAGCTACCCAAAGTCTGATGTGAGGAAAAGTTGAAAATTTGTCAAAATGAGGTGGCTGTGTTGTTTGTCTTTTATCATTGGATTTCAATTCACGCTTCTTCCACCCCATCAATAATTTAAATTTGGCTATAGAAAGGAGAAATTATATAAGAGTGTTTATAATTTATAGTGGTGAAATATTGAAAAGCAGAAAATAGGATTATTTTATGGGAGTAGAGGGATATATATATATATATATATATATATATATATATGTGTGTGTGTGTGTGTGTGTATATATACAATATATATATATATATATATATATTCTATATAATAAAAGCATAGTATGCAAATTGTCCCTTGGACCAAGAGTTCTGAGGATGGTCTGGGGGTGGTGGGGAAGAAAGGCCCTGGCCAGTGGCAGGTGTCCAGGGGAAGGGAGAGAGTAGCTGGATGGCTGCCGCCAGTGCTAGGGACCCTACCAGTGCACAAATTTCATGCAGTGGGACTCTAGTGTGTGTGTGTGTATATATATATATATATATATATATATATATATATATATATATATATATATATATGCCTAAGCAAAAGCCTAAGCAACCGTTGCTGCGGAATGACCAGAATGACTGGTCACTATGATGTGCACTGACCACCAGCAGGCAGACACTCAATGCAGGAGCTCCCTTCTAGGATTCCCTCTAGTGGTCAGTGTGCTCCCTTAGGGGGAGTGCTGCTCAGCCTGAAGCTGGGTTTCATGATGAGTGCAGGGGCAGTGGCTGGAGCCTCTCCTGCCTCTGTGGTAGCGTTAAGGAACAGCAAACTGAGCGGTAAGGAGCAGCAAGCAGGCATGTGGTTAGGAGTGAGGGGTCCTAGATTATGAGAAGATGCAGGCCAGACTGAGGGACACTCCCCTTCCCCCAAGTGCATGAATTTCATGCACTGAGCCTCAAATATGTATCTTCCAATGGCTGAATTCCTTGGGTCTTCCATTTGCTTTTTATAATTTATATAATTTACAGTTTTAATATCTAACCATGAAATTTAAATGTTCTAAAAATAAAGTAGCAGATTTTTGAGCCAAATAAATCCACTGCCATTAGCACGCAGAAACTTGTATGCTGTGAATTGCTAATTGTTTGTGTGGCTAACATAACCCAAGCAGAAAGAAGCAGAAGAAAAAAAAGGGCTAGAGAGGGCTGGAAAAATAAGACTTGAGTGAGGCAAAGCTACTTAATAAAAATCCTGGAATTACCATATATGCCTTGCACACTCTAACTTCTCTTGAGATGCCAAACTGTTTCCACAACCTGAAGACAAACAACAGATTAGGGAGGAGCCACAGAAGGTTCTTTTCTGCCTTCTGGGGCTCAGCTGCATGGTTGTGCTTATTTCTGGGGCCCCTGTGAGCATTGGGATGGAATCTTAACCAGGTTGTCATTAGGGAGTAATTTTTTCCCTCTCTCTGTTTTGATGTCCATCTTTGGTAAATTAAAAACTCCACATGTTTGTTATTAGAAGAATACTGTGTCCAAGGAAGAGGCCAATCCCAAGTGGTGGGCTAGTCTCACCTTTTATCTCTCTACTCAGACGGTCCCCTGGCCTCATAGTGAGCTGGATAGACTTTCAGAACTGCACAAAGAGAGTATTTGCTTCAGTTCTCACAAATGAACTGAGGACCAGAGAGGGGTGGTGATTCACCCAGGGTCACACTAGTAGGGAACAGAACAGGGAGTTCAAGCCAGATTTGCTGACACCTGGATCAGGGCTCTTTCAAGGAAGATCTCTGCTTTCCCTCTCCTTCAACTAAAACATGTTTGTGCTCCATCCTCTGAGGCCTCAGACATACTTTCAGTGCTTTAATGGGTGACAATAAGTTTATAAGAAAAATAATCTATGCCAGTATAGAAATAAGGATGCATGCATTGCTTTCTATTTTGAATCATATGATTTATTTGTTTGTCTAAATACATAAAAGCATTATCATTATGGTCCCAGAGCTTTATTTCTAGGTAACCTTTGTAGGTTTAAAAGTACATGTACACTTAAAATAATAATAATTAAAAATATAAACCATTAAATTTTTATATGCCAGACATTATTATGAGCACTTTACACATTCTACATAATAATCCTACATAATTAAAGGCTGATATGCAAATTGACTGAACAGCAGAATGACCCATTGCTATGAGGTGCACTGACCACCAGGGGGAAGATGCTCAATGCAGGAGCTGCCCCTTGGTGGGTAGTGTACTCCCACAGGGGGAGAGCCGCTCAGCCAGAAACCAGACTCATGGTTGGTGAGCACAGCAGTGGTAGTGGGAGCATTTTCCAGCTCTGAGGCAGTGCTAAGGAGCAGCAAGCAGGCAGGCAGTAAGAATGAGGTCTCCTGAACTGTAAGAGGGTGCAGCCCGGGCAGAGGGGACCCCCCTCCCCTACACACACACACACACACACACACACACACACACACACACACACACACCAGTGAATGAATTTCATGCACCAGGCCCCTACTGTTTATATGCATCTCATTCTCAAAACAACCTATGAAGTGAAAAAGTATTATTCTTGTTTTATAAATAAGAAAAGTGAGGCCCATGGAGGACACATGGCTGCTAATGATGGAGGAAAAATTTTATTCCTGAAAGTCTGGCTTTCTGGCTTATAATATAAACCACTGATAGATTGAATGAACAGAAAACATTAAAATGAAGATCAAAGTCTTCTGCCATGCTCTGCTGGCATCTCCCCAAAAGGTTAGCAGTTATTTTCAGTTTCTTGCCAGAAAGAAATAGTACAGCTATAGCAACATATTATAAAAGTTGTATATACTACACACACACACACACACACACACACAGACACACACACACTAAAGACCCACTCCCACTTAGATTTTTTTAGCCCTTTGTCTCTCTCTGGCTCTACCCCCTCCCCCGCTCCCCCCCCTCATATTTTTGTAAGAGTGGGGAGTGGGTGTATAGAGTTAGGATTCCATATCACCATGAACATTTATACAACCTAACACAATGGTATTCATTAAACTTAAAAACAAATGAATATAGAGCCTATGCATTAGCTATAAATTACCCTTAAAACTATTCTTTGCATTTCTCGAATAGGTAGGTAAGGGAGAATCTGCAGCTACACTATGTAGGTGAAGAAGTGGAGGGACAATTAACACTTAAAAATATTCTTCCCTGCAAAATAATATAGTAAATACACTCTCCACCAACCTTATATTTTTACTATTCTTTATCATTCTCTTAGGTTTCTGTTAGATTTAGATTGTGTTGTCTCAGAGTTAGGGATGCTACAGATTCAGTACAGAGGTTGAGGTCAAATTCAGCAATGGATTAGAAATTGTCACTGGAAGGCATGTGGAGTCATGTGTTTGCCATACTTGCTAGTCTCAGGATAGCCTTCAAGTGCCACATCTGTTCATTCTCTGAGCCTTCGTCACAATTTAAATGGTCTGCATCTCTCTTGAAATTACAATAGGCATCTTTATTTCGTTTCAGCTAATAAATTTGGCTGCTTATTATTTTTTCAAGCTTTATAAAGATATAATTGGCATATGACATGCCAGTTTAAAATGTACAACATGGTGATTTGATATACATATATATTGCAAAATGATTACTTCAATAGGTTAATTAACATGCCCATTACCTCACATAGATAGTTACCTTTTGTGTGCAACTAACTCTTCACTCTTTTAGCAACTTTCAAATATATAATACAGTATTGTAAACTATAGCGACTGTATATATATTAGATCCTCAGAATTTATTAATCGTATTGATGAAAGGTTGTACCTTTTTATCATGCTCATCCATTTTCCCCATCCCCATTGAACTCTCTATTTCTATGAGGTTAGTTTTTTAAAATTACACATAAAGGTAAAATCATGGAGTATTTATCTTTCTCGATAAATAAGTATTATTTCACTTAGTAAGATGCTCTCGAGTATCATTAATGTTGTTGCAAATGGCAAGATTTCCTTCTTTTCTATGACTGAATAATATTCCATTATATATGTGCATCTGTGTATGTGTACATATGTGTATATATCTATATCAATATATATCAATATATATGTATATCAATATCTATCTATCTATCTATCTATCTATCTATATATCCTATATAATAAAGCCTAATATGCTAAGTGTCTGGTTGACTGGTCAGCCATTCAACCAATCAAAGGGTAATATGCTAATGATATGCTAAGGCCACTCAACTGCCCACTGTGCCATGCTCGGACCACCAAGGGGGCAGATGCTTCGATTGGTAGGTTAGCTTGCTGCTGGGGTCCAGTCGATTGGGACTGAGAGAGACAGGCCAGACATGCCCTGGAGCCCTCCTACAATCCCTCTCTAGCTGGTCAACCTCCTGAGTCCCTCCCCAAACTTGATCATGCACCCATTGGGTCCCTCTGCCTGGCTTGTGCCCTCTATCAATCTGGGACCCATTACGGGATGTCAGAGAGCTGGTTTCAGCCCAATCCCACAGGCCAGGCCTAGGGACCCAACTGGTGCACAAATTCTTGCACCAAGCCTCTAGTACATATATATACACACACATGTATGTCATATATTTGTTTATCCATCAATGAACACAGGTTTTCCTTGTCTTGGCTATTGTGAATAATGTTTCAGTGAACACAATGGTGCAGATACATCTTAAAGACAGTGATTTTATTTCCTTTGGATAAGCACTTAGAAGTGAGACTGCTGAACATATGGTAATTCTGTTTTTTAATTCTTGAGTAATCTCCATACTGTTTTCTATAGTGTTTGTATCAATTTACATTCCTATCAAGAGTGCACAAGTGTTCTCTTTTCTCTTCATCCTCACCAGCACTTGTTTATAGTAGCCATCCTATTGGATGTGATATGGTATATCATTGAGGTTTTGATTTGTATGTCCCTGATGTTGAGCACCTTTTCATGTACCTGTTAGCCATTTCTGTATCTTTGGAGGGGGAAATGTCTGTTCGGACCTCTTGTCCATTTTCTAATTGGATTACTTGGGATCTTTTTATTGCTATTTAGATGTATGAGTTTTTTACGTAAATGTTGATATTCACTCTTTATCAGATATATTATTTGCAAATATCTTCTTTCATTCCATGGTTGCTTTTCTTCCTTCCTTCCTTCCTTCCTTCCTTCCTTCCTTCCTTCCTTCCTTTCTTTCTTTCTTTCTTTCTTTCTTTCTTTCTTTCTTTCTTTCTTTCTTTATTGTTGCATTTGCTGTGCAGAAGCTTTTGTATTTGATATAGTCACACTTGTTGATTTTGATTTTTGTGCTTTTGGTGTCATATCTCTGCCCACGTGAGGCTTTGGGCTGTGTTCAGGAATCTGGCAAGATCCTGTGTTAGGCTTCAGTTCTTGGTGGGATTAAGTTGGGCTCTGCAGCTGGGCAGTACCACACATAGACTCGACTCTGAGGCACCCTGGATATGTGGGGCCAGGAGCTATATGCTTAACAGTTGGGCAGGGCTGAAAATTTGCTCCCCTACCTCAGAAAACCTTAGAATGCACTCCATAGCTGCCAGGCATCTGTGGCCAGGCTTCCCAGAGAAGCAGGACTAGAAGCTTTCGCTCAGCAGTTGGGTGGGTCTATTTGCTCCCTAGCTTAGGCAGAACCGTAGAATGGGCTCGAGGCCAATATAGCCCATTGGCTGGGGACCCAAGTCAGGCAGACCTTTACCAACTCCCTGGCTAAAGGATGCCACTGGCTCAGCTCTGTAGGTGGGCAGAGCCACTGGCTGGGATCTCTGCTTAGGTGCCACTGCAAGCAGAAATGTGGTTCATCAATATCTGAGTACCGGGGGTTCAAAGTCTGCTTCCCTCTCCTCTATCTCTATCTGATCCCCAGTGGTCTAGCCCAATATTTCCCCTAGTGATTCCTGTGAGGTGAGAGCTGAATGAGTGAGCCTTCTGGAAAGTGCCCCACAATGCTGTTGGAGCAGGATATGCACCAACCATAGGCCCAAGTGCATCATTGTGCTGGCCTGGAAGAGGGGTGATGCATTCAGAGGGCAGCTGCCCCTCTTACCTTTCTAATGCAGTCCTTCTCAGTCTGTGTGGTCCAGGCTGTCAGCCTCAACCCCATGTTCTGGGGTTTCTCAATGGTGTATTGTCTATGGAGAGTTGCTGACTGTTTTTATGGGGAAGACAAAGTGTGGAATGACCTATGATACATCTCAATGATGTCACTTCAGGCTGTCTAATATAAGTAGAACATACTCCATTTCTTACTTAAAAATTTCAGAGTGTGCATCATATTCTTTTTAAAGGCTCTCTGGCCAGGCCAACCCTATTTGGTCTGGTATCTTTAGACTGTGGAGGTTTTTGGAAGTTAGCTCACAGTGTGAGCTCTTATTCTCAGCTTCAGGGTAGATCTTTATTTTTTATTCATAGAACCTCTCAAACCTACAAATCATTCAAGCAATACAAAAATAAATAAGACGAATGTCTGTACATGGCTTTAAAATTAAAATTTGAGTAAGAGACCGAGGTCGAATAATATTGAGGTCTGTCAATCATATGCATTACCTGTAATAAGAAGCAGTGATTTCACAGATGACTGGGCTGACCTAATTCAATGTGAAAGTGCACTAAACTCACCTGGCCATCAAATAGAAATGCTCCTCTTGAAGACTTGGCTGGAAAGGCAAGAAGAAAGGGCAATAGTTAGATGGGTCTGTATGCTTGAGGGTTTTTAACTTTTTTTGTCATTCTTAATTAAAGGCAACTCTTGGGATATGTAAATGCTGGGATGACTCTGCCAACACAACTGGGATTAAATCTACAGATGGCAAGCAAAGCAGAGCCAATCCCCCTCTTGCTCCTCTGCTATGCAGGGCGATGTTCCTGGCTGTTTTTTTAAGGTGCCAGATGGAAACCACTCTTGAGCTACCCTCCTGGGTGAGTCACTGGCTCATTATCTCCTGGCCAGCTCATGTATTTATATACTTTGTCATTTGATCTGTGAATTCTCCAGCACATTCTCCTGATGGTTCCTTTTATTGGCCCTATCATTGACCATGAGTGGCATTTAGCTGAGGAGGTATTTCCAACACCTTGTGAATACTTTTCCTGCATAAAGACAAGCATTTATTCAAGGCAGCTAGTCATAGGAGAGGAAACTCCTTGCTCTCTAGAGTTCCTGTAATATGCATTCCCTTAATGAAGCCAGACATCCACTTGCACTGGTCTCATGCATAACCAGTCAAAGCAATTTAGAGCTATAATTTTAATATGCCAGTTATTTTCTAAAGGAAAACATTTTTTATTGTTTAAAGTATTACAATAGTAGTACATGTGTCTTCTTCCCCCCAGCCCCCATTAATATCCCCTGGCCTCTCCCACCCCTGGCACATGCCCTCAAACCCCCCCCCCCTAGTGTCTGTTGTTCATAGGTTATGCTTATATGCATGCATACACATCCTCTTACTTCCCTCTCCAACCCTCCCCTGCCTTACTGTTGAAGTTTTACAGTCTGTTCAGTGCTTCTCTATCTCTGCATCTATTTTTGTTCATCAGTTTAACATTTTGTTTTGTATGCAAGAAAATAATTTGTGCTCATTTCAGACATTATAGATTCTTTGCATGAGTTTGAATTTTTATTCTCCAAGAATGCCATTGTATTTATAGAGTAATAGTTTTGGTATTGCTGCAGAAGTTTTGGGCCAAATAAAGTTTGTGAATTATTTATTTCATATCATTTTTACTTTATAGATTTGTCAGTTGCATTACTGCACATGACTAGTTTTATGACCATAAGCAAGAGTGTGGCCCATTGGCACATGTCAGCTCTTATACAGATTGGTAGTAGAAAACTTCATAAAGAAAATACAAACCTGATCCAGACTATAAAATATGATATTATATATTTATTTGGCTGTTTTTACTACCGCTTATGAGCTTATTGTTTTATAAATAAAAGATAATCTTCCATTTTAAACTAAATTAGTTATTTATGTTACTTGAAATATTATTTATTAGGGTTTGGAAATTTTTTTGAGTAAAAATTATTCATGAACTCATCAGAGATAAAAGTGCTAAGATTTTTATTTCTCATAGAATTTGGAAATATGTATAATCTATTGTGTAAAATAAATGTAATTGGTTTAGAACACACATATAAAATGTAATTGGTAGCTTGAATTGAGTTTAGCAATGTTTGGAAATGTTCCATGTGTGATGATGCTACTAAAAATGATATGTGTTAATAAAGTGACACATTGGCAAAAAACAGATAAGGAGGAAAAGACTGCATGACACTTTCATTTAGAGTTAAGAAAGGAGTGAGCCAAGAGCTCATTTTGGGGTTCAACTAAATGAAACAGAGGTCTAAGTATGCTAAAACCAAGCAGGTACAACTCCTTTTGCCCCAGTAATGAGTTCCTCTGGATAATTATAATACAATGAGAAACACCACATGTGTTTGAACTAAGCATGCATGTATGTTCTAGAAAGTTCCACCTGGGAGAAGCCAAAGGAGGAATTTGAGGAGGTTGCTCAGTAGAAAAAGAGATAACAAGGAGGATGGACTTGAATTCTAAGTGAAACAGAATTTTACCCCACAGATAGGAGGTAGATTAGTATGGAGTTTAAAAGTGTGACTTTCCAGTTTGGGCTCTCTGGGTTCAAATCCTGGTTGTATGAGAAACTAGGCTTTTAATTTTCTTGATAGTAAAATGAAAATAGCTATAGTTTTGGTAAGGATTTTGAGAATTACAGGATGCAAAATGCCTAAAACAGTGCTTGCTTTGTGGTAAAATGACTCAATAAATATTTTGTGTTATCATCCTCCAATGGCTTGATCATAATCAGTGGAGACAAGCTGGAGTGTTGAAGAAACATGACTTCCCTTATCCATTGCTTCATGGAAGACACTTGAGGATTAAAATGGGTGGTCCTGGTGGGTTTGACAATGCAGTACCTGTCAGAATGGCTATCATCAACAAATCAACAAAAAACAAGTGTTGTAGAGGATGCAGAGAAAAAGGAACCCTCCTTCACTGCTGGTGGGAATGCAGACTGGTGCAGCCACTGTGGAGAACAGTATGGCATTTCCTCAAAAATTTAAAAAGGGAATTGCCATTTGACCCAGTAATACTACCTCTAGGAATATATCCCAAGAAAACAGTAACTCCAATCAAAAAGGATATATGCAACCTTATGTTCATAGCAGCACAATTCACCATAGCTAAGATTTAGAAAAACAGCCTAAATGGCCATCAGCAGATGAGTGGATTAGAAAACTATGGTACATCTACACAATGGAATATTATAAAAAAGAAGGAATTCTTACCATTTGCAGCAGCATGGATGGAACTAGATAGCATTATGCTAAGTAAAATAAGCCAGGAAGTGAAAGAAAAATAGCACATGATCTCACTCATTTATGGATAATAAAGAACATTATAACCTGGTTAATAAAAAGATAGATACAGAAGCAGAGAAGCATTGAACAGACTGTCAAATTACAGCGGGAAGACTGGGGAGAGTTGGGGGCGGGGGAGAGATCAACTGAAGGACTTGTATGCACCCATATAAGCATAACCAATGGACACAAGACACTGGGGGAGAGGGGTTAGGGCATGAGCCAGGGGGGTAGAGGAGGCAGGGGGAAGGTCAGTGGGGGGAAAAAAGGAGACATATGTACTACTATTTGTAATTCTTTAAACAATAAAATAAAATTTTTAAAAATTATTTTATCATTAAAAAATATCAACAGCAAGACCTTCAAAAAATAATGTTCCTCAAGTCCTAGAATTTAAACTAAAGATTATAGTCTCTAACACATGTTTTTGAATAAAATAACAGCTACACATAAATCACTGATGCTTACATTAAAGAGTGTGATTTACCCTATTTTAAAGACCACATGGTACAGAAAATAGAGTGGCAAAAGAGCCCTATTTGCTTTGTCCATGTCACCCTCTTGGGTTAAATGTGCATATCCTAGAGAGCCAGCAAATTACATTCGATGTTTTTTATTGTGACTATCTGACAACTATAATTTTTTAATCAACAGTATTAAGTGTTCAATATGTAAAACCTGAAAAAATGCAGGTAAGTACTAGAAACCATCACTAACTCATTTTTCAGAGATAGTCTCTGTTAATAAGTTGGAAAATTTTCTTAAGTATCAAATCTAAATTTCCCTGGGTTTGTAGGAATATATAATGTTAAGGATAAAGTATTATTATAAGTCAGAAAACCGCCCTTTTCTGTATATAGATATTATCACTGATGCTATGGAAACCAACATATGACCTGGAGGTAACATGAAAGCATCCTTGATGAAAAGAAAGAAGTGTGAACTGGAAGCATCATGGAGGGCTGCCGGGTGGAGGGGTACCATTCAGTAGCTAATAGCACTCTAAACAAGGATGTCCAGATGAACATGCAGTACACACTGATGTCAATGTCAGGACAGGGAGTCCTCAAAGCCTGGATCTGATAAGAGGCAGACCTGCCTGACCACACATAATACCCAGGGGGGGCTCCAACCCAACCACATGGGACTATGAATTTGTTGGAGGTATAAGCAAAAGAGATAGCATGATTAGAATCAAAGTGGCCGTTCCCAATATCCTTTCCCTTCCACTCATAAATGGGTGTTAATCAGCCTGTGATTGTTATTATGACTATAAATACAAATAGTCAAAGTAATAATCTGTTCCCTCCCCTCAAAGAAAAACACATCTCTTTGGTTTCAGCAAAGCCAGCAGAACCAGGAATTTTGAACACATAGAGCTTTGCACTGAGATGCCAGTTAAGGAATGATTAGGCACGGATGACCTTCATGCTCAAGAAGCAATTTAATAACAGTATGCTCTAGCTTGGAGCTCTTTCCTGTAATCCAAATTAAACATTTCAAAACTAAGTGGCAGTCATTCTAGAGCCTTCTTTCTTTAGATGTCTAGAAGGTAATATGTCTAAAATTTGTATAAGCCCCGCCAACTGGTTTCTTTCACTGAAAGTTGTAAAATTCCTCTTCTCTTTATGAATCTGTACACAACTTTCCCATTAAAAAAATATAATGGCTCTTAAAATATAGTCTAATTTTCGCTCCAGTTAAAGATGATCTGTTCATGAAGGTAAGATAATAAGGCTCTTAAATTAACTGTGATATTCCCAAGCAAGTAAAGCAACTTTTGAAAATTAGTTACTAATTATTTTGTAAACTAGGGAAGTTTGTCTCTTAGAGATTAAGAAAATACAATATGTTAGGAAAATGTGAGGTACTGATAAAAAAGAATAACCTGAATAAAACATATTAGGATCAGATCTATATGTGTTGTTGCCAGTTATTATACAAAAGTTTGGAAGATGCTAGTTCAATGATCAACAATTATGAGAGAGGCACTTAACCTCCAAACAGGTCACTCATCTATAACACAGGAGTTGTGGGTGTTCTGTTAGTCTCACCAGAAGGATTAGCTCATTGTCTTAACAATTATTTTCAAGATTCTCTCAGTTGGCTGTGGGATTTACAAATAGAATTCTCATACATTTACCAAAGCAGCAAATACAATTCTGCCTCTGTCTTCCCCTTTTCCATGATTATGCAGATCTGAAAAGCACACACTCACTATTGTCTTCATCTGTGTGTATTAGAACCCCTGTTGGAGGGAGTGACTAGTTTTATGCTTTCTACTAGTCTCTGTAGCATATATCACAATGCCAGATGACAAATTTATATTCTAGATGTTACTGCATTTAAATATAGCTCTCGAAATTCAACAACTCCCTTTATTTGGGAGATTAAAATTTTGCACTTTTCTTACTGTAGTAGGCAGCATTCTAAGATGGCCTCCAAGATTCCTGTCCCATGGTTTAAAGGCCCTATATAATCTCCTCCCCTCAACCTTGAGTGTGAGTAGAGCATGTAAGTATGATGGATTATTGTAAATAGGTTGCATTACATGGCAAAGGTTGAGATCTTAAAGATGTAATTAAGGTCACTATCAGTTCTTATTGTGCTAATGAAAGGGAGATTATCAGGGGTGCATGTGGTCTAATCAGGTGGTGTCTTAAAAACAAGGTTAGAGGTCAGGACAGATGAGGCCAGGGAAGCCTCTCTTGCTGCCTCAAAGCCCATGAAATCTTCCATGAGTTCTACAGCTGCATGGAACTGCATTTGGCCAACGATCTGAGTGACCTTGTAAGAGGGCTCCAAGCATCAGATGAGACTGAAGCCCTAGCTGACACCTCAGTTGCATTCATTTGAGACATAAGCAGAAGATTCAGCTAAGCTGTGCCTGACCTACAGAGATTGTGAGGTAATAAATTTGCCTTGTTTTTAACCACTAAGTTTGTGCTAATTTGTAATACAGCTATGGAAAACAAATGTGCCCCCTTTCTTCCACATGTGTGCATATATGATCTAAACCAGTCCAATTTTTTTCAGCTCCAATGAGGTACACTTGACTAATAACATTGCAAGATATTTAAAGTGCACATCATGATTTATGTATGTGTACACTGTAAAAGGATTCCTCCTATCTATTATAGTTAACTAACATATCTATCAGCTTACAAATGTATCACTGTATGTGAGCGAGAACATTTCAGTTCTGCTCTCTTAGCAAATTTCAGTTAAGCAATACAGTGTTATCAAATACAGTCATCAATTTTATTTGATAGGGAGCTCTCTTTTAGAAAATTCTCAACGTTTCCTATAGGAAGTAGAGGAAACTTTCCCTCCCCTGCTCAGTCTCAGTACAGGTAAGTTGCACCTTCAGCTTTCTAAGATATTGTTGGACTCTAGACACCTACCTGTGAGCCAGTGAGATCCCCACAGAGAAGGAAACACAAAAGATGAAAAGGAATGATATTGTGCACTGGAATTTAGTCATCTGTGTATCCCTCTTCATGACAGGCTGTTCTCATAACTACCAGACAGGCTTCCTTGTTTAGACGGTGCCTACCTATCTGACCCTCTTGTCTAAGCCCAATTCCTGGAAGATTTGGCTGATAGAACTGCTAGGCCCCTGTGTCCTTGTTTATTCTTCTGTCACCACTCCGGGGCCCTTTAAGTAGGTCTGTGACTATATTCCATAAAAACATGAAACCTTGTGTAAGGAGACCATACTACCAGGTATGTTAGTCAGAAGTTATCTTATAAATTTTCATGAAGGACCAGAAGGCTTTGTACAGTAGAGCCACCAAGGCATCTAATAGTCGCCCTGCTTAGCTGCAGACTCATGTGTGAAGAAATTTAGAAGCAACCCACGAAAGGTCATCTGTTCAGCTGTGGTTCTTTGTCAAGTTTCTAGAGAAAAATGAAGAGATCAGTTGTGGTAATAACTTTCAGCATATGGCTTATTCATCTCAATCCTCTTTAGTTTTCAGTATCTCCAGAGAAAGGTTATTCACCAGGGGTCCTCAGATCCCTAAAGCATCTGGGAAAGAAATCATGGAAGTCTCTGAAGTTGGACTGAAAAAGCCTTCATTTTCCTGGCTGATACTTAGCAACTAAAGCTTGGAAACAACCTACAGCACTATTAGTAGTATTTGTGGTTTTGTCACCAGTGAAGTTCCAGATATTTTAACACATTTCTGTTATTGCAGCTCATAAAGTATCATGTACACTCATCACCACTTGAAAATTAGGATAGTTATATATTAAGGTAGTTGTTTATTTAATGCAGTCCCATTTATTGCACATTGATATAGGTCCAGAACTGCATTTACTGCATTTATTAGGGTAGATGGTTATTAAATGCATTGATAAGAAAACACACATTCTTGCAAAAAATGCATAACCACAATCTAATCATGAAAAATACCATATGAACCCAAATTAAGGAACATTCAAAAAATAACTGATCATTATTCTTCTAAAGTGTCACCATCAGGTAAGGTTAAGGAGACACAACAGCTACATAATGGGACCCTGAATTGGGTCCTGGAACAGTAAAAGGATATTGATGGAAAAACCAGTGAACACCAAATAAGTGTACAATTTAATTTAAAAAATAGTACCAGTGGTAATTTTTCAGATTTGGTAAATGTGACATTGCTATCTAAGATGTGGACATTAGGGGAATCTGGTGAAGGGTGTACTGAAACAATCTATACTATTTTTGTAACATTTCTATGTCTAATTTTTTTTTTCAAAAAAGTTAAAAAGAATTACATCTGAGAACTGAATAAAAAATAAAGAACCACATTTATTATTCTATCACAATTTATTTTCATACTATTTTGAAAAGGGTATTTCAAAATAATAATTTTTCCTTTGAAACCCTCCGTATTTTAAGTTTTAAAAATATTACCCTGAAAAGAGGCCCATTGGCTTTCTCTGGCTGCCAAAGGGATCATAGCACAAAAGAGAAAAAGCATCACTGATTTATGGCAATTGAAAGTGGAAAATACCAAATTACAAAGTGACTGGATTGAAATCTTTGAGAAACAAGTAGCCACTCTTCATTTTGGCTTTCGTTTTGAATGAGTTGACCTGAATCCAAAGCCTTTTCTTTGGCGTCCTTGAGTTCCTCTCTTCAGATGTGCTGTGGAGGGAAGGTGACTTAGAATGACAGGCTAGACCAACACCCTGAAAGCTTCTGGCCACGAGCCACATACCCCATTCGCTGGACACACTTCCTGCTACTCTCCCAGAAGAGCACCACAGAAGGCTCATTTTCTCTATCATCACACATTTGTTTTGAGCTTGGGTCAGGGTATAAATTATTAATCACACTTCCTGGGATATTTGTTTCTCATATCAGTTTCTAAACCATTTTAAAATGCACACACAGGCTTTATCCTTCTGCTATGCTGTGCAAAATCAAACTTGTGGATGTGACTACACACCTCTGCGGTGTTGGCGATAGAGCCAAATCAAAGAGCAGAAACTAATTGGGAGCAACACGTTAAAATGTTTTTAAAAATGAATATTTACCCAAATTGCTGCATAACACAAGAGGAGAAAAAGCAATGCCAATAAAGAAGGGTAGGATGAGGAATCTGACTGCATGAGCTCATATACATCATAAGTGCTCAAGGGATGGGCCTCTGGGCACCAAACCCACCTTCCTTTTCTTTCCCCCTCTGACCTAAAGAGAACACAGAGCCCTTCCTGGAATAAGCTCCTGTGGCTCCAAATCGAAATACGAGTTTGCTCTATGCAGTATTAAAACAGCTGCTTAGAAAGAATCTAATACAATTAAATGAAAAAGTACAGGCTGTTTGGCTCCCAGTGGTGAATCATGGTTTGGTCAACATGTACAGAAGATGAACAATAATAAATCACTACTTTCAGGTGACATGGATGGTTCCCAACCCCTCCCCATTTAGAAAACAGATCCATTCAAACTTCTAGAGCAGGCACACCACAGAAATTTACCTATGTCTGGCCAATTAACAGTTTTGATGCTGCAGCTGTAAGGATCACTACTACCTGTGAGAACTGGCAATATTAATACAAGTTAGGAACTGAGAGTGGCCAGAGGGAAGTCTTAAAAGCAGAACTAAAGATAAATGCTCAATGGGGGTTTGGAAACATTTCATTTGGGATCTTGAGGGTGCTATTTGGAGGAGTGCCTGGTGATTTTAATTGGTCTTAAAAAAGGCTTAGGGCTTTTCTAGGCCCTCTGCAACTTCACATGCTGTGGGCCCTTATAACCTAGCTATGTGCTCTCTGTTGAACAGAATTACAGTCAAGGTAATTGTATCTTGTATTTCCTCCAAAGAACTCCCGAACTACTGAATTGGAGGTGAGAGCATCACCTATAATGTGCTAGACATTATATTAAATGCTTTACAGGTATCATCTCCCTTAATCCCCACTAAATTCTCAGGAGCTGGGTACTACTGGTTGAATTCTACAGAAGTGCATGATTTTTTTTGGTATGAAATAGGGTTCTGTATTCAGCACCAAGACACAGTTTCCTGGACTCCAGTTTTCAAGAACTTGGCATTCTAAGTCCTGATCTGGTTAAAAATTGTGAATTTCTTTTAATAGTAATCCATGTTACTTTCTCTTAAAAAATAATCAGATATTTTCAGAGAGGAGATGCCATAAAACTCGCAATATGTCTAAATGCTTATAATTTTTTTCAGTTGTGCAAATTTGTTGTGAATAATCTTTTAGATGAAATGTTACAGAAGCAGTGCTAAAGAAGCCGCCAATTTAAGACAGGGAGGGTAAAAATATTTCCAGGCTAGACAGGAAAATTTTAATTTAGAAAGAAGACATCTCTGAATTAATTTAAAAAAGGGCCATGAACTTAAAAAATGGTGCCATTTCTGAAAAGCTGGTGGTGGTCAAGTGTCATTGTAGTGGAATGGGAGATGAAGCACCTCATTAAGAATTCCCACCAACTCTAAAGCCAACAGGAGGTGATGGATAAATGGAAAGTCCAGCAAAGGACACCAGGCACTGGCACTGTTCTAGGAAGACTTTGGGGGCAAGTGCAGGGTTAAAAACAAGGAGCTTCTAACCCAAGGTCAGCGTGAAGTCTGAAGGCATCAAGACAAAGAGTTTCATGATGTTTAACTAGTTAACATATGTAAGAACCTTGGCATAGTTTCTGACACATCATAAGTGCTCAATAAATGGTGAAAATTACTATTGTTATGCCTCCCAGCTTGGGTTCCCCATTATTAGCTAGTTGGAATGAATGGGGCAAAAGGAATAGAACAAACTCACAAGGGTTAGATTGATGCACAAATGGACATAATGTCAAAATGTGTCAATTCCACAGGAGTCAGGTTAGTACAAAATGTGTATAATATCATCAGCATATCTTCTCATTAAGCATTTTATTTACTACTTATTATAGTAAGTGGGGAAAATATCCAAGTAAAAGAAATTTCAGGGGACACACAGACTTTTCTCCCCCAAAGTTTAACCTTCCTCAACATACATTTAGGAGAACATAATAATTGAAGTTAGAGAGACATCTAGCACCCACTACCCTCAAGGAAACTGTAATTTAAGGTTAAATCCCTACTCAGTGAAGACAGGGAATGCTTTGTTCAAAATATAATACTTGCACAAAGTAGGTCTATCTTTACATTTTTCTTCTCTAGACAGTTCCTGTTTTCTTTAGGATCATTTAGTAATTTTTATGCACGTTTGTGGAATAAGATATTTATTAATTTATTATTGCTGAAAAATAAATTTCTTAGAAAACGGTAGACTGGCAAAACCTTCATGCATGCCTAAAAGACTGGTCAATTGGTTCTGACCCCCATTGATTCAAATCAGTAATAAAGCTCCTTATTCAATAGACATTTATTGTGCAACTATCATATTTTAGGCCCTTGGTCGATGCCCAAGTTTATATTAAATAAATTCATATGTTTTTCTCTTGCTCCTCTGTCTATCTGTTTTTGTCACTTTAATTTCAGACCCAGCCAGACACTTTAAGAGGGTCTAGGACAATTTTTTCCTCCCCTTCATAAGGGCCAAGGTTCAGGAGCCCCACATGGTGCTTGGTCTGAGCTTATGTTTCATTTTCTCTCACATATGAGAAATGCATGCATGATGGAAGCTCCCAAGTTTTCTATATTTCAGCATCACTGAGAGATTTAGAATGCCCCCTTTTTCTTCCTCTTGGAGGGCTCGTTGGGACAACCAAAGACCCAAAGGAATAACATGGTAGCCCAAAGTTGCCATTGGCATTTTAAGGTTGCTAAGAGACAGGAGGTGGAAGGGAAGATGGTACCCTCAATGTCTATGGCACTTATTTTCATCTTCATCAACATCTCAGCACAGAATCTCAGGCAAACACATTATTGAATTTACCGAGTATTAAATTATTTCTGGACTCTTAAACAGTCCCTGATAGACTTCTGTTTTAATGTTAAGGTCTTTTGCCAAAAAGACCTCAAGCTTATTTGCCTCCACTTGACTTATTTATTCTTCTTCTTGTGTTGATTTCTTTGCCATATCTTCCCTGCCACAGAACTCCTTGTTGCCCTAATTCAAGCTGCCCTACCTTTCCTTCTGTAAGGGTACATCATTAGTGCATCCCTTTTACTTCTTTCTCACTTCCTGCTTATACCTCCTAACTAGCACCTTTTCTATAATTTATGAAGCCAGAACGAAATGCTGACAGGCAATAAGCTGCCCATTAATTAGATATTTTATTCTATACTCCTAGTTTCCCCACCAGATGTAGGTCCCTATTAGCAATGACCTTGTCTTATATTTTTCTTCTGCTATACCTTATATCATAATGTCAAGTATTCCAGTTAGGTTTGCATAAAATACCATCCCGAATCTTAGTAACTTTTAAAATAATAGTCACTTGTTAGGTCATGCTTCTGTGAATTGACAATGTGGGCTAAGCTCAGCTGGGCTTACTTATAGATCTGTGGTCAGTTTCTTGTCATCTAGGCAGCTCTGATGGGTTATTGACTGGGGAGAAGAAGTCACCGGGCTGCATGTTATTCATCAGCCAGCACACTAGCCAGGGCTCATTAGGGGCTCATTTACATACTGGTAGCACATTTCCAAGAACAGTGAGAGAGGAAAGGCCCAATGTACAGTTACTTTTCAGTCTCTGGTTTTATTTTTAATATGGATGCCCTAATGAAATCCTCATTCCATTTATAATGTGAGAGTGAAATATTTAAATTTTTTCCTCTAGTCAATTAAATATTCCCATTGGTATTAGATCCCGCTGCATACCAAGCAGTTGGTTTACAACATTTCTCTTCTTGCTTATGGTCTATGGATCAGCTCTGACTCCGCTAGACATGTGTCCAGGCACCAGTTGGGTTGATGACTACTTCATACATTATCCTTGATTAGAAGCCACTGGAGTTATGTACTTTTCATGGAGGTTCACAGGAGTATGAGAGATAAGCTAATTGTCTTACACATGTAGGGTCTCTTTTCAAATGGCATTTGTGAATATCCCAAAGGCCCAAGTAATTCAGGTCTAAAATCTGCCTTCACCACACCATGAAGCCATGGCAATGTTGGGTACATTTATGTCTATAACTAGAGGAAGTGAAGAATTCATAACAATTTCTCTACCAACCACATCTGTCTCAGGCTCACAACAACATCCTTATGAGCTTTTTAATCATACCTGCTCTTTTAGCCTCTTCTAAAGCCCTGTGGCATTGCCTGGCTGGGTCTACCTACTGAAACTTATTCTCACTTATCATGGCATTTCCTGTAGGTAAAATATCTACAGTGTGTGTTTTTGGTGCCTGGTCATGCAACCATTCCCCAACTGCTGTGAGTTTTAGTTGCTAATGGCTCAGAACTGACCTTCTCCAGAGAGCTATCTTCTGCTATTGGGATGTCCCCTCCTCCCCGTACCACTGCCTCAGGATGGGAAACTCAGAGACATGACTGATTCTGCAATGTAGAAAGCCCAGCTCTCTTGCCTCAAGATGAGGATAATTTGACAATATAATTTATGCCCCAGAACACCCCTGTGAATCACAACAAGGCAAAATTTTGTTGGAGATCACAAAGTTACTTCTTTCACTATCCTGCTTCTTCTATTCTCTTGCAGTTTTCTCCTAGGAGACTGTTCTTAAAAAAATCAAATGCACCCAAGTCTTTCCTCAGGCTCTACTTCATGGAACCTGACCTAAGATAATACCTACTTTTCAGTATCTCTTTTAGTGCCTTTTCAATACTGTGCACATTTTCCAAACTGTAACTATGCACAGGATGAATCAAAACTTAGAATTTTCCTTACTCAGGACACATGCCAGAAGCCTCCTCAAAGCCCTGCATCAGTATCCACGTTATATTTCTTCTTTTTGAACACATGGCCATTGTGGTCCCTTATTCAATATCTTATATGATTCCCATATGGATACAGCATCTCCCTCATTCAGCACTTACCAGAAAGAATTGTGTTTACTGTGGTAGGTTTGAATTAGTGAGCCCCTGAGGGTTTCTACTGACCACTGACCCTTTTCTTTTCACACAGATGTTAGACTGGGGGTTCAGGGAGAGGATAGAGCTAAGTGATCATGGACTCTGACACATCTATGTTCAAATCAAGGTTATTTGAACATAGATGTGTCCCAAACCAGGGTTAGAGCTTCCAAAGTTCAGGCACTTTGTGTGGGGAGAGGCATATATCTGAACATAAAGGCAAGGCTGGAAATAAGAAACTTTTTCAAATACTATTGGGGTATGTGTGGGGGGAGGATATTATCAGTCTTGATATATGAACAAAAATTCGGAACTGATGTCCCTCCTGCTGTTATTTTGGCCAAGTTAGTTACTATCTTAAAGCCTCAGTTCAGCTTCTATAAATCAAAGACAATGTATTTGAAGGGCAATGATATTCTCCTTTGTACCTAGAAAAAAATGTGTGGTTACAGCTGCAGTTTTGTACAAGAATATGAGTTTCTTTATAGTAGCACCCTGAACCTTACGTTTGCTCCAGGGAGAGCAAATGGGACAATGCATGGCTCTCAGGCAGCACTGAGCCTGGAGCATCAGGCTGATGGCTTCCATTCTTTAAGTGTTGGCTATGTGTCAGCCACTATGACCAACCTTTCACATCTATTGTCAACAACCTCTCACTTCCTTGTGCCTGTTGGCAATTGATCAACCAAGTGACCTTGAAAATGTTTGCAGCTCTAGACATCCATAGGGAGAAAGTAGAGAAACTGGACTACAAAATGTAGAAGTGTGTGGCCTAGAACTGGATGGTATGAGAAAGCTTTTCTACTGCACTCAGTGAATGATGACTTAGAACATCTGAGCTAAGAGCTCACAGGGTTTTGGCCCCAATCATGCATCCTATGGTCCACTTTTGCTTGTTTTCTGTAGGAGCAGGTCTTCATCTCCTTTTTAAGACCCACACATGCCCTTGGTTCTTTTTAAAGTATATAATGCTCTCATTCCTTTTCCCCTCATCCTAAGCCATCTTCCAGCCTTGCCTTTATATTCAGATGTATGTCTCTCCCCACAGAAAGTGCCTGAACTTTGAAAGCTCTAACCCTGGTTTGGAGGAAAAGAGACCAAAAAGACAAAAAAGAAAATATCATCCTCATCTTCATACCCAGGAAAATATATGGTTACAGTTTCCTACAAGGCTGGGAGCTGCCGATTGCACAGCGCTTATTAGCAGTGTCCTGGATCTGAAATGAGAGCTCTGCGGGGTTTTTCCATATCCATGACTTCTTTTGGCACCGAACACAGCTGCGTAAATCTTCAGCTGCTAAATTCTGCTTTGCAATTCCCCAGGCTGTTCATTTATTATTAATTACAACCATTATTTATATAGAACTGGAGAGTTTTACGTCAAGGTTGAGGCCCAGCTAGAACATAAAGCTGTGTGGGGACCAGCTCAGAGGCAAAAAAGTAGCAGTTGCCTGTCTCCCCCATCTCTTCCCTTCCCCACCAAGGGTGGAGGTGGAGAAAGGAGGGCTGAACAGGTACAGATAAGAAGCAGAGGGAGGCCGAAACCTGTTTGGCTCAGTGGATAGAGCATTGGCCTGCAGACCGAAGGGTCCCAGGTTCAATTCCGGTCAAGGGCATGCACCTTGGTTCTGGGCACATCCCCGGTAGGGGGTGTGCAGGAGGAAGCTGATCAATGATTCTCTCTCATCAGTATTTCTAGCTGTCTATCTTTCTCTCTGTAAAAACTCAATAAATTATATTTTTAAAAAAAGAAGCAAAGGGAGGAGAAGAACTTGCAAGAGCTTTTATGCTCTGACAAGTTTCCCTTTGAAGCAGAGGAAGCAGCTGGAGGAGGCAGAGGGGGTATTCTGAAATTTTATGGTCAGAAAGACAGATAATTTTACATATTTATTTATTTATTTATTTATTTATTTATTCAACAGCCACTCATCGAGTGTCAATTATGTGATGTTAGATTTAGAGAGTGCAGAGGTGCCCAAAACAGACATGGTCCCTACCTTCTTGGAATTTGCCTGCCAATTGCATTAAAGGACAAAAATGAGACTAGACAAAGCAGGGGTCTGGTGTTGGGGTAGGAGATGGTGGCAGAGTGGGGCTGCTCCTGGGGGGATAGTGAGAGTGATATGAGGAGTCAGACAATGTTCCCTACTCTCTTACTTAGGAGCAAAATCAGCATGAACCACCTCAGGAGGGCCGTTTTCTAGGCCTGGATTTGTTTAACTCTCTCCTGGAAGATGAACTCTCAGGCTACTACTCCAACATCAGTAGAAGATGGTGTCAGTTGTTATTTAGCAAGCACTAATCGGGCTTTCTACATGCCAGGTACCATTGTTTTATTCATATGCTCATTTAATTGTAATAATAGCTTCTCAAGATAGAGTCTATTATTGTTCTCATTTATAGATAAGGAAACCTGGGCACAGAAGTTAGGCAGTCTGTTTCCAGAGTTATCCTTTAACCACGGTATGCTGTGGTCTGAAGATGCCCTTTGCCTCATATCACAGTTGATGAGCATTCACTTACCCCAAAATAATGTATTGGACATTGACTCTAAGAACAACAAGCACAAAACATGGATGGTGGTGTCAGGATTTGAGGAGATGGGAAAATAGGGAATAACTGTCTAATGGGATTTCTTTTAAGGTGATGAAAATGATTTAGGACAAATAGTTTCACAACATTGTGAATGTACTAAATGCCACAGAACTGTTCACTTTGAAATGGTTAATTTGTTGTTATGTGAATTTTACCACAATTATATAAAAAAAAAATATTGGCATAAGAGAGTCCTGGAGGGGCAGAGAGGTGAGTTCCCCTCATTCTAATGCAGGGGGAGTTGGATTCTGCTGGAATCTTGCACATATCTTATATATTGTTATCTGGACCCAGAGGAGGCAGGGATTTGTTCAGCCTCAGTGGTCAGGGAAGCTTTCGCCTATGGGTTTTAATTGAGCTAAGCCTCAGCAAAGATCACAAACCAGGAGACTTCGGGAGCCAGGAATGTAAACGTGTTGTCAGCAGAAAAGCAAGGGATGTGGTTCAGACCAAAGTGTCCATGCCCCTCCAAGAGCTATTCAAAATGTAAAATTTAACATTGTGATGCCCAAAGAACTGCACCTGCTAGCTTGGTTGGGCACTTTGGTGGTGGATTTCCACCCCTGACCTTAAAGGATGAGGAGGATTTTAATTGGGAAAGATACTGTCTTAGTGAACATGTTAGTTTGACTGACCCCAGAAAGAGATCCTGAGAACAGCACTCTGACATTGGTCATCTCCAGAGGCAACGGGGTCCTTGACCCTCTTATCAAACACTCATCTCAGAACCATGTCGGTTGAAGGCGGAGGGAGCTGAGGTCACACACCTGTTGCCATCAGCCATTGATTCCCAATTTCAGCCTGCTGCAGGGCCGAAATGTCAGAGACTGGTAGTACTATCTGCTGGGCACACAGAGATGGTAAGGACACCAATAGCCATTGCTGCAGGAGGTGTCCTTGCTGCAGGAGGAGCTAGAAGTAGCCACACAGCAGGGAGTACTTGGCTTATCAGAATGCCAGGATCTGGGGCAGCTGAAGGAGACTAAGCCAATTGGATGCTCCCCACACCTTGAATCTTGTCGAGAATTAATTTGTGCTGTGTGTTTGGTGGGAACCTAACCAGCCTGCTTCCCACCATTTAGCCTTCCCTGAACTCTTCTGCTGAAGTGAGCGAGTCTGATTTTCCCTGTGATTTGTGGAGTTGCTGATATTCTTCCACTAAAGTTGCTTCTCTTTAATTGTAACTGCCTCTCTATTCTTTGTGACTGGAGACCCTACCAGTACTAGTATAGGATAGGGTAGCATGCAAATGCTTAATCCTATCTAATAAAAGATAAATATGCAAATTGACCATACCTCTGCTATGCCCACAAGCCAATCAGGAGTGAGTATGCAAATTAACCCAACCAAGATGAAGGTTAATTTGCATATCCAGGTGCAGAGCAAAGATTAAAGACAGTGTAGAAGGAAGCCAAGCACTGCAGAAGGGGGCAAAGTTGCAGAGAAACAAGCAAGCAGGGTGGCAGAGATGGGAGGGAAGCAGGTGGGGCTGTGGAGGCTGCCACAGGAAACCCTATTCTTACAGAAGTCTTCCTGCAACAGGCCTCTAGTTTAGGATATTAAGGCATAAATACAAGAAGTGGTTATGGCATAACAGTGATGATATAATACTTGGCAATAATGTTGAATGAAGTCTAAAGATGGGAGTATGAAAATTTGACAGATGAAGGAAACAGATGCTTCATACTAAAATCTAGGATGTTATCTAGGGAGAATTCTTAGGTAGAAAGGGACTTGAGTTCTGAAGCAAACCCCAGGAAGCATTATGGGGAAGACTTACCTTTAATCAAGATCATTCACGCCCTACATCATAAGAAACACTGCCATCAATTTCCCTGGTTGACGGTGAGGAAGTGTTGGCCCAACTTCCCCAGTTTCCCCAGACGCCTCACTTTGTCTTGCTGGCAGCTTTACCTTCCTTGTTCGTGCTTTGTAACTAATGGGTAAATTGGTTTTGTGCACTATTTTCTCATCCAGGTGCTATGTACTTATCATTTTATCTTCTTCTGGTTTAGACAGTGCTGAGAAGCTGATTAGAGATTGGCAGCGTGACTGAAACCTAGCAACCACCTTTTAGATGATGCATGAAATGCCACCTTTGTCGTCTTAGAGTTCAACGTCAGAAGTGCAAATGATTACCCAGAGAGGTAGCACAGGTACTTTTGTCATTATCATTTGTACATTCCTCTGAGTGACATTTAGGTGCTGAACTAAAGTAGAGCTGATTACAGATTACAGGTGGCACCTTGATGAGAGGTTACAGAGGAAGGCTCTGAGAGGAGAGACAGAACAGTGAATCGAGAGGAACCCTGGGTGTGGAGTGAAAGGGTGAGGGCTTCCTTTTTAGCTTTGCTACTGAGAAGATAATTGAGGGAGTCACTGCACCTCTCTGAACCTCAGTTTCTGTCATTGGTGAATTGCGTGAGTCAGATTCAGAATTAGCTCCAGGAAGTAGACATATAAATCACGAATATTAAATGGAGCTGGACACCAAGGGAAAGCTTAAAAAAACAGTTTTTCAAACATGGTCCTTAATTCTAATAAACCCTATCTGTTCACCTATTGCAATTGTGAAGTTCTTTTTTTTTTTATTCTCAGGAATCACTTAAAGTGAGCAACATAAGAAATCTAAAGGAAGGGCATTTAAAATTAAAGGCAGACATCTACAGATGACCCAGCCTTGTTTTCCTGTTAACTTAGTACTATAAACAGTTGGAAAATGTTGGTGAGTTGCCATATTGAATATTCCTTCTCCTCCTGTGTTCACTTGTCCACCTCTGGAGCAGAACCCCACAACCTAATACGTACCAAACACTCTAAAGAAGACCCAGGTGTTAAAAATAGATGTACCCCTTCCTGGTACCATTTTAGAAGATGTGTTAAGTCTCCTCAACAGCACTAATCCGCAGCCCTCAGCTACATACTTTATGCGCTCAGATCAGGTGTTGCCAGGATGGGAACTTCTTTTGGCTACTGTTTTTGCATCTGTAGGTTTCCTGCTTTCTTTTGATGCCTTTGCTTTCTGTGATTGGCTAACTGTCAGATTGGCTAATGATGCATAAAATGCCACCTTTGTCATCTTAAGTTTCAACGTCAGAAGTGCAAATGGTTACCCAGGGAGGTAGCGCAGGTACTTTTGTCATTAACATTTTTACATTTATCTGAGTAATATTTAGGTGCTGAATGAAAGTAGATGCTGATTACAGATTGCAGGTGGGGTGCTTTGATGAGAAGTCAGAGGATGAATACATGGGAGATGATGTTTATGATGACACCCACCAGCAGACCCCTGTGGAGGAATTATTCTGTGTAATAACCTATTATGATTGAGAACACTTCAGAAACAATTTAAAGCTTTTCCTAAAAAAAAACCTGGAAATAATGTTTTTCAAAATCCCTCAGAGGTTTAAATAAATAGCCTCTACATCTGAACAATCTTGAGTTTGCTATGGGTCCTGACTTTTAGAAATATAAATTGTTATCCTAAGGCCATAGTAAGCATCTTTCCATTCCCCTGGAGAGATGGAAAATAGAGCAAGGAGAAATTGATGCACATTTCAGCAAGGAGTATATTTTAATCATTTAAGGGAAAAACCCTGGAAACACAAAGACACAAGTTGGGAAAAGTCATAATACATGTTCTAAATGAGTAACCCAAATACTTCCTGTCATAGCAGAAGCAAGAGCAGGGGCTCAGCTATCATTGGGATTATTTGCTAAAAGAATTATCTTCACTGCAGAGAGGGCTCTTTATACTTATATCATATATGGCATTATGGGTAGATGTGACTAAGATGCAATTTACGTCTATGGATTCAAAAGAGGGATACCTGACTTGAAATCATTATTTAGTGTTTGTAAGTTATCTTTCTTGGAGCTTATGAGAGAGGGTCTACTGGTGTTCATCTTGGGATCTCTTTTGTATATTAGGAGATACTTAATGCCCAGATATTCTTTGTTCAATAGATCACCACGTTTCAAATTTTCAGGCACACACAAATCCCCTTGGAACCTTGGGGATTGTTGAAACATAGGTTCTGATTTGTCTGATTTGCAGGCCTGGGGTGGAGCCTGAGATGCTGCTTTTCTAACAAGCTCCCTCTGAAACCACTCTTGGATGCACTGGCAGTGGATGGCTTACATGTCAGGGAACTCTGGCCTACTTTAGGACAACTACACAAGTTGTACAAATTAAAATTCTCCTTGTATTATAAAATTAGCTCTTACCCAGCCTGCATGGCTCAGTGGTTGAGTGTTAACCTAAGAACCATGAGGTCACAGTTCTATTCCAAGTCAAGGCATATGCCAGGAGGCAACCAATCAGTGATTCTCTCTCATCATTGATGTTTCAATCTCTCCCTCTCTCTTCTTCTCTGAAATCAATAAAAGTATATTTTAATTAATAAATAAAAGTAGTTATTTTTTCCCCAGCTTTAAAATAATACAAGCTAATTGGAAATAATTAAGAAATGTATTTACAAAAGCAACAAAGACCATATCATTCATATGTAACTACTGTTATCATTATAATACTTGTCAATGAGTTTCAACCCTCACTCAGCATCAAAGCTGAGTTTTTCATATACCACAGGCACTGACATCCACCTCTCACAGATTCAGCGGCTTTCATTGATTGGAAGGTGGATGTAGGCACTGGAATTTATAAAAGTTCCCAAGTGATCCTGGTATTATAAAATTAGCTCTTAGGTTTAAAGTCATATGTTGCTATTATAAAAAATTAGTCAAGGTTTAGAGTCATATGTTGTACCCAGCTCAGGTGTTTATAGTTACATAGCCATGAGAAAAACATATTTTTTATTTTTAAAGAAAAACATAACACACTCTTCATAGATCTCTATCAGCTTTTTTAGTAACTGAAACTAATCCTTTGGAGAGATACACAATCATTTAGTTGGCCAATCTTCTTTTATTGGCCTTTATCTTATTTCCATTTTTTAAATTATAAATAGCATTGAGGTAAATATCATTATATATATCTAAGCACAATCCTTAGGATAAATTTCTAGCAGTGGAGCTACTAGGACAATGAGATAAAATTTCCAGACATGTTCTGAAATTAATCTATAGAAAGTTGTACCAATTTAGGCTCACACAAGATATTTTTGAGTACCAATTTATGTTCCTACGAGCTATTTCTGAGTAAGCCCATGACCCCATACATTGGTATTAGTCTTTTAAAATTGGTCATATATCTGTATTTATGAGCTTAGTAGTGAAATTGGGCATCTTTTCATATATTTATTGGCCATTTATACTTTTTCTATAAATTGCCTTTTCATATCCACAGTTGGGAGATACTGGTATTTTAACTAACTTATATATATAAGATAACTCTGCAGGGTTTCAACAGTCTCTCAGAGTGTCCGCAACAGGAGGGAACCTCAATTTCCACAAGTTCTACTTTGGGGGGATTCCAAACTAAGGCCCTTGGGAATTCTAATCTCCTCAGGTCTCAGTTGCATTGTTCTGACTTTATATGCACTGTACACTGGTGGTAGCATGCCAGTTAGTGTGACAAATCTCAAGAAGTCTGAGAGAGGCAACTACACAGGGAACCAAAGGAACGCAGAAGACGCTCTTCATGAAATGCTAGCCTGCAACAAACAGCATTCCTAAGGTCTAAAGCACCAAGGGCTTACTTGGAGGAGCCATGGCTGCATGACCTAGATGTAACCTTCCACAAATATCACTCTTTGACATGGGGTAGAAATGGGACATAGAGCAGAGGTATATGCAAGGTTTGGGGAAGAGAGAAGTAGGATAAACTAAGATTAGTAAGAAAGGATATTGTGGATTTTGCCTCCAAAGTGTGTCCCTTTTCTTCACTCAAGTTATAGCTTGAGTGAAGGTCAATTCAAAGGCCTCTGATTGGATAAGCCAGGTCTCCCCCTCACATTGGTGGGGTGGTCATAAGTATAAATGGAGACTCCCCGCTTCTATCTCCACCCTGGGCTCTGTCCCATGTCACGTGGGCTGCTTGCCCACATGTCCAGCCTCTATTCAGCAGGTTTCTGATGACTTATTTTTTGGAGCTAAAGTCTTAGCAATTGAAAAGTGTCAATGCAAAGCAATTCTAGGATTACAGAAAGAAAGCAACTAACAACTTTATCAACTTATGGAAAACTTTGTCAAATAATCTCTTGGGTATTGGGAAACTTTGCAACTGGTGCTAACTGTGTAGATGTAATCTCTCTGACAAAGAGATCACCTTTGGATTAATTTGCTTTTAAGTATTCTTTTAGTAAATAATACCTATTCTATTTCCTGGTTTCTTCTCAATGATTTAAGAATTAATTACAAATCTTCCACCAGGTTTAATAGCAGGTCCTCTCTGCAGATATATCTACTGGAAATGTATTATTTTAAATGCAGTGCCAAGAGTGGTCCATCTACTAACTGTCTATGCTGATCACACAGTCTGTGTACATTCAGAGTTTGTACTAAGGGACAACTGGCCACTTGTCACAATCTATCTTCAAGTTAGTAGTAGATGGGAACAGATAATCAATTATAGGAATTCAAGAACCAAGTATATCCCACTTAGTGGTGGTGGGAATGGTACATATAAATAATCAAAATGGACCAAGTAAGTGAGCAGAAATTCAGACCTAGACCCTGTTCTGGGCAATGAAGAGAAGAGGTCATTTGACGAAGTTGCAGGTATGGGATTGAGGGTATTCAGTTTTATGAGAAATCCAAGAGTCCAGTTAATGGATCCATGAGGTATGACAAGATAGAAAATTTAACTTCAGAAGAATTTAGAGTTCAATCTATCACACTGAGCCCAAAGTACCTCATTTCTCAACACACACACACACACACACACACACACACACCACTATATACCTCCAGTATCTGAGATTTCACTAACACAGTAACTTCTTTGGACTAAGAGATTATTTCTGGTATAACTTGTTGAATGGAAATAACTTACCTTGATGTTAACAAATGAAGCCTTTAGTTGTTAAAATGAAAGGAAAGTAATATTTTATTGATCTTAGTCTGAGCTACATAAAACTCAATTAGGGAGCTTGCTGTTTTTGTTTTTGTTTTTAATCTTCATTGATGAAAGCATCACATAAGCCCTCCTTTTCCTCCCATAAGCCTCTTATAGCCGGCTCCCATTCTCCACCCTCCCAGGCCCTCACCACCCCATTGTCTGTTTCCATGGGTTATGCATATATGCATGCACATTCATTGGTTGGGGAGCTCTTGTTATCCCCACATATTTTATAAGGAAACTGTAGTTCAGCAAAAACGTTAATTAAATATTGCTAAAGGTTTTACTGTAGTCATCTGGGATTTAAAACCAGATGACAGTAAATCCTTTGTACTTTCCACCATAGTGTGCTGCCTCTGTTAGAAAAATCGAGGAAGGGCAGTCTTTAGAAAGCGATTTTGATGAGGAGTGAAAACAGACCAAACAGGAAGCCCCTCATTGTGGATGGTAGAATCTGCAGTAGGTCTAGGCCCCTAATGAGGGAGCAGGATGCCAAGGGCAAAACAAGCCTGCCTCACAAGGTGATCTATGGCTGTTCCTACTGCCAAGTTTGTTCATCTCACAGAATTGCCAGTCATTGCTCTTCTTCCAAGGCATTGCAGAGCAGCTATGTAAAGTCCCATCGACCCTCATTGCAGTTCTGATGATTTGCACTTTCCCCAACTTTCCAGAGTCCAGGACCCTTCCTTCCCAGATTGCTCTGAGGCAGAGATAGGGTCCCCCATTAGGCTTTATAAACAGCATCAGCTGCTTCCTGGGCCTACAGTCTGAATGCATAGAAGCAGCAGACAGCATCTAGGAGCAGAAATTTAAAGAGCTCTTGGTTGGTTCTGGTTCTGAGATTATCATCAAAGGCTAAATAAATAATGTAATGCTCCTAATCACAGAGTCGTGCGGATAGCAATTAGGCCTGCATTATAGGGATTACTCACGTCGATCTCTGTACCTGAGATCAAACTCAGCTCTAATTTGCCACTCTTATTTTAATTCCATCAATTAGAGAAATAAATTGCAAAGAAAGCTCATTTTTAAAAAGGTTTATTTTAACCTTTTTTTAAAGTACTTGGGCAAAAGCATAGATAAGAGCTTTCTGAGTGACTGCTAATTTGTCAATGTTGGGAGAAAGATGCTGTGAAAAATACTACTCCAAACAATAATTGAACACTGTCAGCCATGGAGGAGGATGAGGAGAGGCAGGGTGAAGGGGGGTGCGGGACGGTGGGGGGGGAGAATGGGAAAGTTTTTGTTTTTTTTGTTTTGTTTTTTTGAAACAAAGCATTTCAGTTTAGAATGGAAATATATGCAACTACATTGAATTTACTAGAATATAATATAAAAACAAGCTATCATTAAAAGATTGCTCCTTTTAGTTCATGCATCCATTCTACTTGCCAAGTATTTATTGAACACTGGCTATAGACTGAGTTCTAGGAAGACAATGACAAGCTCCATGGCTCTGGTCCCTGCCTTCTTTGGTCCCTTATAGCTTTGTTGGAGAGGCAGTCATTAGATAAGTACATACATAGATAAGTATAAAATTGCTGGCTTAAGAGAAGAGGCAGTGGATGGGAGGGTAGCTTTGATGGCATGCAATAGAATGACAGAAGTTAGACCAAAAAGGTCAGAAAAATAATCCTTAAGAAGAGAAGTGAATAATGGATTAGAATCCACCAGGTGGAGGATATTATTCCAGGCAGAAGGAATGGCCCGTGAAAAGGCCAGGAAACAGGAAAAGACATGGAAAGATCTAAAGGAAGGTCAGACCATCTAAATAGAGTAGGTGATATTTACTGAGTACTGACTTATATGATTGGGCTTCATATACAGCACATCTATACATTGTCTCATTTAATTGAATTATCCCCATTTCACTGATTTGGCTTCATGGATTGAAACAACTTGCCTAAAGCCATAAAATCAATAAGCCTTCCATTTTAGTACCCAAGAACTGGGAGAAATCACCCAAATTTTCTTTTTGAGGAGTGAGTTACATGGTGAAGGAATATTGATGACACAGGTAAGCTTACTGGACACTTAGTGCCCCAGCACCGTAGAAAAGATGCAGACCACCTTTTACTCAGAGATTCTTTTAGTAGTGCACTACTTCACAATTACCACAATTCAAGAAAAATCCTATGTGCATCAAAAACGATGGGTTGAAAAGGGAGAAAACTGGAGAGGGCAGAGTGGACTGTGGTAATATGCAGATCTGAGAAAAGTGAGAATGCTAAGAGATGAAAACAAGGATTATGAGGAAAGCCTGGCTAGAACATGGCAACTGACTATGGATTGGGGCAGGAGATGGAGGATCAAAGGATAGTGGTAGGTGTGGGATATCTCCACGGAGTTCTCAAGTGATTGACTAAGAAAAATGAAACACAGTGAAAAGAAAGAAATCAAAAGCACAAATCATTACATGCACATAAGTAGGGTGGGTAGGAGGTTATGGATGTGGGTGGGACATTAACCAATATAAGCCTAGGGGGTCTCCAGCCAGTGTTAATGACACCACTTTGAGAGCAGACCAGGCATCCAGTCCTGGATGTTCCCATCATGTAGTGTGGATCTGGCCATTCTGTTACACTTCTGTTGACAAAATAAACCTGAGACTTAGTGGATGCCCCAGGTCCAGGTGGTCCCCTAGTTGAGGTGTGGAGGCCCATAAGGACAGTCCAATAACAGTAGGCATGCCTTTTCTGCACTCCATGACCTTGAATATTCCTCCATCATGCTATTTTATGCCACTTGTACTGAAGCTCCTTTCTGTGTCTGTCTTCCCAGCTAGGTTGAAGCTTGCTCAGGACAAGGACTATGTCTCATAGTTTGTTTTTTTCAGTGTTTGGTATGGTTCCAGGCTCTTGCAGGGATAAAATTTAAAAATATGAAAGTTGTGGTGTAAGATGCAGAATCTGGGCTCTAGAAGGAACCACACTAATCCCCCATTCAGATCTTCTAGTTATACAGAAGACAAAAATCCAAGTCCCCATGGCAGGGATGAATGTTCTAAGATGTCAGAGCTAGGATGAAAAATTTGGCTTTTGGGGCTCAGTGTCTCTCTAACCCCATAGACATTAACATCAAAGTGTTCTTTCTAAACTTGTATCTACCTAACTTTCTTTTTTCTTTTATTTTTTAAATATATTTTATTGATTTTTTTACAGAGAGGAAGGGAGAGAGATAGAGATCTAGAAACGTCAATGAGAGAGAAACATCAACCAGCTGCCTCTTGCACACCCCCTACTGGGGATGTGCCCACAACCAATGACATGCCCTTGACCGGAATCGAACCTGGGACCTTTCAGTCCGCAGACCAATGCTCTACCGCTGAGCCAAACCGGTTTCGGCAATATCTACCTAACTGTCATTGTGATTTCCACTATGATGTCCTAAGATCAAATTGTCTAAGGCTGAAGTTGGAAGACCTAGAGAGAAAAGGCAGGACCAATGGCTCATCCTCCCCTGATACACTATGATTATATATTTATGCATAGGGTTATGAATTAATTATTTCTTTCTAACTAGAATGTAAACTACCTGAAGGCAAGAAGTAAGTCTGACCTTAATCAGTTTGACTCAGTGGATAGATCATCGGCCTGAGGACTGAAGGGTCACAGGTTTGATTCCAGTCAAAGGCATGTACCTTAGTTGCGGACACACCCCCTCCAGGTGTGCAGGAGGTGTGCAGGAGGCAGCTGATTGATGTTTCTCTCTCATTGATGCTTCTAACTCTCTGTCCCTTCCCTTCCTCTCCATAAAAAAATCAATAAAATATATATATTAAAAAAAAAAAAACAAAACTAGGTCTGTGTACTTGACTTTATGTCTATGGTTATACCAGTGTGCCTGGCACATGGTCGACAACCAATAAATATAATTTATATGATTAAATAAGTAAATAAATAGCCTCTCTGTTCAATTTCCAATCTAGGAACTTATCCTGTCCTAGGAGGTTATAAGCTTCTCAGTCTCTTTTATACCCACTGATGTCAAGGACCCAAATTTCCAGGTAAATAGCAATTGGTTCAACCTGATGCTAGGAGAACTGGTGTGGATTGTATTAATTTAGGGTTTAGCATTTTTCCAGTTAGAACTAAGTAGTTCCCTTTAATCTTAGGCTTTCTGAAGTAAAAGCATGCATTATTTAAAGAGCAACAACAAAATTAAACCCTTGTAAATATTGCACATTCATTTGCAAGCAGAAGATTAATACACTAATAACATCTTGGAAATGAAAAACAGTCCATAAAATGCAAACCTTGCTAAGAGAAATTGCCTTCCTGCTTGGAGAAGAGGCACAGGAGACTGAAGAGCAAATTATTTTTCTTAGCTCTGGGTCCTTTAGGGCATCAGCGCTTCCTGAGAAGGATTATGCATTGTGGAAAGTGTTAATGTACCTTATTATTCCATCTCTCTCTAAAGAATTTTTCAGAATCAAGAAAGGTACTTAACTGTTAAGCATTATATTCAGCCACATTGTAATACCAGAAATCTCTTAGATTCGTTTAACACCTATCTTCAGCAAGTTCTTTTGAAGAAATCATAGAGAAAGAACAGGTTTTCCTGCTGTGCGAACCCAGTGAATCGTGTTGATTTAGAGTGTTGTTCTCCTTGTGGACTCACTGAACTGTGGGTAGGGCCAAGGTTATGCAAGTATTAAAAGTTTCCTGCATGTTTAGCTTTTTGTTGGTATGTTTTTAAAATATGTAAATTTACTAAGTTTGTGTCCAAAAAGTGGCCGAAAGATTGGAGAAAATAACTACTAGTCTTTGGTAGATAACTTGACTTAGTATTCAGGGACATAGGGAAGATTGAATAGCTCTGCAAGACAAAAATGCAAAATGTCACATTGAACAGTAGTCCCTCTGAACATTCAGTGTATGAAGGGGAAAGCTGAAGATGCTGAGAGCTCACAGCAGAGAGTTTCCTGTTGGACCTGGTTTGTTCTTGAAGGGAAGAAATCTGATAGGCAGAAATGAGCACTGGAATTATTCCAAGAGGCATCTAAGAATGACACAGTATTTGTGTTGATTATGCATTTCTTGCAAAACTTGTCTATTTCAAATGTGTTTATGAGGGCAATGATCAATGTTGAAATGTAAACACCTGCATGAGTATCATCAGATAAAGAAAATGAAATTAAAAATCAACCTTTTACCAATGCTGTGGTACCATTCTGAGCTTTGGAGGCACCTGCTGTGCAGTGTTTTTCTACTTTTAACTCTTTTGTAAAATATATAGCCATAGAGGATCCATACTTAGAATATTCTATTGTTTTGTGGTTTTAGTACCCTTTGATCTCTTAATTAGACTAGGGTCTTTTAATAAAACAATCTGCTCCAACATGAAACAGCATAAAACAGGTATTCCTTGATCCCTACTGATAATCTGCAGGTAGCAAAATGTACCAAATCCTGCCTTACAAAATTGAACCAGCTATAACAATTTGAACCCGTTCACAGATTTGTGCTCATTTGGCAGAATTTACAATAAGAACCCACTTCTCTGAGACTCTGTATGGTGCCATGTATTGTAAAAGATATCACAGACTGAGTCAAGCTGGTTCCTTAGAACCATGAATATTCTCTGTACTGGCACATGCGAGGGAAAGGGAGCGGGGGTAAAGAGGCACTTATCTGAATGCTACCATCCAACAAAGCTGCCAAGGGGTGGGGATGGGAGGAAATAGAATAGTTTGTTTAAATCCAATGCAGGTTGCATTCTCTTTGCTTGTATATATAGGGTTTCCTTAGAAGGTACACATTTAGAGAGACAATACATGTGATTACTTTTAGAGGGATTTTTCTTTCTCAAGTGCAATTGGAGCAATGACTATTCTGGTGGCATTTTTGGTGTCTGTTCCACATGCAGGTTTCTTTGAACCAGTCTTACCCTAATACATTCCAACTATGGTCTGCGTGTCTTGTTTTACACCTCAGTACTGCCAGCATATCCATCATTTTTCTACACCTAATAGATTATAGTGAAATCTATCAAGAAACTTCTTTAGCTTGATAAATAGCCCCTCTTCCACCTCCATACCAATTATTTCAGCTCTAATCACTTAATTATTTGTGTGAAACAAAACATCTAAATTTTTTCCTCACAACCTTTGTCTACCTTCAGAATCCTAAAAATACATTAAGACATGCATAAACATAAGGTTCTGAAAAGCAATTTTTATCTCTGAACCCTTAGTATTTTTAAACTTGAAAACATCAATGTGGGAGAAATCAGATGCAAAACATTATGTCTTTAGCCAAAGAAATGTTTTCCAATCTTGTGGTGTTTATTCAAAGTAGATTTTCTTATTTTGGTTTCAGATCACATTAATAGCAATGTTTCTTTTTCTTTGAGATTCTTTTTCATCTCTTACTCTCTCCATGTATTTCCTCCTAGTAGGAAGTTCTAAATGATTAATGGAATATTAACCTTTTAGTGGTTTTTTGGTTGTTAATCCTCACAGGAGGATTTTTTCCCATTGACTTTTAGAGAGAGTGGAAGAAAGAGAAGGAGGAAAGAGAGAGGAACATTGATGTGAGAGACACATTTATCATCCATCGGTTGCCTCCCACATGCACCCCAAATCAGGTGGGAGAATCAAATCTGTAATCCAGGTACATGCCCTTGACTGGAAATTGAATGCATGACTCTATGGTGCATGGTGATGCTCTAACCTCTTAGAAACATGGGCCAGGGCTTAACCTTCAAGATTTTATTAAACTCAGACACTGGCATTTTAGAAAAAACAGCAGGCTTTTTAGTAGGAAAAATGTTGTAAGAATTAAATTAGAAAAAAATCACTGTTTTCTGATCAGGGTTTTTACAACTTTCTGTATGTTTTAGAGAAATTTATCAGTGAGCCACATAAGTGCTTAGATTGTGCACTTTGAAAAGAAAGTAGCAAAAAGCATTATGACTACCTCTTGTACCTGACTAGAGAAAGTAAAGAAGGTTTCAGTCAATCTTCCTAATTCTTAAATAAAACAATGTTTTGTTTATAAAAATGTCATGTAAATAAGACAACAGTATGCCATAGTAAAAAGAAGCCTGGATTCCAGTCCCTGATTTACTAACTAGACATTTGACCTTTGATTTATCTTGTCATCTTCTGATGGTGTGGCTTTTTCATTTGTGGAGTGAAAGATTGAATGAAGAAAATGATTTCTAAGTCTTCTTCTAGTTTTATTAAACAGTGATGCTATATATAATTCTAAGGTGCTCACCAGTACAATGGAAGAATTAAATTCTGAGTCTGAGTTTCTCTCTCCTTGCATTATGCAAATGTAGAAACCTTTAGCATACATACAGGGAAGGTCATATTTTATGGTATAATTACCTGCCCTACTTTAGGTGGCAGGAGAGTGCAGGGAGTTGGAGTATGTAAAGATGTGAGACTTTTCAAGGACAGAGAGTTGGGCAAGCATGAGCATTGTAGACCTGCTGAGATTCTAAATCAATGGGTTTCAAGGCTGAGAGCATCTTCTGATGTATACAAATAGATTTCATTAATGGTTGAAGAAAGTCTGTTTTGTTTTATTGTTAAAGGTTAACAGAGTTCTGATAATTTCTATGAATACACCTTGTTGCTGAGAAATTATATATATATATATCCTGGCATAAAGTTTCTAAAATCTTTGTTATTTCCTAAGTTTTTAAAAATACTAGAAGCATTTTTGTTGTTGTTGTTGTTGTTCAAATATTTGGTCTTTGATCCTGGTTTCTGACATAGAGCTCTGAAATCCCTTGGAATTTTCTGACTGCTAGGAGCAGCACTTGGTGGGCTCTGGATGGGACTGGTCACTAGACAAACAAACTATAATTAGAAACTTAGAACTATTAGCATGTGAAATTACATTGGAATATTTTTGAGCTTTGTCTTGCCACTTTGTGGAGCAAAAAAATTTTCAATTCTCCTATATTCTCCACAAATGCAGATTGACTGCAAAGTCTTAATATTGGAACTACCTCATATTTAAGTTGTGATGATCAATGATGATCAATTTATAATGATCATTTACAAATGTAATTTCATATAATACTCTCAACTACATGATAAGATATGACTAACTCTATCTGCCAATGAGTTTGTAGGTTAGATTGAAGCTGAAGATATAGATGTGAAAGGCATTAAAGCCTATTCAGTTTTAAAAATTAATAGACTATACAGTGTTTCATAATCTAACAAAGGAAGCTGTCCTAGGAACTATTTGAAGGAAAGAAACATTCCCTTATCTTATTTGTCATAAGAACTAGTTTTATTTATTTAGCCAATTTGATCTAATTTTATATGAATCAAAGTTATTATTTTTTTAATAAGTTTTTATTGTTCATATTATTACAAATGTTCCTTTTTCCCCCCCACCATTGCTCTCCTCCACCAGGTTCCCACCCCACCCTTTGCCCTTTCCCACTCCCCATTGTCCTCATCCATAGGTGCATAGTTTATGTTCAGTCTCTTCCCACGCCCCCCTCTCCCCTTTCCCCCAAGAATCATCAGTTCACTCCCCTTCCATACCTCTGATTCTATTATATTCAACAGTTACTATTGTTCATCAGATTTTTTTTTTAATTTCCTTGGTTTTTAGATTCACTTGTTGATAGTTACGTATTTGTTGTTCATAATTTTTATCTTTGTTTACTTTCTCTACTGAAAGAACCCCCTTCAGCAATTCATATAATTCTGGTTTGGTGGTGATGAACTCCTTTAGCTTATTTTTATTAATGAAGCTCTTTATCTGACCTTCGATTCTGAGTGATAGCTTTGCTGGATAGATTATCTTTGGCTGTAGGTTCTTACTATTCATTACCTTGAATATTTCTTGCCATTCCCTTCTGGCCTGCATGGTTTCTGTTGAGAAGTCAGCTGACAATCGTATAGGTGCTCCTTTATAGGTAACTACCTTCTTTGCTCTTGCTTCTTTTAATATTCTCTCTTTGTCTTTTGCTCTTGGAATTTTAATTATGAGGTGTCTTGGTGTGGTCCTCTTTGGATTCCTTTTGTTTGGAGTTCTGTGCGCTTCCTGAACTTGTAAGTCTAATTCTTTCACCAGGTGGGGGAAGTTTTCTGTCACTATTTCTTTCAGTATGTTTTCGATATCTTGCTCTCTCTCATCTTCTGGGACCCCCATAATTCTGATGTTGGTTCGCTTGAAGTTGTCCCAGAGGTTTCTTACATTATTTTCAATTTTCTGGATTCTCTTGCCTTCTAGCATCTGTGGAGGAGTGTCTTCTGGCTCTTTATGTTCCAAATCTTTGACTTGATTCTTGCGATCTTCCCTTCTGTTTTTAGGACTCTGTAAAATATGTTTTATTTCAGACAATGTATTCTTTATTTCTTGTTGATCCCTTATCATTTCTTGTTGATCCTTTATCATTTCTTGTTGACTCCTTATTAATTCTAGTTGATCTCTTTTCATATCCTCATAGGTCTTATCCATCTTTTCTAGGAAATTCTTGAAAAACCTTATAAGTGTAGATTTGAACTCTATATCCAGACGCTTTTTGTCCTCCATTTCTTTCGTTTGTGATCTATTTTGTTGTCGCATTTCGCAGTTACAGATGGGACGGGGTTTCAGGGTGGAGCCTACAGGCTTGGCTTCTAACAGCCCCGCCCTATGCGGCTCCTGAGTCTCAGTAATCCCCAGGGTCTTTCAGTATTCGTTGCAAGCACCTCTGAGAGAAAGGTGCCCTCGATTTTCGCCTGCTGCCAAACAGTCTATGCTCTCCCCCAATGAGCCTGGTATTGGGGTTCAGTTCAGTTGGAAGTGGAGTTGGAGGTGGCGTTCAGAGCAGTCTGGAGCCCCAGTCTCCTTCCGGCCAGGGCAATCCCTTGGCACAGCCGACCGTCCCTTCTCTGCGCGCAGTGTGCGCGCCTCCGGGACCTCCTTTCGCGGCTTCCCCGGAGTCCCGCCTTACAGCCCGGCTCCCTATGGGTGAGCCTGGGTCCCCGGGGTCTGGGGAACTGGGGTTCAGAGCAGTCGGGGGCCTAGCACAGTCGGAGTTTTATCTCCTTTCCGCTAGGGAATGCCCGCCAGGCACTCCGCCTCCCCCTCCTCTCTGGCTCCGTCCTCTCCACGCGCCGCGTCTCCATACCTTGGTCTTTTCCAGCTCCTCCGAGCCTCCTTCTGGTTTTCTCCTTGCTTCTCGCTGTAGAATTTCCAGTCAGTCAACCTTCCTGTAGTTCTGGGCAATGTCCGTTTTATATTTTAGTTGTATTTTATTGAAATTGTTGTGTGCGGCTGTGGCTAGGTCTTCACCTGGGCGCAGCCATCAAAGTTATTTTTTGAAATGCATTTAATTTACAAAAAAGATGGGTGTCCTGATTTATGTGTTCAAATGTCCAAAATAGAAGCTCCTGGCCACAGGCTCCATAGGATCTTCTTAGCCCACAGATTGGATGTAGTCACAGTGGCAGGGAGTATCTCTTTGGATTCTCACACTACTGGAGTAGCTGAGTTGTGTTTGCTATAAATTTCTAGGCCTCCTGTGCACCTGGAAAGCTTGAAGCATTCTGCTTGCAAGTGGGATGATGTTGTCATAAATCACTACTATTAACTCCTGAACTTGAGAGCAGAGAGAGAAGCTATCTCAATCAGCACAGGCTGAGGTTGTGAGTTGATCCTACTTGTTTCCTTTCTTTTCTTTTTCTGGTGTTGCCCTTTGTATCCCTACTGAAAGGACAACTTCCCAGAAATGTTTAAGAGATATGTGTGAATGCATGTATGTGTCTGTGTAAAACCAGTTTTGCTTCATAAATCTACTTTTTCTGAAAGAGAATATAGTAAATCAGGTTGCAAACACCCTTTTTAAGGACATTCAAAGATTTAAAAAAATAAAGAGATAATTTCCAAGAATACAAATATTTGTCATTTGACTGGCTCAATTCTAGGACTTCTAAAACTATTCTCTCTCAGTCAAAATCTTCCTTTCACCACCTACCCCGATTTCCTTTGTTATAAAAGCACCTGGAGAAATGAATGATTCACTTTGAGCCAGTTGTTCACTGCACTTCCATGTCCTTTTCCTGGCAACATGAAGGTCAACTATGTCATGTGTTTCATTCTTAAGGATCTCCAACTGGAGGCTTATAAAAGCATTGAGGTTTGGTTTTATGGCATTGTGTACCTTCTAGCTGTCATTCATTTTCTACATTTACAGTGTCACCATTTCTGTGTTTTTAGGCATATTAAAAATTTTTAAGATTGTGTTAGATCTTTAAGAGTCTCTTGGTTGGTGCCTCATCATAGTTTTTCTCAGAACACAAATATGATTGCCAGGCCTCGATTCATTTCAGTACATGTATATCTGTTTTGTTTGAGAGTTAACAGGAAATTAGAAATCCAGACTCAATATTTTTATGCATAATGGTGACATAGGATCTGTACTCAACTGACAGGAGCCAAGTTTGTGGTGCTTGGTAAAGCAGAGCATATCCAGCAGTGAGATCATGCTAAGCAGGTTTCCAAATACATTGAGAAGTGAAGGAGCTACCATGATATATCCCAGAAGTGAAGTACTTTTAAAAGAGAGACCCTGGAACATAAAAAGCCTTTTATCACTTTGAAAACTTTTATCACTATTGAGAACCAGACCTTTTACACCTCTTAATGATTTTATGAAGTACTAAGCTAACTGAATAGGCCCCTTTTTACTGCCTGAAATAGATTATCTGACTCTGAAACCTCTCTAAAGAAGTTATATAGATATTAAATTATAGATAATATTAATAAAATAATTAAATTATCTTTTATTTTACAAAGGTGATGATGTTCATTTGTAGTTCCTACACAGGATGCAACCGTGAGTTGAATTCCTAGAGAACCAGACCCAAGTTAGTTCTTATAAAAATATAATAGTTTCTAACCAGTGATCAAGGGGGGAATACAATGCAGGGTTGTGTTTCCAAAGGAATCTGTGTACTCTTTGTTTAGAATAAGGGTGTCGAACTCAATCAGAGAAGGGGCCAAAATCTAAAATCCAGCCTAAATCGCAGGCCGAATGGTTTACTGAACAGTCATAAACTGACAATGTCATAAACTGACAGCGGAGTGCAGTGATGACAGCGCGGTGCGGGCCACATTGCAAAGCCTGGCGGGCTGGATTTGGCCCGCGGGCCTTGTGTTTGACACATGTGGTTTAGAATCTCAAGAGTTAATCAAGTTAATCAACCTACTCTAGACCACTAACCAACAGGCAAAATAGGACTGAGATATTTTGACCTTGAGACCCTTGGAACCATCTTAGCATCCTATATAATAAAGGTTAATGTGCAAATTTTCTCCTCGACCAGGAATTTGACCAGGGGGTGGAGCCAGCCAGCCCACCTCCCATGCCCCCTTGCCCCTGATTGGAGCAGGCCGGCCGGACCCCACCCATGCATGATTTCATGTACCAGGCCTCTAGTTTTTGTATAAAGAAGGAGAACATTGCCAACACACAGGCAGAATAACATGTTGAGATTTTTTCCCAGGAGTGAAGATCAATTTCCATTGAGCTACTCAAAATTTCCTCCATCATCCTGATTGTGACCAGCCACACACATTTATAAATGTGTTCATGGTAGAGACTGGCCATACACCTTGATTCTATGACTGTAATCTGCTTCAATCATAGCTGTTTCTGCAGTACACAGTTGGAATGTTTTATTTATCCTTCTACCCATCACCAATCCCTCTATCTTCTACATTGTTCTATCAATAAAAATCATTATTGTCTGTGGGAGATAACATTTTTTAAAGATAGCTGCAATAATATCTCCTATCCCATATGGTCTTCTTACAATGTGACTTTAACACTCCTTCCTCCCATTTTGTGTTGGAGACCAGGTCCCCTTCTCTTGAACATGGATAGAACTTTGTCATTATCATGACCAATAAAATATGGCAGAAATAATACTGTGTGACTTCCCAGGATAGACCATTAAAATGCTATGCACTCCTGTCTTGTTCTGTTGGGGCATTGGGCCTTGGAATCCAGTTTTGTTCAGGAAAACCAAATTGGCTCCCCCAGAGAAACTATATGGAGAGTCCATGTGTAGAGGTTCCAGCCAATATCCCAGCTAATTGCCAGGAAAAACTACCAGCAAGTGAGCGATGATGACTCCAGATGATCCTAGTCCCAGCCACCTCATCAGCTAGACCCCATGCCATTCCTACAATGCCCCATCCAAACTACTGACCCACAGAATCTGTGAATATAATAAAAAGATTATTGCATGCCATTAAGTTTTAGGGTGGTTTGTTATGCAGCAGTAGTAACTGAAACACTCAAAGATTAGATTTGGTTTGCTTGCAAGCTCTCAAACATAAAATCATATTCTATCCTCAGAGTTCTCCGTGGCCCAGAAAAACCCTCAAATTTCCACAAGTTGCAAGCTTCAGTAGAATTCAAACATATGGAATGTATGATCTTAAAATGCTTCAAGTAGAAGACTTGGTCCTTTTCTGAACTATAATATTTTTAAAAAATGTTTATTTTATCCTTATTTAAAGCAAATTTGTGTTAACTATTATTACTATAATATAAAAACATATAAAGTTACTTACACTACATTACTGAACTTCTCCCATCCTCTTTCCCCATCAAATTGAGCAAAAGTGATGATCCTTGAAGATAAGCCATGTTCTAGACCCATTAGTATTACACTGATGACCCTATGTTGTGAAGTACGAAAAGAGGAAAAATTTGACCTCGGAGCAACCTCTGCCAAGGTCTCTGTAGTGAGGTGTTTGGTGCCAAATGACACCATCTCCCCCTGCACTAAGGCTAAAACCCATTTGTCTGGCACCAAAGTCCAGGCAATCCTCACTTGACCATGGGTTTCCATTATAATCTTTTACTGATCTTGAACACTCTAAGGGTAAACAGACCTTGACTATTCATTTAAGCAGCCCCATCTATTTCAGTGTTTACTAAAGTACATTGCCCTGCAATATAAAAATTGATGTTTTAAAGCAATTTATTAATGCTGGTGCCTTGAAGGATTGTAGAGGAAAACTTTAAAGGAGACAACCTCCATTCCTAATACAAATTTGCAGGATCTCCTCTACCTTTAAGATGACCTGTCCTACTGCTCCCAGTGCCACTGCCCCCATTGTTAGAAGAATTAAGCTCTCCTTCAGACCCACATACGTGATTTACTTAGATTTTAGACTAATTGAATTTTTCAAGTGTGTTGGAGTTCAGTCATAACATTCACAGTTGTATTGCTTAAATTACCACAAAAAATACATACACCACTCTCCCAGGGCCATTGATACTGTCCTCTTGACTGAGCTAATTAACATGAACCTTTCTTCCTACAAGAATATGAAAATAAAAATAAAAAAGTCACCAGCTTCCTTATTCTATCTTCACATGAGTAAAGTGTTCATTATGCCCAAAGACTATTATTTATTTTTCTGTTGTGGAAGTCAGATGATCTTATAGTGGCTCTCAGGGGAACACCAATGACGTTTCATTCACACCCATGTCATCATAGCAGCTTCTCCTCATAAAGCTTGTCCAAATCCCACATCTATGGAGTTTGTTGATAAATAATGCCAACATGTCTTTTATCATTTTATCCAAATGAGGCAAAGGCTTCTTCAATTTCCTTTACTCATCAACTGAATGGGACAGATGATATGTAATTTCCTCCCTTAGGCCATTGGAAAAGGTGTCATGTTCAGAACTAGACACTTGCTCCAGAAATGACAGTTTTATTTGAATCCCCAGGAGAGAGAAAGCAATCAAATCAGGAAGCAGATATAAGCCTTTAAACTTCCAGGTCACCAAATAGAGTTGCTCTCAGACTAGCTTGTCCTGGGGGCAGGAGGGAAACATGTAATGAGATGTAGAATTCCAGTGGCATCCTAAGAGGCAGCAGTATTATGGATTAAAATTTCCTCTGGGGACAGTAGAAGAAATGTTTAAATGCCAGGAAGTGATTTGGGACAAAGAGAGAAAAACTATAAGCAGTAGTAAAACCCCAAAATACTAGCTACAGTGCTGGTCACTGATCACCAGTATCCCATTTGAATTCAGACAAGTTCTTGATCAAAAAGTAGGTTGATATTATCCACATCTCAGTCTAGGACAGCAGCAAAAATAATGTTTCCAAAGGTTTAATCCATCTTATGGGCCATCTTTGACATTTTCAGCCATGTTTAATTTTCGGAAAGGATCACTAGACTGTCAGAAAATCCTGCTACTAAACCAACTCAAGGACTCTTATAACGGAACCTTGTTGTGTACTGAGGGTTCCTGACTTCTTGAGACCTCCGCACAATTACCTCACTACCTTTTTCTCGCATGCTGTAAAATTCCAAAATTTCCCAAGATTTCTATAAATTTCTGGAGTGGGACAAATGTTCCCATACCTCTGACTAGGATTTATTTTTCCATGTGTGTAGTCTCTTCTAAATCCTTCCAATCCATAAATGAAATCCAATATCCTTTTCAATATCGACATTACATACCTACTCTGATCAAGAATTTGGGGAGAGAAAGGATAACATGTATCATGTAACAGTGTAGAAACACATGACAGATATTCCTACTCTGTAAAGTCATTCTGATAACCTTACTGCCCTGAGTCTTCGTTGGTCGCAGTCGTCATCTTCCATTATGATGCTGGACCCTCTGCTTGCCACCGCCCTCCTCTCTTCTGAAGAGCCGTAACAGAAGAGTAGTAACTGAAAACTCCTTTCCTATTTTATCCTAAAGAGCATTTTTAAAATGCCTTCTGTTGTCAAGCTACAGCAAACAAAAGGTCCTAAAGAAATTTAGTTCTGTACCTCACTAAAACCATGATGGTAATTAGTGAGATCATGTAATACTTTGCCTCCTTACAATAACATTAAGAAAGACAACAGATAAGAAAAACAAAAAAACTCATGGACACACACAACAGTATGGCAGATTCCAGAAGAAAGGAGAGTAGAGAGGTTGAAACTATAAAAGGGGTGAAAAACATAATGATGGAAGATTTGACTTGGGTGGTGGGCACACAATGCAATATACAGAGGATGTATCATAGAATTGTACACTTGAAACATATCACTTTATTAACCAATATCACCCCAATAAATCTAATTTAAAAAAAAAGAAAGACACTTTCCATCTTGGTGCTTGGTCTCATATTTAAGGTACTAGAGTTGGATTGTGATTCCCCACTTTGGCATTCTCCTCAAACCCATCAGGGAGCCAACATTGTGAATGTGGAAAAGAAATGTCAGCATATTGGCATCTGAGCTAAAAAAACAGATCTGCTAATTGTGTTTTACGTGAAACGTGAAATTCAAGGAAAATACTAGGGGACAATAGAGCTGTTAAGCAGAGTACTGTGCCATTTAAAAACATATGCTCATTCCTGCTCTGCCACTAATTGTCTTTAAAACTTTGGATAATTAGTTAACATATCTGAGCCTCATTATTTTCAATTTGTAATATGCTGTGATTAGTTTTGATACTCTCTGAGGCACTACGACCACTTTGAATTACTGTTTGATGGGCTACACTAAAGTGCAACCAATGTCCTATGCCTTACATTTATACTCCTAAGTATAAACCCAACACAGATGCACACAGTGTCTGACATTGTCCTGCACTAGAGGTTGGGAGTCATAACAGATATACCTAATACATAGACAAAAACCCAAACAGGCAGCCAAAATGGTGAGACAAAAAAACAAGCCCCAAATGAAAGAACAAGGGAATTCTTCAAAAGAAGAGTTAAGTAAAATGGAGATAATAAAGTTATTAGATAGAGAGTTCAGAATAATGATGGCAAAGATGCTCAACAGCATGAGAAAAGATATTGCAACTGTGGAGAATGACATAGCACTAATAAAGAACACATTGGGAAGAAAACACAGCACATTAGGGCAGCCAAGAATCAGATCAGTGAATTAGAAGACAGGGTAGAGAAAAATCACTTGTCTTATTATTTCTGTTTCTTCAGAAGCTCATCTAAGAGAAGAGTTACCTGAAGGGATGTCCTAGGAAACTGTTAAGAGATAGGAAATGAGATGGGAAGGTAAGGAAGGTGATACAGAACCATTAGTGCCTAGGATATATTGGGGACAACTGGGACCTAACTCCTGTTGGGACTTCCAGGAGACAGCAGAGTATCACCCGAAGGGCAAGGAAGATAGACTATTAGTTTACTAAGTCCTGCTTATCATTGTCTGAGGTCTGATATCACGAGTTGAAACTACCTAGCACACCTGGCTTCCCCAGAGCACAAATTTAACATGCTCAAGGCCTCCTGAATTAAAATAATAACACAGATAGAGATATACAGGTGATTGTATAAGGAAGATGGTGGTACATAAGGAATAATGGGTGCAGAGCACCAGAGCATCAGCTGTAATAATTACATAAGAGAGCACAGATAAAGTCATGAGGACAGTGCTTGAGGGGCCTGGGGGTGTTAAAAAAATAGTGCTATTAACACAAACATAAAAAGCATGGACTTATTTAAAAAATCAAGATTCAAGGGAGTAGATCACTCCAGGGTCCATCTATTCCCCAATGCCACTGTTACATGACTCTCCAGTTCCTTAGAAGCAACCTTTCTGCAAATAGTGACAAACATGCCTCAGTCACCCACTTGGAATCATTCAAGTGATTCCAGTAGCCAGACCCATCACAACCAATCATGCCAAGTATACTTGTGCCTTTATTTTCTTTAAATTTTTATTGTTAAAAGTATTACATATGTCCTCTTTCCCCCCCATTGATCTCTCCCAGCCTACCCCTGCCCCCAGCTCAATATTATCTGTGTCCATGGGTTATGCATACATGCATACAAGTTCATTGGTTGATCTCTCCCCCACCCCCACTTTCCCCTGCCTTTCCTCTGAAGGTCAATAGTCTATTGGATGTCTCATTGTCGCTTGATCTATTTTTGTTCATCAGTTTATGTTGTTCATTGTATTCCACAAGTGAATGAGAGCATATGATACTTATCTTTCTCAGACTGGTTTATTTTGCTTAGCATAATGCTCTCCAGGTCCATCCATGCTGTTGCAAATGTAAGAGTTCTTTCTATTATATAGCTGCATAGTATTCCATTGTGTAGGTGTCCCACAGGTTTTAATCCACTCATCTGCTAATGGGCACTTACGCTGTTTCCAAATCTTAGCTGTTATAAATTGTGTTGCTATGAACATAGGGGTGCATATAACCTTTCTGGTTGATGTTTCTGACTTTTTGGGATATATTTTTAGAAGTGGGATTACTGGGTCAAATAGGAGTTCCATTATTAATTTTTTTTTTTAGGAAACTCCATACTGTTTTCCACAGAGGCTGCACCAGTCTACATTCCCCCAAGCAGTGTTGATTTATTGATGCTAGCCATTCTGACAGGTGTGAGGTGATACACTCAAAAGACATAACTGTAAGACAGGAAACCATAAAAATTTTAGAAGAATCCATAAGCAGCACAATATCAGACATATCTCATAGCAATATCTTTACCGATACAACTCCTAGGACCATGGAAACTAAGGAGAAAATAAACAAATAGGACTACATCAAAATAAAAAGCTTCTGCACAGCAAAATAAGCCATCATCAAAATAACAAGAGAGGCCACTGTATGGGAGAACTTACTTGGCAATGATACATCCAATAAGGGGTTAATCTCTAAAATTTACAGGGAACTCATACAACTTAACAAAAGGAAGAGAAACAATCCAATTACAAAATGGGCAAAGGACTTAAATAGACACTTCTCAAAAATGAATATATAGATGGCCAAGAGACATATAAAAATGCTCAAAGTCACTACTCTGAGAGTTGCAAATCAAAATAATGAGTTGTGCCTTTAAAAGTCACGCTGGCAGCTATCTTCTTGCCAAGGTCCTCTAACAAAACAAGAGTGAATATTTCAGTTGAAACGTGTCCCAAGAGTGCCCACTATTATAAAGCTGTAGTAGAGATGGAAAGTAAATAAGCGAAAAAAGCTAAAATTTTGGAAAAGTTAATTTATGCTGTTCTTTTTAAAGTCATTTTGATATAGAAAAAAAAGCTACTAGAGAGTAGGAAAGAAGTTTATGTACATGAAAAAAGAAACATATTTTCTTTCTCAAACACCTCAATTATCTGAACTGTTTGTATAATCATTTCGCTTTTGGGAAGCAGAAGGAAGTTCTGAGAAAACTACTTCCAATTTCTTGGTATATTTTGAATTCAATTGATGATAACTGAATCTAGAATGCTGTACATCTTGATTAGCATAATAATCTTTTTTTTTTTTTTTACCAGAAATAAGACTTTGTGGTAATTATTTTGACACATGGAACTGGTTGACAACTACTCCTTCATGCCCAATCAGCCCAAACTGAACAGTTCATGAGGATGTGAGCTAAACTGCTTTGTTATTTTATTTACTATTACAACATGTATACCTATCTTGAATCTGAACAACAGTATATAAACCTCCTGTCAAAAAAAAAAATCTTGACCTTCCCACTACACATCTCTTATTGAAAACTCTCTGAAAAAAAGTGACACTTATGGAAGAAAACTTAAGGGACAAAGTCCCAACACCCTTCTGGCTGTCTAAGTTCTGTCTTGTATATTAAATTTGATAACTGTCAGGTCCAATTTTTGAACTACCTCTGCTCACTTCCCTGAAGGATCATCCTTATTGTGTCGGATTTTCATTTTAGGCTCTCAGCAGACCCAAGGTCTATATGAGTCACATGGAACCTCTCTTCTGTGTTTTTTGGAAACTGGTCTCAGGAAATCTTATAAAAATTTCACAAGAAAAGTATATTTTAGAATTTAATGCCAAGGCAAACTCATTTATATTAAAATATTATATAATTATTTTTTGGCAGACTTTCTTTTTTATTTCATTTGGTAAACTTTTTGTGTTTTCTCTGTTTTTCTGCCTTCCAGAGAACCCAGATCCAAATTTAGCTATTAGAACTTAATTAGCTCTCATGGTTAACATACTCGCCTTCTCTTCCCTCTTGTGAGTTTAATTATTTGTTTTGTTATTTTGCTGTGTATACAACCTTTGTGTTAAAGTATGTTGAACTCTGGTCTTTGGAAGGGGTCAAGTGGAGCTGACATTTGACAGTTTTTGACAATGGCTTCTTTGTTGCTAGTTAGGTTCATAATATTCTTCAGGCGGTGTGCTTTGTGTTCCCTGCAGATCAACTGCCCCTGCAAATTGACTACCTACCTCTTTCTACCCTGTTTTGCCTAAAAGAGCTGACAAAAATCCACTTGTGAGCTGGAAGCTATGGAATCCAAAGTAATAGGTTAAGTCTTTTCCAAATCAGCCTGTGGTTACAACTGAAATCAGTTCTTAAAAAGAGTCAAAATTAGTCCACAGGTTTGATGAGCAAATATATCTTGGGTTATTGTTAGAAAAAAATCAGAATTTCTTTGTTTCATATTGAAATAAAAATGCACTTAAAGTATTATAAAAAAAAATATGATCAAAGAGAAAGAAGTCTGTCTTTTTAGATATCCCAGACCAGAAATTTGTCATTCATATTTTTAAGTTCTTGATATAAAAAGTAAGGCTGCACACTTAAAAGTGCCAAATGGGCATTGCTAGCTGTGGAAATGCATAATGGAAAAAAGTAGTGAGGGGGGAATTGATTAGGTAAGCAGAAAAAAAGAGCAAATATCCAAGCAAATACAGGACGTTCGCATGAGTGAAGCCTGTGAGAGGGAAGAGGAATTAGAAGGTCAGGTACAAATAAAGCCACTTTATATAGGCTCCATAGATTTTCCCAAAAGGAAAAAAGAAGCATGTATTTTGGGGGTGTCCCCTGCAATGTCCTTTCTCACCTAATACAATTTTATTCACATTGACATCTTAGATTCATAGCCTTTTCTTCAACTGGCTGATATTTGCCTTTGTGAACTAAACTCCTTGGGATTTACTTCTATCTTTCAGAGTAAAGTCCAATTCTTACCAATGGCTTGCACTTCCCAGAAATGTTTGCCTTTTTGGATTACTCTCGGGTGCATCCACAGATAATCCTCTGGGACAGCCCTGTCCCCCTACTGGCAATTCCATGTGTGTACCATGTGCTGGTGCATTCCCTTTGCCAAAACTATCCTTGACAACCTTTCATCCCATCTCCCTGGCTTATTCCCACTTGTTCTTTAAAATCAACCAATGATACCTCTGCAGGAAGTCTCTGATTAACTGCACTCACCCAGTTCCATCCCTCTTAGGTGCATTTTATTTTTTAACTTATTTCCATCAAATTTCAGAGAGGAAGGGGAAGGGAGAGAGAGAGAAAGAAACATCAATGATGAGAGAGAATAATTGATCTTCTGCCTCATGCGTACCCCACACTGGGAACTGAGCCTACAATTTGAGCCATGTGCTCAGGCAGGAGTTGAACCATGACCTCCTGGTTCATAGGTTGATGCTCAACCACTGAACCACAGCAGTTGGGCCCTCTTAGGTGCATTTTAGTATAAAATGAAATCTGCATTATCTGTTTACTTGTCTCTCTTCCAATAAATTAGAAATGCCTTAAGGGCATTCATTGGGCTGTATTTTATTTATCTTTGTGAATCCAGAGCTTGGCTGGCACATTGAAGATCTATGTTAAATTGCATATGTTAAACATGGTCAATATATTTTGGGTCAATATATTTGGGTCAATATATTTCTAGTTTCCTTTAGTTCCACAGTTCTCAATTCCTTTGACCCAGGAGATTTCTGGACATCATTATGAATATTTGTCCCCAGATGTCTTTATATTGCAGTCAAGTAGGCAAGCAAGGTCATCTAAATGGGACCCATCACTGAGTCACCCAGAGGCAAGGGATGTGTTACCTCCATGACCCAGTAACTTGGCAAAGCTCAAACTAGAACTCCTGATAATGAGGCTGTGCTGATACTTCATAAAAGGGGGATGGGAGAAAGTGGAAACTCATTTATTTTATGGCTGTGTGAACTGTATCATCTGACTTTCTTTAACTGTGTGCCTAGGCCAGCACTGGGCTCCCAGGAAACTAGGTCACCTGTGACAATGCCCCATTTCTAAGACTGGGCAGTTTGGGAGGGAGTAGGCTAAGCACAGCAATCAGAGAGAATTTACTGCTGATGGATGGCGATTTTTTGCATTTTGAATTCTCTAAGGTATAATGTCTTTGATTGCCAGCACTGTCGCTTCAGGTCTGATATCTTTCTATAGGGAACATCTGTGGCCTGCAGCTTTCCTGTACAGGCAAAAAAATAAAAAAATAAAAAATAAAAAAGCCCAGACAAGACTCTGCTAATTTTTAAAATCACATATTAAAAAATCACACATTTTTTTCATAACATATACAATAAAGTTATGCTGCATTGAAGCTTGAATTACTTTTAAATTTTATTTGACAGCTAACAGTTTCTAATCTTGTTTCTCTCTCTTGATTTTTCTAACTCACATCTTTGTGCCCGCCTGCACTTCCAGGGCTCTGAGCTGAAACCAAAGTGATGAGTGCTCCTTTCTTCAAGGGATATGTCATTGTAAGGATGGCCCCATGGAAAGCCAAGAAAGGACAGAATAATTTGTCCTGTTCTTCAGTAAATGTCCTCCTTTTTACATGCCCTGTTATCTGAACCTCTTTCACATTCTCTTTTGTTTTGTTCTGTTAATCCTCACCCAAGGATATTTTCCCATTGATTTTTAGAGAGAGTAGAAGGGAAGGGAAGAGATACGGAGAGAGAAATGTCAGTGTGAGAAAGCCACATCGATTGGTTGCCTTCTGCCCATGACCAACCAGCGCTGGGGATCAAACCTGCAACTGAGGTATGTGCCCTTGACCAGAATAGAACCCAGAACCCTTCAGTCTATAGGTCAACATTCTATCCACTGAGCCAAAGCAGCTAGGGCATCTTTCATATTCTTCACAAAGGATGGAAAACTTGACTAAGAAACGGGTCTACACCAAACCTTAGTAATTTTGTGTTTTAAATTTTCCCCATTACCTTTAATGTCATTCAATCAATGTAATTGCTCTTTACTAGGAGTAATATCAAGTGAGTTCAATGGGAAGAATTTCAGGCATCAATGGTAGCTTTTGAGGAGTGAAGATGAGAAGCTCTTCCACATTCCAATGAGTGGAACTGGTCCTGCCTTTCCTCCCAGTGCCTGAGATAACAGCAGAGCACTGACTGGCTATCTGACCCTAGTTCTGGGCGATGCACTAAATCACTGTGGGACCCTGGACAGCACAACTTACTGCTCTGGCCTTAGTTCTCTCAAGTGTAAAGGAAGGGAATGGTATACACATTGCTGAAATCCTCTAGAGTTGGCTGAAAGTTTCTAGAACATTCCACATTTTGACATAGGCACGGTCACAAATCTAAAGACAAGGCAGCTTACTCTGCAGAGTTATTATCATAAAGGCATCTTAATTGCTTGCCACTAAGTGAGGTATAGATACAGCAAAACACAAAACAAAAACAGCCTAGGGGTCTCAAATGGGGCAGCAATAATTTTTCCCCATCGTCCTTCTAGTTAATTTTCACTGTCACTCATTTTTGTTCACTCTTTGTTGACTGCTTGACAGGATGTTCCGAAAGAAAAATTGTATCTTCCTAGAAGTTTGGTTCCTGCTATTGATGTTGGTTTATAAGGTATATGCCAGATTATACCATCTTTTCAGCTACCTAGGGTACAGTTGTTAGGCTGCAGGTTAATGGTAATTCCTTCTCTGACATTTCTTCTAGGAAGAGGTTGGGTCTAGGCCCCCGCCCACTATGTGAACAGGCTCTGAGACTGCTCTGACTAATAGACTATGACAGAAGCGACATAAGATGTCTCATAAGAGATGGGCAGTTTCCACTTTCTGTCTCATGGGACACTCACTCTAAGACTACTTGAGTAGGAAGCAGTTATAGGGTTAAGCCTCAGACTGATCCACTGGCAAAGTTGCAAACAAGTCCCAGCTTGGAGGGCACAGCCCTCTAAGCATAATTAAACTTGATCTTATAACTGCTCCCTACATCTTTCCTGGGTAGCTAGTGAACTGTGGGAGGGGAAGCAAGTGCTGCCAAAACAAGTGAAACTTACAAGAACATTGTAGATTACCTTATTTACCCCTGACTATAAATAAAGCATCAGCTTTGCAGTCTGGATCTGTTCTGTGGCCTCAGCCAGGCACAGAAGATCCAACTAGACCCAACTTTTCCCCTTTGTCTATCATTTCTCCATCCTTCTTCTCCCCCGCCCAGGCCCGCCAAACCCTGGCTATGCTGGTGCAGTGCATTCTTGTCCCAAGGAAAGCCATATTTATGGGAGAAGGAGAAGTGTGACTCCCCTGAGACCACTATCTGTGAGAAGCCCGAGTCACATGAAGGGACCCTGGAGGGTGAGACACCACGTGGAAAAAGGAGGCAAGGTGCCTCAAGATACCTGACATGTGGGTGAAGAAGACATCTCAGGCAGATTTTCCAGCCCCGACTGTCCCAGGTGATGCCACATGAATCAGAGAACAACCACCCAGCTAAACCTTTCCTGAGTCCCTGACACTCAAAATCCTAAGCAAAATAAACTGTTTGTTTTAACCACTAAGTGTAGGGTAGTTTGGTATGTAGAAATAGATACCTAGCATTCATTATCAGAGAAATGCAAGTGATAACATTAGAGAGGATGTGAAGAAAAGAAATCACTGTGCATTGTTAGTGGGATTGAAAATTGGTACAAACACTATGGAAAACCGTATGGAGGTTCCCTAAAAAATCCAGCAAATCCACTTCTGGGTATTTATCCAAAGTAAATAAAAACACTAACTAAAAAAGATATATGCACCATCATGTTTACTGCAGCAGCATTATTCACAATAGCCAAGATATAGAAATAACCTAAGTATGCACTGATGGATGAATAATAATCATATATAGACATATATATTATGTATAATAATATGTAATCATATATACATATATACATATATAATCACATATAAATATATATATTCCCTTACATATATAATTGAATATTATTCAGACATAAAAAAGACTGAAATTGTGCCATTTGCAATAACATGAGTGAACTTTGAAGGCATTAATGCTAAGTGAAATAGTCAGACAGAAAGACAAATACAGTACAATCTTATTTATATGTGCAATCTAATAAAACAAACAAAAACAAATTCACAGGCATAGAGAACAGATTGGTAGTTATCAGAGGTGGGGGGGGCAGGTACTTGGGTGAAATGGGTGAAAGTAATCAAAAGATACAAACTTTCAGTTATGAAATAAATTTAAGTCCTATGGATGTAATGTATAGCATGATGAGAATCTATAATAATAAAAGTGTAATATGCCAATTAGACCGGACAGCCAAATGACTTTCGGACATCATTCTGGATAAAGCCATGGGGGGGGGGGGAGGGATTGGGGGGAGACAAGGCAGAAGTGGTTAGGGGTGATCAGGCAAGCAGGCAGAGTGGTTAGGGGTAATCAGCAGACAAGCAGAGTAGTTAGGGATGATCAGGTAGGTGGGCAGGCACGTAGTTAGGAGCCAGTAGGGATTGTGAAAGGGTGCAGGCTGGGCTGAGGGACTCCCCACCCCCCAACTCCTTGTGCCTGAATTTTGTGCACTGGGCCTCTAGTAGTTAATAATACTGTATTGTATATTTGAAACTTTCTAAGAGAGTAGAAAAAATTGAAAATTGTAACTGTGTGGTGATGGATATTAACTAGACTTATATCGATGATTATTTTACAAAAATTGAATCATTATTTTGTATAAATACATCTATTACACTGTTATATGTCAATTATACCTTAATGAAATAAAATAAGAAGAAGAAAAAAAGAAATAGGTGCTAGAATGAGCCATTAGGACACCTAATGAGAAGAAAATAAAGGAGGCAGTTGTCCTTTTTATCCCAAAGTGTTAAGAGTGCTGTAACGTGTCAGACCCTGACTTCCTGTGGGGCATCACCAGCTGGCCCTGTGACTCATGGTCTCTTAGTTGAAATCAACAGGACATCACTCTTTTCTGAAGTCAAATATTTGCCTCTGCTAACAAAACTATGGAGGCTTCCCATTACCAATCATTTGGAAGAGGTTAATGGACTTAAAATCCAGGTGATACGTGTTTGGACGGAAATGTGGGTAACCTCCTTTGTGTGGTATTGCAAAGGTTTGAATCAGCAGAATACCACCTCACTTGTGAACAGATTTGTGGAGTAGAAATAACCTGTACAGCATCCCAGGTGAATGTAGATAACTTTCTTCTGTCCTCATGATATGATCTTTTTTGCCACACAGAACCTCATGGTTGAACTTAGTTTTAGTGCAAAGAAACTTCAAGCAACTTGAAACTTTTCTCTGATTGTTTTTAAAGTCCTTTCTAGGTTCTGTTTTCATGTCTAAAAATTTAAAAGTGGAACTATACTATGATTCAGCAATTCCACTTCTGGTATTTATCCAAAGTAAATAAAAATACGAACTCAAGAAGATATATGCATCATCATGTTTATTGCAGCAGCATATTTACCTTAGCCAAGACATAGAAACAATCTAAGTATAAATTGATAGATGAATAATAATAATTACATATGTAATAGAATATTATTTTCAATTTCCAATTTTCAGCAGTAATTCCTCCTAGCTGCAAGTTTTGGGGGCTTTTTACATTTTATTGGTTTTCTTCAGGTTTTTTTTTTGTGTTTGTGTTTTTCAATTAATAGATATTGGGATATAGTTTTAGATTTATACATACAAATTAAGTGAAAAATACAGTTTCCATGAAACTCTTATCCCTCACCAATTTCCCCTATTATTAATATCTTGCATTTGGTGTAGCACCTTTATTAGAATTGATGAGCACTATTAACTAAAATTAAGGTTTACATTAGAGCACTATTAACTAAAATCTAGAGTTTACATTAAGGTTCACTCCTTATGTTGTAGATTCTGTGGGTTTTGACAAGTGTATAAGGACAAGAATCTGCCATTACAGTATGAAACATTTTAGATCTACAAAATAGCAAAAAAAGCATCGAATTTGTGTGTAATTCACATTCAGTGTTCTTTATACTAGAGAAACACTAGAAGCCCAGAGCATGAAATTTGTGCACAGAGGGGGGCGATGTCCCTCAACCCAGCCTGCACCCTTTCCAATTTGGGACCCCTCCAGGGATGTCCGACTGCCCATTTAGGCCCAAAAGGATCAGGCCTAAACGGGCAGTCGGACATCCTTCTCATAATCCAGGACTGCTGGCTCCCATCTGCTTGCCTGCCTGCCTGATTGCCCCCAACCTCTTCTGCCTGCCAGCCTGATCACCCCCTAACCACTCCCCTGCCAGCCTGATTGATGCCTACCTGCTCTCATGCCAATCTGATTATCCCTAACTGCCCTCCCCTGCCATCCTGGTCACCCCTAACTGCTCTCCCCTGAAGGCCTGGTCACCCCAACTGCCCTCCCCTGAAGGCCTGGTCACCCCAACTGCCCTTCTCTGTAGGCTTGATCACCCCCAACTTCTCTCCCTTGCAGGCCTGATCCCTCCCAACTGCCTCCTCTGCTGGCCATCTTGTGGGGGCCATCTTGTATCCACATAGGGACAGCCATCTTTGAGCACATGATGGCAGCCATCTTTGTGTGTTGGAGTGATGGTCAATTTGCATATTACCTTTTTATTAGACAAGATAACATTATTATGGTACATTTGTCACAATTAATGAGACAATATTGGTACTTATTAACTAAATTCTGTACTTTATTCAGATTTCTATTTTAAATTAGATTTATCTAGTTTTCCTTATTTTATTCTAGGATTCCATCCTGGATATCACATTCTATGCAGTCTTCATATCTTCTTTGGCTCCTCAAGGCTGTGACAGTTTCTTAGACCTTCCTTGCGTTTGATAACCTTTAAAATGTGGGGGTATTTTGTAAAATGTACCTCTCTTGGGATTTTTATGATGTTTTTCTCATAATTAAATTAGGCTAATATATATTGAAGAAAGAAAACCAGAGGTAATACTAATGTTAATGTTGATTATCTGGCTTGAAGTACCTTTGTCAGGACTCTCCACTGTAAAATTATCCTTCTTTTTCTACCTTTTCCATACTCTAGTCTTTGGACAAAAGTCATTATGCATAATCTATGTTAAGGAATGAAGAATTATGGTCTATCTATATTTTCTTTCTAGCTTTATTGACATATAATTGACTAAAAAATGTATACATTTAAAGTGTACAATGCCATGATTTGATATACAGATGCCTTGTGAAATTATTACCACAACCAGTTTAATAAACATATGCATCACCTCACATAGTTGTGTGTGTGTGTGTGTGTGTTGGATACATTATTCTATAAATGTCAATGAGATCAAGTTGATTGATAGCAGTATTCAAGTAAACTAAATCTTTATTGATTTCCTGACTACTTTATCTATCAATTATTGACATGGATGTGAATATCTTAAAATACAATAATAGATTTGTCTATTTCTCCTTCAGTTATGTCAGGTTTTTACTTTATGTATTTTGATGTCCTATTAGATACATTCACATTGAGAGTTCTTATGTCTTCTTGGGAGAATTTATCCATTTATCATTATATAGTACCACTCTTTATCCCTGACAATTTCTTTTGTTCTGAAGTCTATTTTGTTTGAAATTAAAATAGCTACTTCAGCTTTGTTTTGATTAATGTTAGCACACTATGTATTTTCTCAACCCTTTAATTTTAACCTCCAGAGTTCTTATATTTAATGTGGATTTGTGTAGACTACATATATTTGTTTGACAATCTGCCTCTTTAAGTTTGCTTATTTAGACAACTTATTTTAAGAGATTAATGCCATATTCATTTTAACATGTTTATAACTGATTTTCTACACTTAAGTGTCAAGGTGTTTTTTGCATATTTATTCTCTTTGATTATCTCTAAACTTCTTAGATTTTGGACTGGTGTCATTAATTTTGGAAAGCTCTCAGCTATTATTCTTTCAAATATTCTGTTTTACCATTTTTTTCTTCTCCTTATAATATTTCAATAATATATGTTACATCTTTTGAAATTTCCTCATAGTTCTTGAACATTCTGTTCTGTTTTTATCACTTTTTTCTTTTTGCATTTCAGTTTAGGAAGACTGTATTTACTTATCTTCAGGTTCACTAATTCTTTTCTCAGCCTTGTCAAGTGTACAGTATTTTTACTTCCAGCTTTTCCTTTGGATTATTTTTTAGACTTTTCATCTCTGTTCATATTATCAATCTATTTTTGCATCTCTATTTTTTCACTACATTTCTTTACATATTTTTCTGCATCACCATTTGTAAAATCCCTATACTCTCTTTTATTTCCCCTCACCACAATCACCACACTGTTGTCTGAGTCATAAGTTTTTTTTTTTCATTTTTTTTTCTTTCTTGCTCAATCACACATGCACATCAACATCACCTCCCCCTCCCCAACACACACACATCAGAGCTGACTTCCCACTATCTCTGGGTCTGTCTCTATTTTGCTTGTTCGTTGAGTATGCTTATTAAATACCATGTATTAGTGAAATTATGTGGTGCTTGTCTTTCTCTGGCTGGCTTATTTCACTTAGCATTATGTTCTCTTAGGTCCATCCATGTTGTCACAAAGGGTAACGTTTTCTCCTCTCATTGGCTAAATAGTATTCCATTGTGTAAATGTACCATAGCTGTTTTTATCCACTCATCTATTGATGGACACTTGGGCTGCTTCCAAAATCTTGGCTATCCTATATAATAAAGAGGTAACATGCAAATTGACCATCATTCCAACACACAAGATTGCCACCCCTATGTGGACATAAGATGGTTGCCACAAGATGGAGGGAAGTTGTAGGTGATCAGGCCAGCAGGGGAGGGCAGTTGGGAGGGACCAGGCCTGCAAGGGAAGGCAATTGGGGACAATAAGGCCAGCAGGGAGGGAAGTTAGGAGTGACCAGGCCAGCAGGGAGGGCAGTTAGGGGTGAACAGGCTGGCAAGGGAGGGCAGTTAAGGCAATCGGGCCGTCATGGGAGCAATTAGGCATTGATTAGGCTGGCAAGGGAGTGGTTAGGGGGTGATCAGGCTGGCAGGCAGAAGTGGTTAAAGGCAATCAGGCAGACAGGCAAGTGAGAGGTTGGGAGCCAGCAGTCCTGACTTTTTGTGTGTGTGTGTGTGAGAGAGAGAGTGGGATCAGGCCTAAACAAGCAGTTGGACATTTCTCAAGAGGTCCCAGATTGGAGAGGGTGCAGTCTGGGCTGAGGGACACACACCCTAACCTGTGCATGAATTTCGTGCACTGGGCCTCTAGTTGTAAATAACACTGCAATGAACATAGGGGTGCATATATTCTTTTGAATTAGTGTTTCAGGTTTATTTGGATAAATTGCCAGAAGTGGAATTTCTGAGTCATAAATCAGCTCCATTTTTTAATATTTGAAAATACTGCTTTCCACAGTGTCTTTCCACAGTGTCTGTACCAGTCTGCATGGCCACTAACAGTACACAAGGGTTCCATTTTTTCCACATCTTCACCATCACTTGTTTTCTTATTTATTAAAGATAGCCATTCTGACATGTATGAACTGATATCTTATTGTGGTTTTTAATTTGCACTTCTCTGATGACTAGTGATGTTGAGCATCTTTTCATATGTCTATTGGTCATGTGTATGTCTTTGAAGAAGTGTCTATTCAGGTTCTTTGGCCATTTTTTAATTGGATTGTTTGTTTCTTATAATTTTTTATATTAACCTCTTACCAGATGTGGGTTGTCTTTTCATTTTGTTGATAATTTTCTTTGCTTTGCAAAAACTCCTTTACATATTAATTGTAGTTATTTTAAATTCCCTGTCTGATAACATCAAATTCTATATCCATTTCCAAGTCTGATTATGATGCACTTTGTCTTTTTAGATCATACTTTTTTCATCCTTTGGAAAGCCTAGCAGTTTTTGTTTGTTTGTTTGTTTCCTATTGATTTCAGAAAGGAAGGAAGAGAAAGAGAGAGATAGAAATATCAGTGATGACAGAGAATAATTGATTTGCTGCCTCCTGCACACCCCACACTGGGGATCAAGCCTGCAACCCAGGCATGTGCCTCGACCAGGAATAGAGCTGTGACCTCCTGATTCATAGGTTGATGCTCAACCACTGAGCACTGTTGGCCAGTCAAGCCTAGTAGTTTTTATGTTGAGTGGTGGACATGTTATATTGGGTAATAGAAACTAAGGTAACTAAGCCTCTAGTGTAAAGATTTGTTACTCTAACTAGGAGTTGGGCTTTGTTCAATCTTACTTACTAGAGGCCCAGTGCACGAATTTGTGCATGGGTGGGGTTCCTCGGCCTGGCCTGAGATCCAACAGGGTGGACTGGAGCTGAGATCCAACAGGGTGGACTGGAGCTGATCAGGACAAGCTGGCCAGGAGGAGGAACTGCAGGAGGTTGGCCAGTCACAGGAGGTTGGCTGTGGGAGCACACTGACCACCAGTAGGTCAGTCACATAGGTTTTTATATATATAGATAGCTATGAGGCCAGCAACTTCAAATTCTTCTAGCATTTTGTTTTGTTTTGTTTTCTTAATCCTTGCCTGAGTATATTTTCCATTGATTTTTTTTTTTAAGAAAGAGAGAGAGAGAATGGCATGAGGGAATGAGAGAGAAAGAGAAAAACATCAATATTTGAAAGATGTATTGATTGGTTGCCTCCCACACTCACCCCGACTGGGGCTGGGGATCAAACCCACAACCCTTCAGTGTATGGGCCAATGCTCTAACCATTGAGAAACATCAGCCAGGGCAAATTGCTCTAGTTTTTTTGTTTGTTTGTTTGTTTTTATCTTGCCCTTTGACATTGAACTTCTTTAATTGTGCTTCCTCGGAGAAAGTCTATCTTGCAATTCTTCCAGCTGTAATTAATTCACTATTACACTAGAGCTCAGTTGGTGTGGCAGTAAGGTGTAGGAGAAGGGAGCATTCCACAATCTTCTAATTATATCTTTGTCACATAGTGGGCTTATGTCTCTGATCTACGATCTTTACACCTGTTTCTTCTTACAGACTTTCTCCTACTTAAGCAAGACAGGAAAGCAGCTAGAGGGGAGTGGTATGAGAGACACTCACCTCTTCCACAGTTCTGAGACATGGCTCCCTTTAAGTGCTTCTCCCTGGAGAGCAGGCATTTGGAGAGTAGGCATTTGTCCCCTTCAGTTAGACCCATAATGGATTATTTATAATATATTTACAACAAGAAACTGGTGGGATTGCTATAGTTGTGGCCTACAAAAATATAAGGGCCCAGTAAGACAGTAGTTCACAGGAGTCTCTCTCATGCTAGTCACATTCAGCCTCTAAAAATTCATCAAAATGATTATTTAACTAGTTTATAGCTCCTGGTATCTGTTCCAGGTAAGCAGATCTCAGCTGTGGCTCTCAGGATTTACTTTTCAGATTTTTGGTGGCCAGTTTTCTTTGCAAATTCAGTTCTCTTATGGATCCAAGAAAATCCATGGATTTCAGCTTGTCCCAATGTTTCTTGTGAGAATGGGAGTAACTTCCACGCTCTGTAATGTCAGAGGTTTTATGTTCTGAGGGGATGGTCATTCTCAGGCAAAGTCTATGCAGTATGAATAGATGAATCTGCAATGCCAATTAATACAGTGAACTTAATCACCAAACTGTACTAGTATTTTTTTTCCAGTTCACTAAAGAAGAAATTAAGAGACTATTTTGAAAATATATTTTAAAAATCATAGTTTTTATTTGAAAAATGTGTGGGAGTATTTCAAATTTAAACCCTAATGTATTCAGACAGAACATTCTTTAAAGAGGAAGTTTTGTTATTCATTAAAGCTTGATTACAGTTTCACTTGAGAAAAACCATAGGGATCCTATAAACCAAATGATATCTAATGGGCTTCCCTGATTGTTTTTAAGGCTGAATTGTATTAAAAAATAATATACTTTTATATATTGAAGGTTTTACAGGTTATTTAACTAGCTTTATTTGAGTTTATTGAGCTTTAATTGCTTTTGCATTGAATATCAGAAACAAAAATTTTAGCATGAACAGAAGTAGTAAATAATTGGCTCTTGCATTTCAAAAAAAGAATTCTTTTTCTTCAGACCTACTTATGAAAAAGCCACTTTAGAGCTACTCTGTGTATGCACATGAAAGCAAACCCTGGGAATTCTCTCTGTGAGTCAACTATGAACGTCTTGTTGACTCAACTCCCCAAGACTTCAAGGAAAGAAAGAAGTACTTACATGGTTGGTTTATTTTCTATGCTACACATTGATTTTGGGCCGCTGACAAATGAGAAAGTTTCATGGGTAGAGTAATTTCTTTTAGTCTATCCATGTCCCAGCAGAAATAGAAAGCAAAAAGCAAAGTGAAGAGTAGACTTTAGGAAAGATACTCCATGAAGTGTGGACTTTGAACACAGCCCACATTAACTTGCTATGTACATTCTTTGCTGACCTCCTTTCTTTATTTTCCATCTATCATAAACCTCTAGATTTTCCTGGTTGGACTCTGAAGTATGTACTATTATCAATGTGAAATGATTTCTGCAGTCCACAACCATTTTAGATCTAGAAAAGATGTTAGAGATAAAATATTTCTTACACATTGCTCAAAAGAGAAAGCTAAATCTCTGTGGGACTTCAATGATCTGCCCCAAATCACACAACTAGAGCAAACATAGGCCATCCATCATTTCTCCTTTGCTGCTGTCTTTCTTTTATAATAGCAAACCAACAGATCAGTACACTGCATGGACTTCTGATTCTCTAGTTTTATATTAGTGGCAAAGGGGGGTTTTGAGAAAAGCTTGAGTCCATTTTCATTTCAGTGTGCTCTCTTCAGCTAAGCTGTCCTTTGAGTCACGTGTTGTTTTTCCTTTGGGATTTAATTGCCATTACACTGAACATAAAAATAACCCAGGTTCTTAACATTAGTGTTTGCGGCAAGAACACTTGATTACAATCTCTTCATCAATCCCATTCGCAAAGGCCACAGCCGTGTGCTCTACAAGAACTTTCCCTCCCTGGAGCTTTTTTTCTTTGTGTGGGGAGCCAATTTCTCCCTTGGTAATGGGCCAGGTGAGATCCTTCTGCTTATGTAACAAGCCCCCTTTCCTCCGCAAACACGAAGAACTCTTGGGCTCTCTGGTAAGCTTGTGACCATGCTCCTCCGTTGGGGTCAGAGTCAAACAGCCTCTCTATCATGATGCTCCCTGGCTCCTGGCTAGGTCCGTGTCCCTCAACTCCAATTCAAGGAATCTTTCTCCTTATGGGTTTGGTTCTGTGCAGCTTTTATCCTGGGAATGTTTGCTCTCTGCCCTCAATTCTCTCTCCTACTCAGCCAATATTTGTTTTCTGCATCAACACTCTTCCTATTCTGGGTGTTTACCTGATTGCTGTATTTGTCTTTCTTGCTCACTTTCACTCCCTTTTAATTCTCTCACTGCTGAATTTCTTTTAAAATAAAAATCACTATTTGTTTTTTCCTGGGTCACTTACGTTGGCCCTGACTCCTAGTTCTCTTTGCTTCCTATGAACAATGCTTCAACATACTGGCACAAAAGAGCAGACTCATTGACATGCATGCTTTTTTTTTTTTCTTTGTATAACATTATCTACTGAATTTTGCCTACTGGTGAAGATGGAGTCTGCCTGAAAAACAGCTTAAAATTCAACAGCTTCAAAGAAATGCATCTGGCAAATAAAAAGAGACGGATTTTACAGCCTGTAAACCTGAGAGCTGGACCCTGGACTGTGGCAAATTCTCTAGGATGGATTGCAGGTTCCATTTTCCATAAATGGACACAGCAAGAGCTCTAGTTCCACAGCCTTGCCATCAAGATGTGGAAGTCTCCCTGGCCATTTTTCTCAGTGGTTAGAGTTCCGGCCTGTGGACCAAAGTATCCGGGGTTTGATTCCTGGTCAAGGGCAGGTACCTCAGCTGCAGGTGCCCCAACCCAAGTAGGGGCATGTTCAGGAGGCAACCAATTAATATGTTTCTTTTATGTCATGTTTCACTCTCTCCCACCCATCCCTTCCCTTCTACTCTCTCTAGAAATCAATGAAAAAAATAACCTCCGGTTATGATTTAAAAAAAAAAAAAAAGTGGAAACCCATTTCCCCGCCCCTTCAATCTAGCCATAGTTAAATTGTAGCTTCATAAAAATAAGAATGCTGTTTTATTTTTAAGCCACTAAGTTTTAGAATGGTTTGTTACATGAAAATAGATAACCAGACACACAATTTCGTTATTGTAAATGGATTTTTATTATACTTTATAGTTATTTCTCTAAAATAGGAAAGGTATTTTTAATTATGTACAAACTAGCCACCTCACTGAATATTCTTAATTTTCAAAAACTTCTCAGTTCTTTTATAATTTGTAGTTAAACATTATATCATCTACAAATTTAAAAATGTTAATCTCATTAAATAAACACCCTCTCAGAAACACCCAGAATCATTTTTGACCAAATATCTGGGCACCACATGGCCCAGTGAAATTGACACATAAAATTAACCATTATTGATGGCAAGTATAGTATTCTCCTTGGATCTTCCATTACCAATTCTGAGAGCCCCTGCCTTAATTTTTAGTGGCCTATACTGTCCCTCTTCAAAGTATGCCCTGGGCCTCCTGGAGGCACCGTGCCTATGTGGGGCAGAGAGCCAGCAGGCACAGAGAGCTATGAATTCCTTGGAATTTGCCTCCTACAAGGTAACCCTGAGCCATACTCCTGACTGATTGTGTAGAAGTATGAAGCCCCTGCTTCAACCTCGGACTTCCTTCACTCCCATCTTGGGTTCTCTGGCATCAGCTCTTTAATAAAACATGTGACATGAATTTTTATCTCTGGGTCTGCTTCTTAGGAGACCTTTCTCATCTTGTTGGCTTTGACACATATTGTCACTTCTTTACTAAAGCCAGGTTCTACTCAGTTTTAAGTGATGATCTGAAGTTTCTTAATGCTTGAACATGAGCTAATAGTCAATTTAAAGTACTCTTTCTGTTAGAATCACTAAGAAGCAAGCCTCAGAATTAGGGAGGTGTGAGCTCTAGAGTCAGTATGTACCTCTAGTTCTAGTCTTCTGTGGGCACACAAAACAAGTCAACTTTGTTACATTGTCCCCTCAGAGAGAAATCTCTACCCACATACCTCCCAGGATGAAAATTTGGGCAGCCTGCCTGCCATGTGCTACACCGTATGTTTTCCCATGAAATGAGAGTACCAGGGAAGAAATCATCTTTGGAACTAATAATAAGATCCAATTTGCATTTAATTTACACATATGATGCTTTATTTTATAATTGCACATTTCTAGAGAGGTATGTCTCTCCCTTCCCAAAGCCCACTGAATGCAAAGGTAATTACAGACATGGCTCAGATATGCTAATAATATGGAAGCATCACATTTCTTGAAATAACTGAACTCCTGGTCACTGAGCATTCTTTGAAGATAATTGGGGTCCAGAACCTCACCTTAATGAGTGGAATATTCCTTTTTTAAAACTCTTACATAGGAACCTACTTTAATTACCTTTCTGCTCTTCTCTGTCCAAGAAGCTACTCAGGAGACTAGAAAACACAGTTGTGCAGAGAATCTTATTATAAACACTGTCAAATAAAGTCCTAAAGAAAATAATTATATGGTGCTCTTTGAAACCAGGGCATTTCAAGGGATTTTCTGCTAGTTGATAAAACTAGGTCATCAAGCTATGGGACTCTGTGTGCAAGCACATGCATACACACACACACACACACACACACACACACACACACACACATACACACACATCACTTCTTTAAGACCTAATGTTTGGAGTAGCCTGTGATGAATGCTATAAGAAGAGAGGAGAATAAGAGAGGATCCATGCATATTTAAATGAGCATTTCACTAGTCAAAACTTTCTTGGTTGCCTGAGAGCATTTGCAAACCTACTCTGGAAGTGACCCAAAGACAGACAAAAGACTACTGCACATTTTCTTCCAGTATATGCCTCCACTCTCTTCTCATGTTTGCTTGCCATCCCAGGTTTGGCCTTGTGACTTTCTCTGACTTTGGCTTCTAGACAAGGCTACACAGGAGATCTGACACCCTCTGTGAAGTTAAGTAAGTGTTCTACCAAGTAGATTAAAGTAGAGAGATTTCCAACCAAAGAACCAGCAAAACAAAGGCATGGGAACAGGAAATGGAGCAATGTGTAAGGAAACTCAATTGGTCTATTTATGGCTCAACCCTAAAAAGTAAGAATGGACAAGTAGGCAAAATCTACCTCCAGGAGAAATTCATAGTCAGGCAGGGGTTTGGATTTAAGTATCTAGTAAAGGGTTTTGGTCAGGATAGAGCCCATGACATTTTCAGGGAGATCACTTGGGAAGTGGTGCAGATGATGGCTTAATAGAACAATAATGGAGGCAGGAAGACTGACAGAGGCTGGTGAGGTTTGATGATCCAGGTCACAGGGTAATTACCAGGATATAGAATAGGAGAAGAGGGCAGATAACAGACACCTTTGCTGGGTAGAACAGGCAAGAAGGTCATGTCATTGTGACTTGGAAATGGTGCTGAGGTAGAAGTCCAAAAAACCAGTCTTCTCATGACCTTTCCTCTTCTCTGACATGAGCAAGGACTATTCTTAGTAATTACTTTCTGATTCAATTGATCTGATAGTTATCCCTCATCTCTACCACTCTCTGGTAGAGGGAGTAAAATAGTGAACTAGCAATAATGTTACTTTGGTGGGCCTCAAATATTTTCTGAACCTCTTTCTGCATTTATAAATTGAGTGGACTGGATGAGGATCCTGTTTGATGTCTCCAGCTCTCACTCTCCAAATCAGCCAGTTTTGGGGGGAACAACCTGGAAGCTGTCTTCTACAGGAATGTTGGCAGAGTTCTTGAGAGATGGGCAGACTGAGGAGCAACTTTCATATCTCCTTCAAACCCAGGGCTAAGCAGAAAACTGTTACATTCATTGATTTATTTGTGTTATTCACAGGCACTGAAACAGTTCTTGTTTTTAGTGGGGGAAATAAAAATCAGCCTTATTTTTATAGCCAGTTTGGCTCAGTGTATAGTGTGGGCCTGTGGACCAAAGGGTCCTAGATTTAATTCCAGTGAAGGGCACATGCTTTGTTGCAGGCTCAATCCCCAGTAGGGAGTGTGCAGGAGGCAGCCAATCAATGATTCTCTCTCATCATTGATGTTTCTATATCTCTTTCCCTCTACCTTTCTCTCCAAAATAAATAAAAATAAAATTAACTAAAATTATCCTTATTGTGGAAGGGAGTGTTCCCATTTGCCAAGGTGGGGTTAAAAGTGGTATAAAATTGTGTTTTATTTAAAGTGAGTTTTCTTCTAGTTGTCTGAATTGATGTTGCCTTCCATACCAACTCAGTGCCTTGAACACAACCTGCTACTCTTGGCTTTGTTTTCCCCAGGTCCTGCGAGGGGATCCCTGAATTGTTAATGAAGGTTTTCAGCAACAACCTAGAGCATTACACTGATAACATTCTCTTGATTGACTCATCAGGGCTTCCGTGGTGCAGGTGGAAGCCTTTGGCTGGGGCTCGCTCAGACAAGAGTTTCCAGTTCTGGCCTTGAGTTTCAATAACTTGTAGGCAAAGAACCTAAAGGAAAGGCAGAAAAGTTCCCAGTACAGTCTTGTTCAAGACTTCACCCCTGCTTCAGTCACTTTCCCTGTTGTGCTCTGGCACACCGGTTTCCCTTGTCAATTCGGTGAAGTGAGTGGGAGGCCATACAGTGAACACTGTGTGCTCCCGTTTTAACAAAGAAAGGAGAGGTTCTGTACAGTTCTGCACTGATTTTAAAGCCAACCCTTCATTACTGTGTGAAGAGGAGGCGGGGATCACATTTAAGTGAGTACTTTGAACTGAAATTCCCCTCAGTGAGAATGTTGGCAAGAGATGACCCCTGGACTCAGGAGCTTTCTTGTCTGTGAAATTGTGGAGGAGAGTTATCTTACTATACTGCATCTTACAGGTATGAGGTTCCTAGAGGTGTTCCCCTAATTGTCAACATTAGTTCTTCTTGATCAGTGTGGTTAACAGGTAGAGTCTAATGAGGATTACATCAGTGCTCTCAGATCCTTCTTTATAAAGGTTTGCACAGAAGCCATCCAAGGTGGAGGAGCTAGAGGGACCTGAGTAATCATTCATACAAACTAGGAAACTTCTGAATGGTCTTGAGGATGGTCTTAATATTACTACCAGAACAAGAGGCCTAAACTGGGATGAACAGTAATCTAGAGAAAGCAGCACTCCTTAGTTAAGACCACCCTGGTGAGTGCTTTACTCCTCTTCCTGCTCCCTACCACTACAGGATTAGTCCTATGGCCCTTTCTGGTTCACTCTTTATCAAGCACCTAGTGTCAAACAATTTCTGTTACAATAACAGCTTCTTTACCCATGCCTTAGGTAGTCCCCTCCAACACTGATTCTAGGGTTGGCCATGTGACTTGCTTTGTCAGTGGAACATAAACAAGCACACTACAGACAGAAGATTGAAAAATGCTTACACATCAGGCCACAATCTCTTGTTACTTTCAGAACCTTGCAATTGTGATGCAAATAACCCCAAGTTAGCCTGCTGAATGATCAGAGATCACATAGAACAGAAGAAATCTATCCCAAATAAGGCTGTCTTAGACCAATCAGACCCTAGACAACTTAGCTGTTGATTTCAGACACATAAATGACCCCATTTAAGAATGTACTTTTGGCTGAGTCTATCCTGAATTGCCAACCTACAGAATCATGAGATAAATAAATTGTATTGTTTTAGGCTTAAAAGTTTGGAGTGTTAGTTACATAGCAAATGCTAACTGATACACCTTGCGTCATGAAAACTGGAAAGATAATCCACAAATATAGCACCCAGTACTATACCAGCAGGTAGTAAATATTCAATAGATGGTAAATATTATGATCCTATGGGGTGGGAAATTACTAATGATGTTGGTGCCCTCAGGACTTTACCAGAGTCTGATTACGTAAATAAACCTGCTCGTATGAAATGATAAAAGAACAATTCAAAGTGCTGTGCTTTAAGGGCAAAAGTATTTGTTACTCATATTTGGATATTCCCAGTTTATACATAAAGAACGGATATAATGATTACATGGAGAACCTTGTTCTGACCCCTTAAGATAAAGTGGGTGCATTTGATTTCTTGTTACCAAGGTAACTTCTTTCAATAAAACTTGAAAAGACAATTTATCTGTGTGAAGGCTTGTTTTGTATTGCACACCAATACAGTTTAAAGATAATACATTTACATAAGAAAGAGCAGACACACATGGAATCACCTTGATGTTATGAAGTGTAACTATTCAAAATGCAAACATGCATCTATAAAAGGATTTAATCAGCATTAGTTTAAAGTGTCTCATCTTAATACTGTATATACAATAGGAATTTAAGTATAAACATTTGTAAATAAGTTGTCCACTGTCCCCATTTCAGGAATGATGAAACTGATGCCTAGAAAAATTAAACTATCAGCTCAATGTCTCAGAGCTTATTAATGGCAGAACAAGGACTAAATATTGGGTTTCTTGACTCCTACGCCAATGCTTTTCTTATCACTGTGTATATTTTAATAGCTACTTGCCAATGAGACAGAATATATGTTTAAAATATAATATTTTTAATTTTAAGGTAAAAATAATTGATAACAATTCAAAAATATAGTGAAGCACAAGTTAGAATAAAACATCATGTAGTCTTCCTTTACAAAAGCGATCATGGCTAATTTTTCATATACATCCTTCTAATCATCTTTCCATAGACATATGCTGTATTTTTTTTTTCCAAAAGAATAGAAATAACACTATTATTTTAACCCAGTTTTTTCCCTTTAACACTGTATTGTGAATGTACTTTTTGTGTCATTAAATATGCATCTACAACATCATCTTATCAGCATTTTTGTCTCCCTGTGGCTTTTGTACATCAGATTCAATAAACTTGATTCTCAAATTAGATCTGTTCTATTTTTTTCTGCTTAAAAGGTCAGCCTCAATTCACTCCAGATTTAATTCTAGTAGTCTCTGAAATCCAAAAAGTAAAAAAAAAAAAAAAAATCAGCCTAGAAACAGCCTAATCAAAAGAAACCAAAGACCACAGATCTTAGACATTAGGAAAGGTGCTCAATGTTATTTCTGATTAGAGAAATGTGTATAAGTTGTAATTACCCATTTTCACTTTTTATATTGGAAAATATCAATAAGTTTGACAACACACTGAATTAAAGAACATGCAGAATGTGGGAAAATCAGCATTCTTGTGTATTGCTGGTAGAAAGGGACATCAGTACACCTCAATGGAGAGAAATTTGGCAAAACCTGTTAGAATCTCAAGAATACAGATCTTTCAATTAAGCAATATCTTTCTAACTCTAGAAAGATATTGCTAAATTGTATCATTTGTATTTATCTTCCCAAGGGCAAAAAGGCATGTGCTTAAAATTAATGATTGCAGCACAGTTTCTAATCAAGAAAGACTAGAAATCCCTTAATTACCCATAAATAGGAAATTGATGGCTTATCCATAGAATCTCAAACCACATAGCGACAAAGAAAGATTGAGGAGGCCTTCTGTATATTCCAGGGCAAACTCCAAGAATTCTTGTTAAATGAACAAAGCAAACAATAGGATAATACATAGAGTGTGTTTCCATTTGCATATGATAAGTTTATTGACATTTCAAGAATACTAAAAAGACTTATTTTGTCATTCAGAATTTTGAGTACCATGGAAACTGATCCTTGAACTGATAGCAACTGTGGGTCCAAGTTTTGGACGTCTCCAGTTATCAATAGCATACAAGCGGTGCTTCTCATGTCACTTGCATTGTTTATACACCAGTCTGCAATATATATATATACATATAGATTGACTTCAGAGAGGAAGGGAGAGTGAGAGAGAAAGAGAAACATCAATGATGAGAATCATCGATTGACTGCCTCCTGCATGCCTCCTACTGGGGATCGAGTCCACAACCCAGGAATGTGCCCTGACTGGGAATTGAACTGTGACCTCCTGGTTTATAGGTTGATGTTCAACCACTGAGCCACCACAGCCAGCTACACCAGTCTGCTTTTTATTTTTTCCTAAAGATGCTGCTTTTCTTATCAAGGATATTGGGCAAATTTAACAGTGTTTAAGGCTAGAAAAAAAATGTAACTTCTGTATTAGGATAAGACTTTGATTCTCCAAACCAACACTTGTGTTTGGCCCTTTATAAGTAAACCCTGTGATGTGAGTCTTAAATTAATGCAGAGGTCTCCAAACAAATAATGGGGTTAAAAATAAAAAGGAAGCTCTGTTAAAATCTTCTTACTTGCTGCTCATTATTGGGTGTTAATGATCTGGGCAGAGATTGTCTCCTACAAACAGAGACTGAGCAACTGAGGCCTGGTTTCCTCCCTTTGCATTATCCTTCTTGTGCACAGAATTCAATGTTCTGCATACTTCTACATTCCATTAGAAGAGCTAGAGAAGTAGATCATGCAATTAGATGGCTCAGCCAGCTTTTCAGAGCTTCAGTGATCTTAAAGTCTCTTCTGTTTGGATTTGAACATTTTTTAACCTTGCTAAGTTCAAGAAACTCACAGCCCAAGTACTTCAAGATTCAGGTTTGTTTTAATATTTCTGTCACTTGATGTTCTCTAGCAGGTACTGTCAGGATCTCTTCTATAACCTCCCAGTACTCATCTCTGCACTCTGAAAGTAAATACCAGTGATTCTTTTCCCAAGGGCTCTCATCATCCCTGTGTACAGAGCAAGACAAAAAGCGCTGGAATAATATCCAACCAATGATGAATGGGGAACTGACCCTTTAAAATCTTTGTTTTCTCACCCTTTACTTGTGATAACTTTAGGCCAGTTCCCTAGCTGCATTACCTCTAGTTGGCCAAAGTGATAACCTGCTTGATCATATGCATGGTTACAATCCAACACAAGCTGCTATCTAGCCTTGGGTCTTCTTTTGGAGGCTCTGGGGCTCTTTGACCCAGCTGCAAAGCATTAGGTTTCAAATTGCAAAGGGCCAGGCCATTCATATGCAAAGCCTCTACACACAAATTGGGTTGGGCAGTGTCTCAGGGAATCACCTGGGTGGAGCAAACAGCAATGACTGGCCATCAGCCCTGCCTGGAAGAGGTCCTGTGTCTCTGGATCCCACAGCAAGAACAATGACCACTGCAAGCACCTCTGAGGGAAAGCCGCCCTTGAGTTACGCCCAATGCAAGACAGTCCAGTTTCTCCCTGTATGAGTCTGGGTCCCCAGAGTCTTGTTTGGAACTGGAGTTCAGGGCAGTTGGGAGCCTGTGTCTCCCTCCAGATTGAAAAGGACAACAGTGTACTCAGTCGCCAGCCCTTTCTGGGCACGCCTCCATACCTCTGCACTTCACTTCTGCACCTCAATTCCTTCTCCAAGTTTCAGCATGCTATTTCCTTTTAGTTGTAGAGTTTCCACTTAGCCAGCCTTCCTGTGGTTCTGAATGATACTCATTTTGTCTTTTAGTTGTAGTTTTGAAGTGGTTGTGTGAGGCAGCAAGTTCAGGTGTTTACCTATGCTGCCATCTTGGTTTCTGTCAAGAGAATTCTTTGAAGATTAGAAATAACAACGAAAAAGTCAAATCCAAGAAGTAAGCACTGCTGGTGCCAACATTTCCTCTATGGTTATTTTTAATGTCAAATGCTCTCAACTATATGCCCAGCTAGTGTGGTTCAGTTGGTTGAGCATTGTCCCATACACCAAGAGGTCACTGGTTTGATGTCCAGTTGTTGGCTGGATTCTCCAGTAGGGGGCATGCAAGAGACAACCCACTGATTTTTCTCTCTCCCTTCCTCTCATTCTCTAAAATATCAATAAACTATTTTAAACAGAAAACTCTCGAGTATAGAATAGAGGGGGAAATCCTTACAGAGGGGAGAAAGGATGGTGATCCTTATATACCTTAGCCTTGTCAGTAAAAAAAAATTAATAATAATAATAATAATAATAATAGTTTTTTTGTGTTTTGTGTGTGTTTTATTTTTTTTAAGTTACTTGCTTTAAAAATCTGTGACTATAAGCTATCATCAGCAAATTGGGGGCAGAATTTTTATAACCCATGTATTCTAAAATAATCCAAGGCCTGGTTGTAAAGTTAAGAGGTCTTGGGGTGGTAGTGCCCTAATCAGCTGGTAGAAACAAAGGCACTTCATTTTCAGAGAACCATCATCTTGACTCAAATATCTAAAGCCTTCTCAGAGATGAAATTCTAAAAGAAATGAGTTAAAATCAAATATTCACACACATATAAGAAACAAGGCACAATGAGTGACTATCAGGACAAACAACAAATAGGATCATCAGACTGATGATAATGGAACCAACAGAAACCGAACATAAGATAAATAGATTTTAATAAATGTGCAGACATAAGAAGTAGGAAATCTGATAAAGAAATAAAAGATATTCAAAACTGAGGAGGAAAAGAAAATCTAAGATACAAAAAAAAATGGCAAGCAAAGAAAATGATAAACCTGTCATGGTAAATTAATGAAATTAAAAAATAAAGTTGAACTAAAATTCTTAACAATAATATAGAAATCAGATTGAAGGTAAAAGATTCTAAAGTAAAATCTTATTTTGTTTGGGAGAAGCAAAAATATTATGCTGAATTTTCAACCATAGTAAGCTTGGTAAGTATATTATTTTTCCTGGATTATATGAGGAGGCTTCTGGGGAAGAGGGATTCTGTTTCTTAATCTAGATGCTGATTAAATGAATGTGTTCATTTTGTGGAAATCTAGTAACCTGTTGCACTTGCAATATGTATCTTATTCTATATGTAAATAACACTTTACTAAAAATTTAAAATGTAAAGAGGAAACTATCTAGGGTAGCCATTGAAGTAACAGAAATAAGACATATTTATTAATAGGAAATATAATTGCCCAACAAAGACAGGAAAAGATTGAATTAGAGAAACACACACACACACACAATCCAAAAGAAGACAAGCAAGGTAAAAAGTAAAGTCAAATACGAAAAGAAGCATGAAATGTTAAAATAAAAAATATATATATAAAATAATATAATAAAAGAGAATTCAAATATATCTGCAATCACAATCAATACAAATGTCATTAAAAGACAAGAATTTATAGACTGCCATATGATCTTTTAAAATGTCAAGCCAGAGATATTTATAAACATGCATAAAACAAATTACATGAGGTATTATGCAAATACTGACTAAAGGAGAGTTGGTGCAGATATATTAATATTACATGATGTAGATTTTCTTGACAAAGCATTATTCAGAGGTAAACAGGTCACTAGACATTGGTAAAAGTTCAATTCACAAAAGCATTGCAGGATTTTAAATGTATATGATATTAATAAAATAGCTCTAAAATAAATACATTTGTCAAAAGACTGCAAGATATGGGCTAATCTACCATGCCAGTGGGAGATGTTTAACTCTCTTTTTTATCTAATTTAATGATCTAGAAGAGGCCGGGGACCATAGATAGAAAAGATTTGAACAACCGCAGACACCAGAGTTTCCTCTTTAAAAAATAATCCTTGGGAGAAACAAGAACCTTTTGAAATCATGGTTTCAGTACCTGAGGTGACAACAAGAAATCCTATGTACTAGTGTCTCTAAATGAGTTTGTTTAGAAAGTTCTGTGTTTTAAGACAAACACAAATAAAACCCTATGGGTTTGTTTTTTCTGATCCCCAAACCAACATAATATACTTTTTAAAAATTATAAGGTATATTGCTGGCTGGTGGTGCTCAGTGCTTAGAGCACCAGTCCACACATACCGAAGGGTTGCACGTTTGAAGGCACATACCTGGGTTACAGGTTGATCCCTGGCCCAGGTCTGGGTATGTGTGAGATTTGTCTCTCATTCTCTCTCTCTCTCTCTCTCTCTCTCTCTCTCTCTCTCTCTCTCTCTCTCTCTCTCTCTCTCTCTCTCTTTCTCTCTTTCCTCTCTCTCTGCTCTCCCCTCCACCTCCCTCCACTCTCCCCAAAGTTCAATGGAAAAATATCCTCAGGTGAAGACTAGCAACCAAAAAATAATTACAAGATCCAATAAATGCACTGTTAGGCATTTCCTCTTCCTTAGACTCCTTAATTTCTAATGTAAGGCAGGAAGTGTTTTAAATGAGTCTGGGTTGAAAAAGTCACACACATTGTCAACCCCAGTGCAGGTGACCACAGACCTATTAATTAATTAGGCCTCGCCTCTCTGCTCTGATGCCTGGAAAATTACTGGATTGAAATTGTGCAGGAAATAAACCAGGTCAATATATTAGCTGAGGTTCCTGGATCCAATAAAGAGATGTGTGCTTTTTTTTCTATCTAATTAGAGGGTGGATTTAATAAATGAACAGGGTAATAAATGAACAAATACTGTTTTTATTAATTGGAATTTTCCAAAGTCCCTCCCTGAGCAAAAATCTGCATATGCATGAAGCTTTTAGGTGTCAAAAACTTAAGCAATAGAGAGAAATGAGATAAAATGGAGAGTGAGGTGTATGTTCTGGTGTCCATTTAAAGGCAACCATGAGAGCAGATCCTCTGTTTTCAGATCACATGGCCTGCTTCTCTCCCTATTCTCCCTGGTAAGCAAAGGACAACAGGAGTTTGGGCAAAGTATGAGTCATTTTGCAACCCAACAGCAAGCCACTTACAAAATTTTTGCTATTTTCTTTCAGAGGATACCCTAGCATGGAAAGAGACTCTTAGATGGTCAGTGTAGTAGTTTTCCATAATATTTACTTCAAACAGTGTCTTATATTATCCTCAAGTTCTTTTAGTCAGAAGTCCAACATGGATTTACTTGCTTGAATTAAGTGCTGTGTTCCTTTTTGGTGGCTCCAGGGGAGCATTCATGCCCTTGCTTATTTGGTTAACAAGTTCTTTTCTATTGTAGGATCATGATTCTTTGCTGCCTATCAGCTGATGGATGTGTCCACCTTCCTTGGCTCTGGCCTTCTTGCTCCATTTTCAGAGCCTCCTCCTTTTATTTTCTCTCTCCCCAGCTGGGAAAGGCTCTCCCCTTTTAGTAATTTAAGGGATTAAATTTGGCCCACTCTGATAATTCAGGGCCCTCTCCATCTCAATGTTTATAATTTTAATCACATCTGCAAAATGTCTTTTGACATTCACTTAAGGTAACATATTCATAAATTTCAAGGATTAAGGTGGGGGCATCTTTGGCAGACCTTTATTCTGCTAACCTCAGTGGGATAAAGAGCATTCTGGCACAGTATAGATCACACAGTTTCGGGACCTCATTGGCACTTGAAGCTGCAGAAAAGTTCTTTATTGAGGTGGGAGCCTTGCAATGAAGAAGATGGGAGTATGGTTCTATTCTCTACTCTTTTCCTGTTCTGTCTCCCCCTCCTCTACTCTCTAGCTTTGTGGTCCAAGCCCTGGGGTGAGGAAAGCTAGGAAGATAGAATAGTCCTTATTGGTCTAGGAGTCTGCACTCACTGGCCTGGCCAATGGTTAAAGAGCTCTTTTGTGGGTTTTTCAGAGATACCTGATAGGGTCTCCCTCTCCTACAGCTCTCTCGAGCAAAGAAGGTATATCGCTTTGCTCAAGTGCACCCTCTCTTGGCCTCTGGTCACTCAACAGAGCTTGTCCAGCATATTCCTGTTGAGATCTCCTCACCACTTTAGTTACCACCTCATTGGCTCATGAAAAACAATTGTGCTCTCTCCAATCTTCCGAGCTGCCTGTGATGGGAAGGGATACAAGAAGTCAACCTTCAGGGCTCAAGCATATGGCAATAGGTGGAGGTCCAACTAGGGACTCAACGGTATGAAATTGGGCTCTGTAAAGAGTAGGAGGCAGCAATTAAGAGTATAAAGAGGGCCAGGCCAGCGTGGCTCAATGGTAAAGCATCAACCTATGAACCCAAAGGCCTCTGTTTGATTTTGTGTCAGGGCACATGCTACAGTTGTGGGCTTGATCACCCAGGAGGGGGCATGAACAAGGCAGCCAATCAGTGATTTTCATAATTGATGTTTCTATCTTTCCCTCTCCTTTTCTATCTGAAATCAATGAAAAATATAAAGACAGAGAAGGCAGACTAGGAAAGGTGTGTTGTCTAGTCAACCAGATAATGAAACTTCATGTCATGGGAGAGCCTGAGGAAACAGTGTGGAACACACCTCAGAGCTGTCTCACCTGAGGGACCAGGGAGCAAGCTTTGTACACCTTTCATCTGTTGAGTGTCCTCCTGGGGCATTTTGGCCTGCATGAGCAGAACAGCCTTTTTGAAATGTCCTCTGACCCAGAGATGCAGGAGCAGCCATCTAAAGTCATCTGCCACACACTGACATAGTAGAGTTCCAGCCAGACAAATTATATATCTGGGACCCTAGGGCAAAGTGAAAGGGAAGTTTAGGAGAAGAGCATGCAGTCTGTTGTTGAGTCCTAAGCCATTTGAAGATAGAATTATGTCCTAAAATCTGCAGAGGGATGGCTCTAGAATCAGAAAAGAGGATCTCAAAGTTGAAAGCACAGAGTTCATGGTGGCTGGGTACCCAAGACTGACATATAAAACAACAGCATTAAAAACGGTGTGTATGAAGAGCTCATTTACATGGCATAAATAAGAGTAAGTACCAGGGGGAATTGATAAGGCAGAAGTAAGTCAAGTCTTTAAAATGAAGGAAGTCTGACTATGACTTCCTTAAAAGATGGGCAGGAATGAGCAGAACTCTACTCAAAATTTGCTTTGGTAAACCAGCTATGATGCTTAATTAAAGCCAGAGGAAAGTGAGAGAGAAAAATAAATGTGTCTACGTGTGAGGGGCAAGGGGCATCTCTAAAGGTTCATGCTAAACATGGCCAGTATGATGTCCCCTGAGCATGTGATGAATGCTGCTGAAGAGCTTAGGTTTGCTGAATGCTAACGTTGTCTCGGAAGAAAGGATCCTGCGGGTGTGATTTCAGGGCTGAAATGGCTTTCTCAGCTCCCTCTTCTTAATTTGCTGGAGACTGGTCCAGAGAAAATAATTAGAGTGCTTTCAGTAATGTGTTTGCCTTACCACTTTCAATTAAGGACAAGAATATAGTGTGTGAGAGAGAGAGCATGTGCACAACAGAGGAATTACTTTTTATGTCACCATTATTCCTCCATGCAGTTGCACAGTATTTTCTTGATTGTTTAAACTAATAAAGCACTAAGTTCTTTTGTTTTAAACAGCTAAATTGTGGTATAATTAGCATAAATTGCTCATATTTTAAATATTTAAAATAACAATTTTGATAAGTTTTGACATATACATACATGATGAAACCACTACTATAAGACCAGCAGACTGAATATATCCATCACCCAAAAATGTTCTTTGTGCATCATGTAAACCCATCTTTAGTCCCCTCCCACCCTTACTGGTATGCCTGAACCAGTCAAGCCCTGCTTTCTGTCACTTTAGGTTAGTTTACATTGTTAGGATTGTATACCAATGGAAACATACAGTATGTACTCTTTTTTTATCTGGCTTCTTTCATTCACCATAATTATTTTGAGATTCATCTGTGTGTTCTTTTTAATGAGTGAGTAGGTCATTACTTTTTATTGCTGAGTGGTCTTCAAGTTTTCAGGTTTGCAAAACTGGATAATTTTTTAATTTTGAGACATGTCCATTGTATTAGTTTCCTAGGTCCACCTTACAAATGACCACACAGTAGTTGAATTTTAACAACAGAAATTTATTCTATCAAGTTCTGGAGGCTAGAATTTGAAAACTGTAAGCAGGGCCATGCTTCTTCTGGAGGCTCTAGGCAAGAACTTGTTCCATGCCTTCTCTTAGCTTTGGTGTTGCTGGCCATCTTTGGTGTTCTTTGGCTTTTAGACACATTGCTCTCATCTCTGCCTCACTCATCACATGATGGACCCCATGTGTCTTTGTCTCTTCTCTTTTTATAAGGACACTGGTCATCCTATCTAATAAAGAGGGAATATGCTAATTGACCATTCCACCCTCATAAAGATGGAGGTGCCCATAGCCAATAAGGAGCTAATATGCTAATTGACTGCCATGCCCTCAAAGATGGTGATGCCCACAGCCAATAAGGAGGGAATATGCTAATTTACTGCCAGGCTCTCAAAGATGGCAGCACCTACAGCCACAAGATGGTGGCACCCAGTCCTCTTAGCCTCATTAGGGCGCCTGCATCCAGAGTCCCCCAGTCCCTCAGCCCCCCAGCTACCCAGGGTCGGTCTAAGGCACAGGCAAGCCTCAATGGCAGCTTCCCAGTCACCCAGAGCCACCTGAGGCTCAGGTAACCAGGGACGGCTGAGGCTTGAGCTGTTGGCAGTGGTGGCAGCAGAGGTGTGATGAGGGCATCACCTTCCCTGATCACCAGGTTGCCTCCTGCCCCTGAGGGCTCCCAGACTGTGAGAGGGGGCAGGCCAGGCTGAGGGACCCCCAATCCAGTGCATGAATTTTCATGCACAGGGCCTCTGGTATTGAAATAAGGGTTTACCCTATTCCAATATGATCTCATATTAACTAATCACATTTGCAATGATCCTATTTCCAAATAAGTTTACATTTGAAGGCTCCAGAAAAAAACACGAATTTGGGGGAGACACTACCCTACCATTAACTTTCTTTACTCTGTTAAATTAGGAAGATAAAGTGAATTTTTGTGATTTAAAAAATATATATATCTTAACCTTTCCTTAGATAATGTGAACTGGGAATCACATTTCCCATCGTGATTCCCAAATAATTACATATGAAAACACATTCTCTAGAAATAGAATAGTGCGGTCAAAAAAGTTTGGTGAATGCTGAGTTTTTAAAAAAGTATCTTTATTGAAGCCTCATCAACTCTTTGACATGTATAACTAGAATAAACTTGGCTCCTTTCATCACCTTTCTTAACAGCACAGTATTGCTTTCAGAAGAGCTATAAGAGAATTAAATAGCAATTTAAATCTTTATTGCAGAACTCTTGAAAAACACCACAGGGGAAATACACTATATTTTATAAAGTGAAAAATGCCCCCGAAATGCTCACCCATTTTCCCAAAGCCTACTGATTATCTCATAGAAGCTACCCCCAAATTATAAAGTCATTTGCTTAAGTAAACCTTCCCAAATAACTTTCCCAAAATAAAATTTGAACTATTCTCTGTCCTTTCCTTTCCTTCTACCTCTCCAATTTCTCTTTTATTTAGAAAGAGGAAAATCTCTCTGCTCTTTCTAGTGTAGAAAAATCCAACATTTAGGAACACCTCTAGTTTTTCTTCTCTAGCTTACTCAGTAATGCAAATACACAAACCATCTTAGAATGTACAAGAGGGGAAGATGTAAATAATGACAAATTTACTGAAAAAAAAGTGGTGTAGATGTGATTGAACCAAGAAAGAGGTGTTAAAGGAAGGAAAATACCTGACCCTTCAGAAAGATGGTCAGTCTCTTTGCTCCATATCCAACCTACAAGGCCTTCTAGAGAATTCCTAAATAATGGAAATTGTTATCTTTAATGCCCAAGTTGGTCTCCTCAAAAATAGTCCACCCAGATGGGCTTCTCTCTGCTAGTTCCCAGATAATCAGTTTATGCAAAAATTGTGCAAACAAGATTTACTTTTCCCAGATGTTCAACTCTTTCATTTTCTCTCTTCTGCCTATGACTTTTGTTATTGCCTTCATTTCTTGGCTCAGTCTACAAACTGACTCTCATATGAGTAAATAATCTGTCTACAAAATAAACTAATAAGTCTGATGCACAAATAATTAACAAATATCTTCAAATTATTATTTGACAAAAACCTTCTTTTCCTCCCTGTCACATAATCTATACTTCACTATGAATATCCAAAAGGGGTATACCATGTACTCTAGCTTTCTCCAAAGTTCTACATTTACCTTTAAGAGCCTTGTTAATGATACATGGAAGGCTCCAACTACCTATCTCCTTCCACCCTGAATTTAACTGTGTTGTTACCAGCTAGACCTTGCTACAGACATGCAATGTTTTTGGTTGGAAAACACTAAAAAGCAAGCAGCCATCCCATTGATCATTTAACATTCACAGTATATACTTAAAACATAATTTAAATTTTTCTACAAGTTTTCTTTTAATGTGAACTCTCTGCCCCTGGGAGTTTTGGATAGGTCTAATGAGTTAGCAATAGACAGAGTTATGGCCACTTGAAACACACAAAGCCTCCATTTAAAAGTTGGAATGAGCAGTCCTTGGTAGTAATAAAATGCATGACTGTGATTTAGTGTGCTCAGATATCCTACCTCCAAATCTACTATGGCTTATGAGCTTTCAATGAGGTACCATTTCATACTTGTCAGATTGGCTATCATCAACAAATAAACAAATTACAAGTGCTGGTGAGGATGTAGAGAAAAAGGAACCCTCATGCAATGCTGGTGGAAATCCAGACTGGTGCAACCACTGTGGAGAACAGTATAGAGTCTCCTCAAAATATTAAAAATAGAACTCCCATTTGACCCAATAATCCCACTTCTAGAAATATATTCCAAGAAACTAGAAACACCAATCAGAAAGGATATATGCACCCCTATGTTCATAGCAGCACAGTTTACAATAGCTAAGATTTGGAAACAGCCTAAGTGGCCATTAATAGATGAGTGGATTAAAAACTGTGGTATATCCACACAATGGAATACTATGCTTCTGTAAAAAGGAAAAAAAACTCCTACCATTTGCAATAGCATGGATGAATCTGGAGAACATTATGCTAAGTGAAATAATCCAAACAGAGAATAATAAATGTCACACGATCTCACTCATTTGTGGAATATAATGAACAACTTAAATTGATGAACAGAAACAGATCCAGAGACAGAGAAGCATTGATCAGACTGTCGAACCTTAGAGGGAAAATAGGGGAGAGTGGGGGGAAGGAGGAGAGATCAAGCAAAGGACTTGTATGCATGCATATAAGAATAACCAATGGACACAGACACTGGGGGGATAAGGGCAAGAGTGGGGCATGGAGGGGGCAATAGGGGGATAAGAACACATATGTAATACCTTAATCAATAAAGAAAAAAGTGAGCTTTCAGGGGTGGAGGCCAGGATACACCCTCTCCATTCTTTCCCCACATTATTCTCTCCTCCTGTATGTGCTGACTACAGAGCTGGCCCCTTCTTGAGACTGGCTCAGGCAGAGCTGGGCTTGGGGAAAGCTGTGTTCTGATACACCTGGTGTATTTTTCACCTTATGTCAGGACTCTGATGCAGGTGAATAATTGCCAATCCCCCTTTGTGGGTTCTTCTGGTGCAAATCAGAGAAGAGAAGAGAAGAGAAGAGAAGAGAAGAGAAGAGAAGAGAAGAGAAGAGAAGAGAAGAGAAGAGAAGAGAAGAGAAGAGAAGAGGTGAAGTGGCATTCATCTCAGCAGAGTTTAGTGCAGTGATTCCCAAAGTGGTCTATATCGACCCCCAGGGGTCTATGACAACCTGCAAGGGGTCTACGTCAGCGAAAAAAAAATTTTGGGGTCCATGAAATGAAAATGGGGGTCCACGATAGTGGATCTCAACATACACTGATAGTACCTATTTACTTACATCATATTATCTTATAATATAAAAACATATACATTATTTATAAAAGTACCTATGAAGTAAAAAATTTATTATATATGTTTATAAAATTGTGTAAGTTGTAGGATAAAAACCTGCACATAATGATATACCAGTATCATCTTGTTACAAGCATACGCGCAGTAAACATTCTTGCCAATTTTTGTCTCAAAGCTTCGTGAACTTGCACCGACTTGTTCAATCCGTCACTCTATAAATATGAATGTGAGAAAAATACGTTCATTTGTTTCCTGAATCTTGAATAGGAAAGTGCTGAGAAAATATTTAAAAATATATAAACTGGTAGTTTATCATACAAATTATAGTGAATCAGTGTTATTTTGTTTGAGAATGCCGGAGAAAAGTAGGTACATTATTTTTTATTAAATTTTAACACTAAACTTCACTACAGTTAGAAATTTATAAAAAGATCAATATCAGGTAAGTAGGGGGTCTACCCAAAACCGAAAAACATGGCAAGGGGTCTACAGCACAAACAAGTTTGGGAACCTCTGGTTTAGTGTCTCCTGGGAGCGCCCTTTGGCTTCTGCTCCTCTGATGACTGAGGCTGACTGTTTCTGAGGAATGGAACATAACAGACCTTGTCTGGAGGGTAGAAAGTTGCTACTAACCCCTCCTGGCCCTGAAGGCCAGATCAACAGTCTGGGGTAGTTAAGGCTGAAGGCCAAATCAACAGTCTGAGTTAGTCAAGGCTAAAGAACAGGACAAACCAAGAAGGGAGATTAGGCCATCTGGCCGATACATGCAACCATAGCAACGACCTCCACCCCCCTTTTTCTGAAATGTATAAAAAAGCTGGATTTGTAACTGTTATTGCTGTTTCTGCCTGCTCCATCCTGGCGGTGGCAGCCCAGATTCGAATCTGTAATAAATTTATTACTTAACTCCGCAATTGGCTATTTGGGGTCGTTTCCCGGGTAGGGGTCTCTGTCCCTTGGGTGGTCTCTTCTCCATTCAACATTTTCATTTGCCAATTCTGAGCTTTCCAGGAGGTACTTAGGCGCTAACCACTGTCAGAAACTTTCCTCCTTTTACTCTCAGCAACCTGTTTGAAGCTTCAAGTGATTCACAGTTTGTGTCTGTCTTCACAGAACTTAGCTGGGTGTGGAAGAGGCCTGACTACTTTCTAAGGCCAAGTTGTTAGAAACACAGGGCCTACGGATGGGTCAGCAAACTTCCCCAGGTTTTCCGAGCTCTGCCTCTGCCCACCTTTGCCTGCCAGCCAGCAGTCAATCTTAATCACTCAAAAAATCTGTTTCTGAGTAGCTTTTAGGAGGAATCAAGAATAGAGACCTCTGGGTCACCCACAGAAAGGGGGTGCTGTTCAGATTTCGGGGAAAGTGGTGAGCGTGATTCCCCATTCCAGACATACTCCTCTAAGCGAATCCCAGAATATTTCCCTGCCCTCAGCTGGGCAGAGATCCTCATATGTAGTCTAGTGGGATCAGCTGGATACCAAGAGTTTTTATTAACTCTCCAGTGAGGTGAAAGCATCAGTCAAGTTCCTAGGGATAGGGTGGTAGATGGCCTACCTCTAAGCTAGTTACTGAGGCTCCATGAGACTGTTCAAACACCTCAGGTTTGCCTCTGCTGCTATTTCTTCTGCATAGGTTGAGATGCAGGTTAATGTTCCCCAATATAATTTTATTTCCAGTCTGGCCCTGGGAAGAGATTTAAGGAAGATCTGCCTATTCAGCCGCCATCTTTTTCCTCCTCTTATTTTTTTTGTGTTTTTGTGTTTTTTAAAAAACAGAAATATATTCACACCCTCATCTGTTCTAATCGCTTTTAAAGACATTATTTTAGGGGATGAAGAATGAAAAATTAGGCAGTATAATCCAAGTCTTCATGGAGCTGTTAATTTGCGCACATCCCAAGATAATACATTACTGCTATATTGTAAAAGGATATAACTCAGGAACAGCCAGATGGGAGAGATGCATAGGACAGGGGATGGAGATGGGGCTTGGAACTTCCTTGCCCTCGCCAGGCATGTCACTCTCCTCGAATTCACCAACCTGGAAGCTCTCTGAATTCCATCCTCCAAATGTGAGTTTTTTAAATCTTTATCATTATGCTTGAGTTTACTGTTAGGAAATTCAGCAAGAATGTTTTTGTTAACTATAATTTGGTTTCAATTCTGAATGAGGCAGTTTTTGCATGTGGATATCTTCATGACAATGTTTTAAATACATTGAGGAGCCAGGCCATTTGCAAATGGGTCTATTTATAGTCTCACACTTTATGTAAAATTAACTTTTATGAGCATTTTCCCAAGCAATAGGAAAATATCCTTAAGAATTGGGTGTGTTCTTCCTGGACAGGTAGCTCAATTGGTTAGAATGTTGTCCCAATACACCAGGAAACATACAAGAATCAACCAATAAATGCATAAGTAAGTAGGACAACAAATAGACATCTCTCTCTCTCTCTCTCTCTCTCTCTCTCTCTCTCTCTCTCTCTGTCTCTCTCTCTCTCTCTTCCTCTCTCTCTCTCCCTTCCTCCTCTCTGAAAGTCAATAAATTTAAAAATTTTTTAAAAGAATTGGGACATACATTAACCATTCTTTTTTAAGGTTCTGTTAAAAGAGATCATTTATCAATATTTGGCATTTACTAGTACATTGTGTCTGCAATGTGCAATTATATATAGATGTTTAGTATGCATGCTTATTTAAATATATTTCAAAGCTACTATCATGTAACTATACGCTTCACTAATACCAGTTCTCCCTAAATCCCATAAGGAGGAAATTTAGCTGCTAATGTGATTCGTTTGATGAGAGAAGAGAGAGCTGCAGCGGGCTTAATGTGTGCAGCGCCTTCTTACTCAGTGTTCCTTGGGTATTACAGAGCTTATGGATAGGGAGTAAATGTGGAATAAGGATGATCTGGTATAGCAGTATCTTTTAATTGGAGTTTCTATTTCTGTCACTGTTCCATTTGCTCATTATAATAGCTTAAACCTGAGCAAGTGACAGAAGCAACATTGTTAGTTTGGACTGCAGACAAAAGGACACATGCAAAGTGTTTTATTTCCAAAGACACTTGGAGAGGAATTTAGGATTTTGCCTAGATTTTGATTGGGAAACAAATTAGATCTGAAAACAGCCAAGTGCACATTTAAACCAGATTTTTGAGGAGGCTTTGGCATCTAACAATACCTGATGAGTCCTCTCCAACTCTTTTTCCTACTCCTTCCATTTCTAGGCAAAGGTTAATTTTTATAACTTGAAAGGCGTATTTTCCTGCAAATGGCTTATGAGAGAACTGGGAACTTGAACTTGTGTGTTTTGAGAGCTAATGACCAAAAACTTCAATACAGTTATACACAAAATGTGAGCAGGCAACTTTGTCCTCTCATAATAGGTGGCGACATTTCTGTCTTTTCGTTCCTGCCTTTGTTTGCAGGCAGTTCACAAATGGAGTGGGAAATGCTGAGCCAATGCACCTGGAGAATTGTTTTTCTGTCTGTTCTTTGTGGGTCACCATGAGTTATTAAAGAATACTTTCTATGTTAGCCTATCTCCTTTTGCTTCAAGATTTGAGTACTGTTCTTATCAAAAGCCAACTGTTTGTTCTCAAACTTGTTTATGTCCCATTTCCTAATTTCTGAAATTATACAAGATATTTAAATTTCATATAAAACAATGAAATATGAGTGCAAATAGATTTTTTTCTAAATAAAACTAAGTGAAAACTCTGGAAAAATCTCAAAAAGATGAACAACTTAAAATTTTAAAGTGGCATGGCTACAGAAGACTGGGGGGGAAATGTCAAAAGTAGAAAGATTCCTTTCTCAGATTATTTCCCTGTTGCTATTCCTGATGTTGGCATTGTAATTTAATTCTTGTTCTTCTTTAAAGAGATAAAAATTGGAACTAATAGGTGAGTCAGGTTACCATTCCGCCAGAAACACTAAGCAGTCCTGAGCATTGACAATTGTAAGCTGATCTATTTTCAGGATTCTTCTTGGATCCTCTGCCCAGAGATTCTGATTTAGTTGCTTTAGGCCTATTGAGATATAAGCACCTGGATTTATAAAATTTCTAATATGCAGCCAAGTTTGAGAATGACTGCACTAGAACAATGTTTCTCATACTTTACTATACACATCATCACCTGTGAATAGTGAAAAATTCAGATTCTCACTCAGTAGGTCTACAGTGGTGAGGCCCAAGATTCTGCATTTCTAACAAGCTCCCAAGTGACGTTGATGCTGCTTTTCTGGAAAGCACTTAAGGAGGAAATTTAACTGCTAATGTGATGTTAGCAGTTAAATGATTTAGCAGTTAAGTTTCCTCCTTATGGGACTGAGTACCCAGGAATTCAAAAATATGAAATGAAGACCCTCTCTACCATCGGTTCTCAACCTTCACTACACTTGCAATCACAACAGCTTGAAAAATACTAAGGCCTGGGTATCACCCACAGGGATTTTGATTCGTTTCCAACTGATGCCACTCTGTATCCAAGGCTGAGAGCCACATCTATGAAAGGTGATGTGTTAGATTGTGCACCTGACAAAGCACAGTTATGTTGAGGCACCCTATCTGTGATTTTGTGCTAAAATACAGTGTTTGTTTTCTGTCTTCAGAGTGGATCTCCAGTCTCTTTCCTTCACTTACAGAGTTTGTCTATTGATTAAGGGTCCCATGAATAATCCATATTCTGACTGAAGTATTCCCACAGGCTTGCCCTATATATTAAATCAAATCGTGAGACTTTAAAAGCATAAACAAGCCATTCATTGGAGAATGAAGACCATGTGCTATTCTTACCCAGATCCTTCAAACTGTGCTCCTGGGGCTATAGAAAGAGCACATGGATTGGGAGCCAGGTGCCCTGCTTGGCAGAGAGCTTGTTTAGTAACAGGTTTCAATGCTTTGATGAGCTGAGAGGCCTTGATGTGGAGGAGAGCTGGAGGAAAACTAACCCTCTCTAGAGAGGATCTTTGAGAATGCAAAGAGCAAATTGAGTATCTAAATTCCACACCAAAAATTAGAAATGTTGAACTTAATATAGCTCTTACAGTGGCCGAATTAGAGCTTATTATCAAGCTTCAAACCAGCAAAAAGATTTGCAAAAACGTGTAATTTGATTCATTTTAGCAAATCAACAGCAGAAATCATTCAGAAATTGAACATTTGAAAAGAAATTTTTGAATATTTACCATATATCAGACACTGGATTGTTCATGGGAGAAATGCCAGTATGAACCAGAGATGCCCTACTCCAAGTATATATCCTACAGAAAGAATAACGTCTCACCTTTGCATAACAGAGAATATTTATCTTGTACTGAAAATTTTACATTCATTCTATTATTTGATCCCACCCTATCCCCCCAAAAAAACTTTATCAGAAACACTGCCATTATTCCCAGAATCAAACCCAGATTTGGCCTAATGTTCTGTACCCTTACTGTGGTGAATAGCTAACTCACTCAGAGTGACCACACTGTTTGCATCTGTTCAGGATGATCTATAAGGCTCAGTGCACCATTTTGTCTTCTCTTACAAGACACCAACATCTTTCTACAACAAATATTCTCAGAGATTTTGATAAACCAATTGTGTTTGTGGATGAAAAAAGGACCACATGGTGAACATGAGAAGCTCAGGGGAGGCCTGCATGGCAGCCTTACAAACTCAGAGACTTAAAGTAACCCTGTAGGATGGTCTGAAATTAAAACTTTCTAACTAAAAGCTAATCATGGCAGGTTGTCATGTCCTAGGTCGGTATCTTCCATGACAAAGGTCAGTCTTTACCTTAACTGAGCCTGTCTATTGTCTATTTATATCTAAAATAACATACCTTTGGAATAACAGTCATTTTTCCCCCAAAACCCTCACTGCACCAGAAAAGAGACCACAGAACCCCTTATTGTTATTGGTATCATTTTAAATGTTCACTCTTAAACTATCTCATACCCACAAATGTAAAAGTATGTGTCTATTTGTTTTACTCTTTTATACCAGAGATTTCCCTTTCTCCCACTTCCCTTATCTATCTCCAATGGATTTCATGTAATCCCCAAGTCTCCCCTTTGATTCTGATGTATAAAATAAGTAGTAAAAGTGCCACTGCTTTTTATTTTTGCCATTTTCTGGAACATTTTCTAAATCCTTTGAAATTTTTCTTCCCAGCAATTGTCATTAGTTGGGCTCAATTGAACTAATAAAAATTCTTATAGGTTTCAATTTTTTTTTACATTAACATTTAGAAATCAAAATAAAGAAACAGCAAGGCCATGTGGCTCAATGGTTGAGCATCTTCCTATGAACCAGGAGGTCATGGTTCAATTCTCGGTCAGAGCACATGCCCAGGTTTTGGCCTCAATCCCCAGTAGAGGGTGTGCAGGAAGCAGCCAATCAATGATTCTCTATCATCAATTGTGTTTCTATCTCTCTTTCCCTCTCCCTTCCTTTCTGAAGTCAATTAAAAGGAAGGAAGGAAGGAAGGAAGGAAGGAAGGAAGGAAGGAAGGAAGGAAGGAAGGAAAGAAGGAAGGAAAGAGGAAGGAAGGAGGAAGGAAGGAAGGAAGGAAGGAAGGAAGAAGGGAGGAAGGAAGGAAGGAAGGAAGGAAGGAAGGAAGGAAGGAAGGAAGGAAGGAAGGGAGAGAGGGAGGGAGGGAGGGAGGGAGGGAGGGAGGGGGAGAGAGAGAGAGAGAGAGAGAGAGAGAGAGAGAGAGAGAGAGAGAGAGAGAGAGAGAGAGAGAGAGAAAGAAAGAAAGAAAGAAAGAAAGAAAGAAAGAAAGAAAGAAAGAAAGAAAGAAAGAAAGAAAGAAAGGAAGGAAGGAAGAAAGGAAGGAAGAAAGAAAGAAAGAGCTCTTACAGTGGCCGAATTAGAGCTTATTATCAAGCTTCAAACCAGCAATAAGAAAGAAGCAATGTTATCTTTAAAAAACACACAGTTAAGTGTAGGTTCCTAATTTACTGGTTTCCAATCCTCTGCAGGCTATGTAAACACTGATTTTGTGCCTAATTTACCAGTCCACTCCACTTACCTACAGAGTAGACTATCTTTGAAACAAACAAACAAAAAGTATAAAAGCTTAAACAGTTAGTCTAGATCCAAAGTACTACTAAAAATGTCAGAATGAACTGACATTTTGGTAGATATGGTAGATAGCATTTTCCAAAAATGGTCACATCAGTATCTCCCTCTCATAAACTCCTTCTACGTGGTGATTTAATTCTCTTTCTATGGAGAGATGGGGTCTATCGCCCTCTTCTTGATTCTGGGTAGGTTTTATGACCACAGTGGAACTACTATGTTCTTGACAAGGCTAGGTCATAAAAGATGATATAGCTTCTCTAGGTTCTGATAGCATGCACCTACTGGAATCCAGCCACCATACCACAAAGGAACTCAAACTAGCCCCAACAGAGAAATCACATGGAGAGACCCTATGTACACATTCCAGCCAATAGCCACTATCACCATCAGACATGTGAGTGGAGACACTTCAGATGATTCCAGCTCCAAGCCATCAAGACACACCTCATCTTCATCTTTTCAGCTAAGAGACATCCTGGAACAGATGTTAAGCCAACTCTACTATATCTTGCCCAGACTCCTGACCCACAGAACCCATGACCCAACATAATGGTTGCTTTATGCCACTGTATTTCAGTGTGGCTTGTTTATGCATCTATGAATAACTGATATGGGAGGACTGATTTTTTCCATCATTTATTATGACTAGAATTATCAATCTGTCAGTTTAATTGAACCATTAATCTAAGGCTGTTATATGTAATTTAAGGACATTAGAAATCCAAAATTATAGATTGTAGTCTCTGTAGTAAAATGAAAATGATAGTGTGTTTGAAATAAAAGATGAAGCAAATCTAAACATTAAACACTCTGTAACTGCTAACCACATATTACTGAATAAGTATGCAAATCATAATGGACAAGGAAATTGTGAGCATTAACCTATAATTCAAGCTCAGTATATTATATAAAGATAGGAAAAATGTTTGGTTATTTTTAATAATATATTTAGGGATATTAAAGGCACAATTATAGTCAAAGCTTAATTTTTAAATGACAAAATAGCTCATTTATTTAGGCAAAATGAAGACAGATAGGTAAACTAATTTGAAACTGATTTCAGTTTCCTATCACTTGTACATGCATATAATGCTTTTCTGTTTATCTATTTTCTCCCCTCATTAATATGGAAAATAAAAATATAAAAAGCAATTTGGAAAATTGGGGTTAGAGAAATACATACATACTAGAGGCCTGGTGCATGAATTTGTGCATGGGTAGAGTGCTGCTGCATGGTCTGCAAGGATCAGCTGAAACCTACAGTCCAATGCCACCTGCAGCTCCTACTTAGTGCTCCCACTCATCCCTGCCCCACTGTGCCTGCTGTGGGGTTGCACTTAATTAGTCATCAATCCTGATCAGGAGAGGCTCTAACTGCCACAGCAGTGCTCACCAACCATGAGCCCTATGTCTGGCACCCTCTAAAGGGAAGTGGCCTGTGGGATTAGGCTGAAACCAGCTCTCTGACATCCCTGAGGGGTTGGTCCTAGATTTTGAGAGGGTGCAGACCAGGCTGAGGGACCCCACTGGTGCATGATCAGGCCAGGGAGTAACCATGGGAGGGCTCCACCATGTGTCCAGCCCATCTTGCTCAGTCCCAATAGGCTGGAACCCAGAAGCAAGCTAACCTACTGGTTGGAGTATCTGCCCCCTGGTGGTCAGTGCCCATCATAGCGAGTGGCTGAACAGCCTTATCATATCATTAGCATATTTCTCTTTGATTTGTTATTCTGTTGTTCTGCCATTGGTTCTATTTGCATATTACCCTTTTATTATATAGGATATATGTTTCCTAAGATATTAATTTATATATACAAATTTTCTAATATATATATTTAGTTTTGTATGTTGGTTTTAGCTTCTTCAAAAATTTAATGAGCTTTTAGCATCTCATTTAAGAATATTATAAATCTAAAGGATTTAGATTGTATGCTTGTAAATTTAAAAAGCATACAACAATAAAACAATCCAATCTGCTATACTGTTTTGCAAGATTCTGTCTTGTGACTTGCTAATTTAGCTCTCTTTTCTTCTCATGTATCTTGAATTTAGAGCATGGACGACAGGGTAAAGAGACTAACAGGGGAGGAGAAAAGCTTGAGATTGTAATATTCACTTTCTCCTTTATCCACCTCTTCTTTGAAAGTGACAGCACCGAAGAATCCAAGTCAAATGAAAATTTCTCTCTGTTTGCCATATTTATGATTTTCCAATATTCAGTTAACATTAAGGACAAATCCTTTCAGCAATTTGCTTCTAAATCAGATTTATAAAATGTGCTCTTCTCAGAATTTGCAAAAAGTATATAATTTTTTTTGTAATGTAAATGTTCAAAGTTCTTTCTGTCACTTTATCATACCTCAAACTCTGAAAGTCTAGGAGCAGAAGTAATTTTTTTTTTGTTCATTTACATTTTGGGAAAAGAATTCCAACTTGCTTCTGCACCTCATCATTTTTCCCTCCAAAACGCAATCTAAAATTTATAGATAATCTTTATAGATAATTCCTCTTTCTTCCTTAAAATCAATAAATATAGGGTGTCCCGTCAAAAAATACATTTTTTGAATAATTATGTATAATTATTTGAATAATTATAAAGGCACTGTTCATTAAAATGCATTTCATTTTCAAAATTGATCTATCAGCTATTAAAGTGTGTATGCATTTTTGGGGATACCTGTATATCAAAATCCTTCCTCCTTAAAAAATAAAAAAAAAGGAAGGGCTTCATGTAGCTCAAAAGAAAAGACACTTAATAGAAATAATCAAACAAAGAAAGCAAAAGCAAAATATGAATGTCATCAGGCAGTAACATGAGTCCTGATGTCCATCCACTGCAATCACCTAGAGAACATTTTAAAAACTACCTGCCTGTGTTTCACTTACTGACACACAGATTTTGTAGGGCTTGTGCAAGACTCTAGTGTAGGCACTGAAGGCACCTCAAATAATTCTAATGTACAAATGGGATTGAGGACCTGTTTTAGGACAATGAAGTCCCAGCTCTCTTCTAGATAGGAAGAAGAGAATATCCCCAATTCCACTTTGCTGAGCCTCTCAGTGCCAGGTGTGAAAGGAAGCATGTAAGAAGGAGAACGTGAAATTTAGACCTCTTAATTTTTTTTTAAAAAAATTTGCTTACCTACAGAATTTTCTCTTCAACAAGCTATTTCCTGAAAGGCTTGCTTACAGGGAATATGTTTGGCAATAAAATGAATCTTGTTTTTCTTCTCTATTTTGCTGCTACAACCAGATTCATGTCTCTTTGAAACCCAATAATATATATTGTGGATTTGGTAGATTTAGAGGAATGATGGGAATAATATACATGTTTGGGAGAAATTGAAGCAAATTTGGTTGATGAAGCATTGCCTCAAGTCTATGCAGGTGTAGGGGCTAAAACCTGCAAAAAATAGTGAACACAGGCTAGATTTGCACTTTGTTTTCATAAAGCAGGAAAGAAGCCTGCTGTTTATTTGTGCCTCTCCAAATGCAGGTGTTTTGAATCTAAATATGAGTGGACTGGCATTTTTTTAAATAAGCTGTCGTTTGTAGCTCATAAATAACTAAACACACTTTAACCTGGGACAGAATCAGACATGGCCACTACTGTGTCTGCTGCAGAGCCATGGATGTGAATGACTTGTGTTCCTCAGTTTTCATGAGATTCTGGCTAAGAAAACTACCTGATGGTGAGGAAAGCATGAAGATAGGGAACATTTAAAATGGGTAACTTTAATGAAATTGCTAAAGTTATTTATGTTAGCATAGGTAGCTAGTTTAGTTATAAATAAAGGAAGGAACCAAAGGGAACCGGACATTGAACCTGATAAACTAGGAGCTGAATCATAAGTTAAACCTGATTTAGTAGAAATCTGTAACATTCACAGCCTCCTCAGGAACAGCTCATCCTCTGCCTTCAGGGTCTCATCTCCAAAGTGGCAGCAAGCATCATAGCTGGGATTACCCAGGGGAGAGTGTGAAAAGCTATGTCCCACATGGCTTAGGGTTCTTGATCTGGAGAAGGGCTGTGGGCAAATGACAAGACAAGCAATAATAATTTGGAAATTGGGGGCCAGGCAGAGAGTCCAACACAAGGGAAAGGACATCACTGGTGCCCAGGCCTTGCCAATTTTTTATTCAGTTTTGGAGACACATATGCCCTTAGTCAGTCAGGCAATTTCAGTAACAGACAGGCTATCTTAAAAGTCATTAAATATTAGTAAAGATTTACTTTGAGACTCTTTGGTCAGGAAATTGCTTGAGCCACCATTGTCTCAACTGAACAATCAGTGCATAGCTTTGGCCCATGCCAGAGCTCAAAGTTCACCAGCATTCTGGGCTCCATGTTTACACTTTTCTGATTGTGAAGACAATGGGGTAGCTTCCAACAGGAGAGATAAAACAATAAAGGGGAAATTTCTCTGCTTGGCATCTGCCCAATAGAAGCCAAGATGGCATAAGGTTGGGTGCTTCCACTTTGAGGTATGCTCAGTAGGAAGCAATATGGTGACCATAAAGAGGAGGAAGCTAATTTAAGAAAAAGATTGGATTAGTTATGGGGAAGGCCCAGCACAAGCCCACAAAGGATTGAAAAAGAGATTGGTTATTTGCAAGAGCACATGGTGAAGGAGACAAAGCAGGGGAGGAGAATGAATATCCTCAATACAGTGAACAATAAGTTTTTTTAAAAGAAAGAAAGAGCACCTGGTCTTTCCTAAGCACAAGGTAATATAATCAAATCTCAACAAAGGCCTTTCCCAATAGCATCCCTTCACCCATTCATTCACTTGTTCTCTCTCTGTAGCAGCCATGCAGCTCCAAGCACAGGCTCCAAGAGTGACTTCAGGTGTAAGCAGCTCCAGCCAGAGCATAACCAGGAACAGAGACTAAGCTAGCCCAGACAGGGACAGAGACTGAACTGGACTGAACTTTAGCTTGGACTGAACCAGTGGCACCTGATAGATAACCATCCTAGACCAATCCTAGGGTTAAAAATGCAGGTTTGAATATTCTCAAGAATGCACTTTTTACTATAATAGCTGTTAACTTTTCTGTCTTCTTTTGAACACTCAATTTTGCCTAGCTGTGTTCCCCATTTGCAAACTCCAAATCTTTACCATTTATTTCTATCCAAAGCTTCCAGACTCTTTTTGAGTTCATTCAACAACGGTGTGTTAAAGAGGTGGAAGCCAATGGAAAAGGAACTTTAATGGTTTTTTTACAGCCTGTCAATGAAAGTGACAAACAGAACCCAGCCCTCCTAGGACTTGAAGAATATTCCTGATTGCCATTATATGCTGGTTTTATGTGTGTGTGCAATTGTATATATGCCTCAGCAGATTCTATATATGTTTTTATGCATGTTAATAAAAGTGTTTCAGCATAGAAGGAGGTAAAAGAGGGCATTACACTTTTAAGTGTCTGGCATGTTTATGAAGAATGGCTGCCATTTCCAATTCAGTGAACCATCGGGAGTGAAGTGATTATATGTAAATGGCATTTATCAAAAGTGAATATGAAAGACTACAAAGAGACACAATATCAGCTCTCAGAATTCCCTGTGAAAATGAAAGTCATTAAGAACTTGGCATTTGGAATCAGATTGCTCGGGCTCCTATTCTAGCTCCATTATGTAAGCATCCCCACCTGCCAAATGGGATTACTTGGGGTGCTAAATGAGTTAACACCTATGAAGTATTCGGTGCATTGTTTCAATATAAACTAGAGAATAAAAGATGTCAATGCTGACAGATTAACCAGGCTACTTGGTTTATTTCTATGTTGTGTCAAGGAGACTGTTTCTTGCATTTTAATAACATAATTTTTAGTTTTGTTTTCTAAAATGTGCCTGAGATTTGTGCCCTTTACTCTTTTCTAACTGTCATCATGCTAAGAGCAAGGGTTCCTTTCCTCGGGTGAAATTAGCTCAGTAACTTCTCATTATCCTCCTGGCCTCTGCTTGCTGCTCCAGATCTTTGTTCAGCTGCCCAAGATCCTGTTTTCCAAAGCTGCTTTTATCTACCCAGGCTCAGCTCATTACCCCCTGACTGCCATTTATTAAAGAAGCTAAAGCTTCTGCCTGGCTTCCATAACTTCCACAATCTAAAGTCTGCCCACCATCCCTGACCCTTTGGGGGTCATTACCCATGTTTGAGTAAGGACCATGCACACTATGCCAATTTCTGACTTCGCTCCTCTGCTAAGTCAGTGGACCTCTTCACATGCTGGATCCCACAGGATTTCTGTTTTCTGAAGCATAAGGGAGAGCTTTCCAAACAGAGGATGGTAGCTGTGAGAAAATATACAAGGAGGTGATAAATCAAATGGACATTTTGACAGCAAGGAATGACAAAATGTAAAGACTCAAGGAACAATGAAAAGTAGGTGGTACTATTAATCCCCTCTATCTTCAATGCAGGGAACCCTTCTCCCTAACCAGTTCCTGGGACATAAGACATAATCAGCCTGGTTGGCATGGTTCAGTGATTGAGCATCAACCTATGAACCAGCAGGTCATGGTTAGATTCCCGGTCAGAGCAGATGTCCAGACTGGGGCCTAGATCCCCAGTGAGGAGCAATCAGGCAGCAGCCTATCAGTGATTCTCTTTCATCATTGATGTTTCTATCTCTCCTTGCCTCTTCATCTAAAATCAATAAAAGTATATTGTAAGTAATCAATACACATCAATTTATTGTTTATGTCACAAGAATTAATGTAGAGTAACCTATGTTCTCTGTTTTGAAAACTATAATGGTTATGTGAGAAAATAATTTTGAGCACAGCCCTTAATCTTTATGTCTTCTCTCCTACTTTTTACTCCCACGGTCACTTTTTTTGTTTTGTTTTCTCTCTCCTATGACATAGTGCACACCTACTGTTGGCATCCACCCCTTTCTCTGGACACTGCTTCTCCTGTCCCAGCAATGGTTTCAAGGAGAAACTGCCAGTCATAGAATCCTGCCCCACTGCCTTTAGCTGAGCCAATCCTGTCCCACTGCCTGTAGCTGAGGCTTCCCCTGGAAGTTTTCAAAATCTCACCCCAAAGCCTACTGCAAATCATGCCTCTCATGGGCCACTGATTGTCTCCAACTGAGTGCTTGCTTCCCACTCTCCCCACCCACTTCCCATAGGCTACCCTTTTCTAAGCAGCCAGAAGAACCAATTTCCAAAAACATTTTTTATCACAAAATTATCTTTCCGTTTTCTCTTTTGACTTACCATCTCATTCTGGATGAAATGGAGAATTTTCACCACTTCCCACACTAGCTTCCTCATTTCATTTCTAGCCACTGTCTTCCTACTGCCATGCTATTCCTTGCACATGCTAGATATGCTACCACCTCAGGGCTTTTTGCACATGTCATTTTCTCTACCTACAACACTCTTCCCACCAAGAATAGCTCACCCTTCTCCTCATTTAAGTTTCTGCTCAAATGGCACCTTCATAGAGAGGTCTTCCCTGAATTTCCTGTACAAAATAACCCTTGCTGCCACTCTTTGTCCACATATTCTGTTTTCTTATTCTTCTTAGCTCTTCACATTGCCTGATATTTATGTAGGTTAATTTTTGTTTATTGTCTGTCACCTCCCACTAAAATTTAACGTTTACAAGAAAAGGGACCTTGTCTATTTTTTTTTCACTGCATTGCTAACAGTGTTCCATATAGTACGTCCTCAATAACTATTTTGTTGATTTGAATGTCTTAAACCATTACATTGTTGACTACTTCTACACTATGTCTTCAACCATGTCCTAAGAGCCTACGTAAGACCAGATTAATAATTGTCTTAGGTAATGAATAAACAAGAAAAAGCATCAGAAATTATCTTATCAAACCTCCTCTTTTTAAAGGTGAAACCCAGGGAGAAATGAGTGAAGTGCCCAAGAACACACAGTTATTCGTTGCACAGTTGCTTTTGGCAAGAAATAAAAACCCAGGCTGAAGCTGCTTAGCAGCCTCACAAAGGAAGGCACTCATGCTGTGTGTGAGCCTCTCCTGATCCCAATTATCTCTGGTAAGTTCTGAGCAGGAAGCAGGTGCAGCCAGCTGGCTTTGCTTCCTCACAGGCCAAAGCAATATATAGCCTTAACCTAAGTGTGCTTCCAAAGAAGGGACTTGGGAAGGTGGAACAGAAGGTCTCAGAGCCCTTGCTCCTGTGTCTCATTATCTTTGGCTGCACAAAGGGATCAAATAAATGTCTGTCAAATAAGTGGCTCCTGCACTCTGGGAGCCAAAAGTGGGACAGCACAAGGGAACATGTCTTCAATCCTTACCCTGTGTTTCTCCCACAAGCATTTATGTTCCTTCCCCACCTCTGTACTGCACACCCACACTCCCAAAAGAACGGTACATTACAATGGTAAGTGATTCCAACTTATTTGATAACAGAGCTCCATTCTCAAGAAGTCCTGATTAACATCTCATTGGTTCTTCCCAACATACTTTGAGAAGTGCTGCCATATATAGAATTGTAAAGCCAGAGGCAGTGCTGGTGGGTCTCTCATGAAAAGCCTTCAATGTACCAGTGAGGGAACTGAGGTCTAGAGAGGTAAAATGGCATGCCTAGGATCATCCATCCAGTTTTACACAGTATACTCAAGGTGCTGAACCTTTCCTCTAAACCAGGGAGCTATTGAAGTATAGCAATTTTGGTTTCTGGGAAGAACCAAACTCAATTACTTTGTTCTCATGTATTGCAATTCTTAAGTAAGATACTCAGAATAGATAATTAAACTCTGGAAAGAGTTTTATGGTAATTTATTTAATGAAATGCAACATATATTGAGTGGCCAGATTATTATGATCTCTGAATGCATAATAATCTGGCCACTCAGTATATATCCAATATAATAAAAGGTTAATATGCAAATTGTCCCCTCAACCAGGCGTTCGACCAGCAGGCAGGCTGGCCAACTGCCCATGTCCCCTCCCCCTGTTCAGGCTGGCTGGACCCCACCCATGCACAAATTCATGCACCAGCCCTCTAACACACACACACACACACACACACACACACACACACACATACACACACACAAAATGAGTGGCCAGATTATTATGCATTCAGAAATCATAATAATCTGGCCACTCAGTATATACTAATATGTGTATATGTATTTGCATGTATATATCCTATATAATAAAAGGCTAATGATCAAATAGACTGAACAGCAGAACAACTAGACAACTGGACAACTGGTTGCTCTGATGTGTGCTGACCACCAAAGGGGCATGTGCAGAACGTGGTGGGCATAGGCCATGGTGGGATGGTGGAACAGGTGAGCAGGGGCACCAGACCAAGGCAGGGTGCTGGTCGCTATCATCTGGTGGTTACTGAAAATTCTTTGCTCCCACGTGCTACAGTTACCCACCCCCAGTGCTCACACCCACTGCTAGTGCCTGACTCAGGCCCAAATCACTTGGTGCCATCAGGATGCAAGTGGCTGCTGATGGCCCCGATCAACCATCAGAGCTTATCCACCTCCCCCTGCTCCTGAGGGGCAATCAGGGTAGCAGCCACTGCTCACATCCCCTCCTGGCAATGGCCCCACTCGCACCTGCTGCTGATTCCAGCCCCAAATGCTCCATGCCATCAGTGGGTGCAAGCTGGGCCAGCAGGAGTGGGTCTGCCAAAAGACAGGGGCCATGGTGGGAGGAGCCAGGCAGGGGCATGTAGGATGGGCCAAGAACCACCCCTGCCCATCACAGCCTCATGGCCCACAGTTCCTTTCAAGGTGCATGAATTCATGTACTGGGCCCCTAGTATAGTATATGCAATAAGTCCTCACTTAAAATCATTGACAGCTTCTTTGAAACTGTGGCATTAAGTAAAATGATGTATAACCAAAACCAACTTTACCAGTGGTTGGCAAACTGTGGCTCACGAGCTACATGCAGCTCTTTGGCCCTTTGAGTGTGGCTCTTCCACAAGATACCATGTGCGGGTGCACATATACAGTGCAATTGAAACTTCATGGTCCATGCACAGAAGTCAGTTTTCAGCTCTCAAAAGAAATTTCAATTGTTGTACTGTTGATATTTGGCACTGTTGACTAATGAGTTTGCTGAACGCTGAACTTTACCATAGGCTAATCCTATCTATACTAATAAAATGGTAATATACTAATTAGACTGGGAGACCTTCTGGACATTCTTTCATACAAAGCCATGGTGGTGGGCCGAGACAGAGACAGTTAGGAGGAATCAGGTTGGTGGGGGAGAAGGGGGCAGTTGGGGATGAGCTGGCCTTAAAGATGGGGGCAATTGGGGGCGAGCAGGCCCCGGGGGGGGGGCACAGGCAATTGGGGATGAGCAGGCTGGGGGGAGCAGTTGGGGGCAATCAGGCTGGAGGCAGGTGTGCAATTAGGGGCGAGCAGGCTAGCAGAGGGGTGCAGTTGGGGGCAAGCTGGCCAACAGGGAGGACAGTTGGGGGCGAGCTGGCTAGCAGATGAGGCAGTTGGGGGTGATCAGGTTGGCAGGGGTGGGGCAGTTGGGGGCAAGCAGGCCAGCAGGGGGTGAACAGGCCTGTGAGGGGAGGAGGGGGGAGGGCAGTCGGGGGCAAGCAAGCCGGCAGGGGATAGAGTTGGGGGCGAGCAGGCCAGCAGACAGAGTGATTAGGGGCATTCAGACAGGCAGGCAAGCGAGTGGTTAGAATTCAGTGGTCCTGGATTGTGAGAGAAATGTCTGACTGCCGATTTAGGCCCAACCCCTGTGGGATTGGGCCTAAACCAGCAGTCAGACATCCCCCAAGGGGTCCCAGATTGAAGAGGGTGCAGACCGGGCTGAGTGACACCCTCCCTTCTTTGAGAATGAATTTCATGCACTGGGCCAGTAGTCCTATAAAATAAAAGTCTAATATGGTAAGTGTTTGGTTAACCAGTTGCTTGTTCAACCAATCAAAGCATAGTATGTTAATGATATGCTAAGGCCACTCAACTGCTCGCTATGACATGCACTGACCACCAGGGAGAAGACAGTCAACCAGTCAGCCAGTCGCTATGACGTGCACTGACCACTAGGGAGCAGAGCTCTGACTGGTAAGTTAGGTTGCTGCTGGGGTCTGGCCAATTAGGACTGAATGAGATGGACCCGACACAGCCTGGAATCCTCCCCTGTTCCCTCCTCAGCTGGCCAACATTCCTTGTCTCATCCTGGCCCCAATCATACACCAGTGGGGTCTGTTGGCCTGGCCTGCATCCTCTTGCAATACAGGACCTATTAGGGGATGTTGGAGAGCTAGCTTCAGCCTGATCCTGTGGGCCAGTCCAAAGGATCCCACTGGTGCACGAATTCATGCACCAGGCCTCTAGTTGATATTAAAAAAAGAGTTAAGTTTCTTTGGTATATTTCTGGTCACAAAACATCACCAAACTTCTAAATAAAAACACAACATGCTTCTTATATTAAACATTAAAATAAAATGAGCTATTCAGAAGTCTAAAGAAGTTAATAAAAACAAATAAGATCATTATTTTCAAACCCACTTATTCCAGTTCAGGATCATGAGTAGCCAGAGCCTGTCCAAGAACCAACCCTGGACAGGACACCCTCCCATCACAAGGCCACTCACACCCCCTGCAATGAATATAAATGCTTTTTTTTTTTTTTCTAGTATAGTTAAATTTACCACAGTCAGACAGGGATGATTTAGACATGCCAATTCAGCACACATCTTTGGGATGTGGGAGGAAACCAAAGCTCCTAAAGAAAACCCACACAGACTTGGGGAGAACATATAAACTCCACACAAGCAGTAGCCCTGGCTGGGAATTGTGGTCTTTGTTCTCAATTAAGACAAATTGATGTTAAATGAAATGTTGAATGCAACTATGTTATTTGAGAACTTGCTATATACATAAGTATTTCACAAATATATGCACATATATATGAAGCTTCAGAAAAACCATAAAGCATATAGAATAACATTATGAACACCATGTATCCACCATCAAGTTTAAGATGTAAAACATTAAAAATACCAGTGAGTCCAATGTAACCCACCTTAGAGCATAATGGTTTTGATCTGAATTTCCTGATTATTAGTGAGATTAAATTAATTTTCATGTTTTTGATCATTCATGTTTTCTTTTCTAAAATTTGACTGTTCATATATTTAACTGATTATTTTATGGGATTTTCATTTTTTTTAAAGTTATTTATGCATTCTGTAATTAAATCCTAATAATTTACATTGATTATATACAGTTCAGATATTTTTCCCCCAAACTTTGGCTTGTCTTCTTAATTTTTAATTTTTGCCTGCAATGAACATAAATGCTTTTTTTATCTAGTATAGTTAATTTTACCACAATTTTTTAATTGATTTTAGAGAGGAAGGGAGAGGGGGAGAGGAAGAGAGAGAGAGAGAAATATCAATAATGTGAAAGAATCATTGATCAGCTGTCTCCACACACCCCACACTGGGGATCATAGCAACCTGAGCATCGAGTTCCTGACCAGGAATCAAACCCTGACCTTCTGGTCCATAGTTCAGCACTCAATTACTGCCACACCAGCCAGGCTAAATTTATCACTTTTTATTTAAAGTTTGTGATTTTTAACCCTAAGAAATTATTTTCTACCCCAAGTTCATAAAGATATTCTTCTACAGTTTATTAAAAATAATTTAATGATTTATATTTTATATTCTAACCTGGAATTCATATTTACATAGGTTGTGGAGGAAGAACCCAAATTTATTTTTTTCCACATGAGTTAATTATCACATCACTATTATTGAATATTCCATTCTTTCCCCTACAGATTTACAATGCCAATTCTGTTATTTTTCAAATTTCCATGTCAGCATGATCCTATTTCTTGGTATTCTCTTTCGTTCCATTCTGTGGGCTCCTATAGGCTAACAGCAAATATAAATTTAATTTTCCTTTAATAATACCAAATCATTGAAGCTGGGTGATAAACCTGCAGGACCTCATTACACCATCCCCTCTACTTTTGTGTACACTTGTTAATTTCCACAATAAAGAGTTAAACAAATAACTGCATCTTAGTAGAATACAATATGCATTGCTGTGTTGCAGTTGCTTGTAGCCCATGGCACCAAAAGGGGACCAAATCTTTGCTTTTTAATCCTCTTTGAAACACTCTTCTTCACACATACCACCCATTCTTTCAGCAAATGATGCTCACTCCCAATGACTTATCCACTGGAAGCATTCGCTGACCTCAGGCTGAGCTGATTGGGTGGTCTTTGTTTGTAGGCCCTTACCCCATTGTATCTGGGGCCTTGACTTTTCTGTCTGATGTTGCTGTTGCACTGAGCTCCCTGAGAGTAGGACCAGGGTCCCACTTATTTCTGTTTCCCCACATCCAAGACATGGCAGATATTGGGTGCTTAATGATTATTGGATTAAAGACTAACGAATGAATTAGTAAATGAAAAACTAGAGGCCTGTTGCATGAAGATTCGTGCAATAGGCCTTCCTTCCCCTGGCTGCTGGCACCAGTTTTCCTCTGGCACCCAGGACCCAGGCCTTCGCTCCAACTGCAGCAGAGAAGCCAAGCCACTTCAGTCTTCATTCTTTAGTCTTCTTCAGCCTTCAGCCTTCAGTCTTCAGTCTTGACTCCATGCCTGGGTATGCAAATAACCCACCATCTTTGTTGGGTTGATCTGCATACACACTCTTGATTGGCTGGTGGACGTCATGGAGGTATGGTCAATTTGCATATTTCTCTTTTATTAGAGTAGGCGTTAAACTATTATTTTAGGACTTATGATAAATAACATAAAAGAAATGGAAGGTGGGCATGTTGCTGACTCATAGGGTTGGTCCTTAGAATATAATCAGATCAGGGCTGATTCCAATAGCTATGACCCAGACTCCATGAGCAGACAGGCTAGGAAAAGTTCGTCCTACAGAGTAAAAGGTGTCTGTGAGTATCAACAGAATGTGTTGCCTGATGCATGTGAAAGCATTTGCAAACATTTAATCCCTCCACTCCTATGCAAAGTCCTATGCAAAAAAGCATGACTATTATTATCAGTAGCTTCTGGTAATTCTTATACTGTTTCTGATCATCTTTTGCACTTCTGATACAGTGCTTTTTAAATATCCAAGCTGCATGAAATAAATAATTAAGATCATTTTCTAAGAACACTAAGAAAAACAGAGTGTGGGATTTAACAAAGCAGCAGCACAATTCAACCAAGAGTTCAAAGATAATATGACCTACTCTGCCTCACTGACAGTTTGAAATGCACGTAAAAAAAATAAAAACCATTTAAGAGCCGAACTGTTTAATAGTCAAAGCATAGTGAGAGTGTCTGTTTTGAGTGGTTCAATGTTTTCCCTTTGTTTCGAAAATGAAGCTCAAGTGTTTTCATGTTGCTATTATGAGTTGTTTTCACCAACAGAGGAAAAAGCTTCCTCTAAATACAAGACAGAAAGATGGTGCTTGGCCCCACTCTACCAGTTCCTGTCATAGAGCACATCTTTACTTTTCTTTCTTTTGTCTTTTATTTCTTTAAAGGAGTGGCTGGATGCTGTTTCTAAGAGAATTAAGAAAACAACCCATAATCTCAGTAATTAAAATATCAGAAAGTAATGATTGTCTTCAATTTGCAAACAAGTAAGGCACAAGGTCACCTGGCCAGTGAGTTGCAAAATGTCCTGATTCTAAATCAAGTGTTTTATCTTTTCCTCTGCAATTTAATTTTTTAATTAATCTGCATTACAAATCTATTAACATAAATCAAGCAGGTAATAAGGAACACCCTTTTGGAAACAAAGAAACAAACTTGCGTAATTTGGTAATTGGATCACAGATGAAACTGGAGGAGGAATTGGGGAAAGGTTCTAGGCACTCACACTATGGGGTAACCCTGCATCAGATGGTATTGCCACAATCTGAAAAATGCTATAATCAGAGGAAGACAAGTATCATATGATCTCACTTATATTTAGAAACTAATTAACAAAATAAAGTGGCAAACAAAATAGATCCAGAGATGTGAAAACATGCAACAGCCTGGGGAGGGGAGAGAAGAGATTGGGGAGATGGGGGTGGTTTAATGGGAAAAAAGGGGACATCTGTAATATAATAAAGATAAAATTAAAAAATAAGTAAATGCTTTTATCCATAGACAGTATGAGACTACAGAAGGCAGTAGAGTATGGCGTGTGGTTTTATAAAAATTAGTAAAAATGGTGCCAGAGGAGAGAGAAACACAACAGATGTGTAAGCATGTATAATCAGGAAGGCATTAAGTACATAATCCTAGAAGCTTTATTCAGTGGCTTATTTCATTTAGGTAATCATCTTGGTAAATGCACTAATTGCAAATTTGTTAAACATTCATAACCAGCAATTCCTGCTAAGGGACAATGAACTATCACAGTTAAAAGGGTTACAGATCCTAGTGTGGTATGGTTTCATAAGCTGTTTCCTGTCTTCACCCAAAAATCATACCCACCTGCTTCTTACCTATGGTACAGGAATTAAAGAGCAAGGCAAGATCACAGGAAGTGCCCAGGTGTAGAGAGACAGAGAGCAAGCAATGGCTTCTTGGATGCCAAGTGGGAAACATGCCCAGCAGTTTCAAGCCCAAAGCTCTTCTCCAATACCCAGGGTTTGATAAGTGGATTTCAGGAGTATCTTGTTCTGGGGTCTATTTTATTCTCAACTCTTCTGTGTAAACACTGCCCTGTGGAAGTGGAAAAACTTAAGAACTGGCTAAAAGTTGTTTTCACCAATGACATGGTCTATCACCTAGAGCCTTATACACAAGGCTATGGTCCTCAGACCAGTAGCATCATCACCTGGGAACATTACCTGGGAACATCTTAGACACACGGCATCTCAGACCCCATTCCAGACCTGTTGCATCAAGAGCTGCATTTTAACAAGATTTGAACCCCTAGGTCAATTTTATTCACTTTAAATATTAAAGCAAATAACTACAACTTTTTCATGGGGAACAATCAAATATCTTTTGTGATCTGAGATAACATAGCAGTAGATGCTTGGATAAAATAACTCACAAACATGGGATTCTGTTTTCAGATCTATTAATCCCCAAAGTGCATTTGGAAGTTAACTCATCTGTTTTGCACCTCTGTCATAATTACTATAATAGCTATCATTAGTGCCTCTTCTTTATTCAATATATGGGAATTTCATTGCTTTCTTTGTCAACTTTTATGATACACCACCCCAGGAGAGGCATGTCATAGGTTTCCCATGTGACACAAAGTACATTTCATCAATTAATTCCTCTATATCTTTACTTTTTGTTAGTCAGTTTCTTCCTTCAATTAGAATGTGTTTACATTGCTATATACACTTCAACCTTGCTCAAAAATCTGGTCATTGCCCAGCCATTGTGACTCAGTGGTTTAGTGTTGACCTGTGAACTAGAAGGTCATGGCATATGCCTGGGTTGTGGGCTCAATCACTAGTAAGGGGTGTTCAGGAGGTAGCCAATCAACGATTCTCTCTCATCATTGGTATTTCTATCTCTTTCTCTCCCTTCCTCTATGAAATCAATAATATAAAATCTGGTCATTGATAATTCTATATCTATTGATTTCAGATTAGTCTATTGTTATAAATGTGGTTTTTACTTCACTCTGACATTTGCCATGACAATCACAATCAACTGATTAATTGCTGGTACATGCACTGTTGCCATGATTAGTAGCTATTTATTGAGCATCTACTTAGGTGCCAGGTATATCACTCAGCATCACACATGCATTTTTTTAATCCTCTCAGCAAAATGGCATATGATATTTTCCTTATATATAATTAAAAAATATTCTCAGAAAGCTTATTTAATCAAAGACACACAACAAGTAAGTAATGAAATCAAGATTAAAACAAAGGTGTGCCTGAGTCTAAAGTGGCTTCTTTTCGCTGCCTTATGTGCCCCATGAGTATTTGGTGATTTGCAATCACAATTGTTCTTTTACATAACAATGTTTTTGATCTCTTCTAGGCATTATAGCATTGCTTTCAGATTATATGATATGTATACATTTCATTTGGAAAAATAATGTCAAGAAATGAACCCATGTTTCAGTCAGGTCTCTTTGTGTTGCCAGAAGGGAAAACTTAAACTAGCTTAAATGAAAGATAAATGAAAAAGTTCAAAGACAAGAAACTTACTTGGACCTCATAGAACTGAAGCAAGGATTTCAGAAGGCATGAACAACTGAAGCCATGAGCCACAAACATCTCCAAGGATCATAGGGTCTGTCTCTTGAATTTTCCTACCACACAGCCACCTCTCACCAGCCTCTTCCCATTAGATCATCCATCTCCAACTGCATGAAGCAGTTTTTCTATGTTCAAGTAGTGGGGACCCTCCTGTGAAAAATCCCCCTCTCTCTCTCTCTCTCTCTCTCTCTCTCTCTCACTTTCTGCCCACCCAAACCTTCTAAAGAGACCATAATCTCTGATGATGAAGAATAAGCCTTGGGTATGTCCTAACTCTGAGCAAATAAAATGCTTGCTTCATTACAATATATTAAAATCAACACGGGAGGCCTATGGAGTGGTACCTGGCGCTGTGGTCCTTAACCTTCTGGTCTAGACACCTACATTTTATATCTTGCTGGAGCTCTTCTATAAATCCAAGTCCCTTTAAGGAGGAGAATTCTGGCCAAAATGTCAAAGTGTTATCATAAAATTAATGTCTTATTGTCTTTTCTGCCAATAACTCGTGGCTCCAAGTAGTTATGTTGACCTTAGCTTATCCATAGTGAATTGGGAGAATTTTGTGGACATTGATGCTTAGACAGCTTAGATGCTGAAATTAAAACTTGGAGTAATATGGCAACAAGTCAAAGAATGCTAGCAAGCACCAAAATCTAAAAAGGAGAACAGATTTTTCACTATAGCCTCCAGAGGAAGCATGATCTTGTCAACACCATTTCAGCCCAATAATAATGATTTTGGATTTCTATCTTCCAAAAAATGTGAGAAATTAAAGTTCTCTTAAGCTACCAAGTTTGTAGTTATTTTCTATAGCAGCCACAAGAAACTAATACACTAGAATACACACAAAATGTACTTATATATGAGTATATCTCCTCAATAAATTCCTAGAAGATGCTGGCCTACAAATGTACATCTGTAATCTTTATAGATATTTCCCATTGCCACCCCCACCCCAAATAGTGATGTGCCATTTGATATCCCAAACTTTCTATATGCTGAAACTCCTGCTATCACAAAGTTATTATTAACTGGTTTTTTTAATATATTTTATTGATTTTACACAGAGAGGAATTGAGAGGGACAGAGAGTTAGAAAAGACGATGAGAGAGAAACATCGACCAGCTGCCTCCTGCACACCCCCCACTGGGGATGTGCCCGCAACCAAGGCACATGCCCTTGACCGGAATCGAACCCGGGACCCTTCTGTCTGCAGGCTGACGCTCTATCCACTGAGCCAAACCGGTCCCGGCTATTAAATGTTTTATTAAGAAGAGGATTTAAGACAGTGGTAGAGTAATGGATGTTACACTCACCTCCTCCCAGGACCAACTGAAGTTACAACTAAAATATAGAGCAAGCAATCTGAATAACCAACTGAAGACTAGCTGATGAGAAGAATTCTTATAACCAAGGATTTACAAAATAAGCCACATTGAGAATGGCAGGAAGGACAGAGACATGAAAAAGGCTTGCCACATTCCCACACACAGCAGCTGAGATTCTGGAGGGATATCTAAGAACAGCAAACCAGACTACCAGTCCAGAGCCCAAGAGCCAGGAAGAGGTGCCCACATAACATTTGGCTGTGAAATTCACCAGGAAGAGTCTGCTAGAGACACAGGCACTCTCTTAAAGGGCCAACATATGAAATCTCATGCACAGCCACTCACCCTGGGCTCTGATGGAGGAAGGGCTGAGCAGACTATAGTCCTGTGAGTATAGATTTGAGTTTGAGGCTCTGGAGAGAGATCTGAAGGAAGAGCTGCCAGGATCCCTCTCCTGAGTGCTATACACACACCACAGACTCCATCTTCCTTGGGTGGAGCACTCACCTCCACATGGTATCAGCCTGAAAAAGTGCAATAGCCCCACCCTCTGGATACCCAATGGCTCCACCCTGTGTAGCTTGAGCCATGCTGAGGAATCAAATGCTTGTACCATCATGTAAAGGTCTGGGAAGACTCAGGGGTTATCATTGACTGAGTTGTGTGGCTTTGGTGTGGAAGCCATTCCCCCCCCCCCCCATGTTTCTGTGAATTGGATTGGTGCCTCCCCATCAGAGGAGATTTGCTAGTTCCATCCTCCTGACTTCTAGCAGCCCCACTCTGCTGAGATTTGGCTCTGGGCAGAACCTGGGACAGACTGACTTGTGTGACTCTAGGATAAGAAATATTTTTCCCTTGCAAGCCTAAGCAATGCAGAGCCCTCCCTTCACATGCCCAAATTTTTGTCTGTTTGGACCTGATTAACACTCTTGATATTACCCTGATGAATCCCTGAGGTTCCACCCCACCACAAAGGTATGTGAGCACCCAGCAAATGGCAGCTAGACTTGATATACCCTGGGGGTATATCCTGAGTAGCCTCAGAACCAGCACTGGCATCAAGTTTGAACCTGATTCAATCTGTGAACAGCACTTGCCCCTGTGACTCACTGAGAATCTACTCAAGTACCACCAGAGCTCTTTCAGTGACTAAGCCTAACACGAAGCTAGAAGACAGAGTCAAGTGGAGATGAATCTCAGGGTGTTCTGAGACTTTTGTTGGCCTGCTCCCAGGCCCAGTGTTGATAAAAAAAAAATCAACCTTGGTGAGCAGCTTGGTCCTTCCCACACACACTTAAGCCTATCAGAGATAGCCACAAACTGTGGATTGTACTATAGTTCCAAACAGGTTGTCCAGTGACAGTCACAGGAATAATCTGACACTGGCCTGCACCAGAATACCTTCCAAGAGGTCCCAGAACCATCAAAACCAGTGGCAAGCTTCAGACAATACTAGAGCATTATCCATTAGCTTCACAAGTGGCATACCCAAGGGAGATCTCAGCAGGCACCAGATTACACTCTGTATGGTCTGCACCTGCAAAGCAGCTTGTATACCGTGTTTGGGAGTGATCCTCACAGTCAGCCACCTGTGCATCAACCCCATGCATAAATGGGCCAATAACAGTCATAACTCAATTTCAACAAGAGTGCCCACATAGCCCACACAAGGATAAGACCACCCTACCCAGCCTGGGAGTCATAGGACACCTTCCTAATATATAAAAACAATCACAAAAGGGTAGCCAAAATGGGGAGACAAAGATACATGCCCAAAATGAGAGAACAAGAGAAATCTCCAGAAAAAGAGCTAAATGAAATGGAGGCAAGCAATTTATCAGACATAGGGATCAAAATAATAGTTATAAGGATTCTCATTGAACTTAGTGAGAACTACAACAGCATGAGAAAGGACATATACACCATTAAAAAGATCCAATCAGAAATGAAGACTATAAAATCTGAAATAAAGAATACACTGGGAAGAATAAACCACCATCTGGTCTCCATTCCCTTGGCTCTTAGGTAGAATATAAGGGATACTCTAGGCACCTGCAGCATTGGGAATCCCCCCAAACAAGCCCCTCTGCTGGCCGTTTTGTGCTTCTGACCATCTTCCTTGTAAGGTAAGACTACAATGGAGGAATCTGTTAGTGAGGGCAACTGCAGGGCACCCCCTCTGAAGGGACAGGTGAGCAATCAGTTGAGGATAATTATGGAGTACCTGTGAGAGAAATAAATAAAAACCACCACTGCTTTTGCCAAAGTGGTTACATAGATGCAATATTACAGTTTGGGCTGATGACGTACACATGCATGGGCACAGGATATCTCAGGAATCCTCTAAGCTTCCCCACCACAGTAACCATGAAATCTCTAAAGCCATTCTGGGAGTGAAAATTCATCCTGGACTTAAGGGTCACTGAGTACTCAGCATTAAAAATGGAAGTTGTGCTAAAAACAGTAGTAGACCACACTGACCCTGCTAAGAACACTTTCTTAAAGAGGCTATATACATTTTGGTAAAGATGTAAGAGGTGCCTTTGGACATCTGAAATATAAGTGGTGGGGAGTAAGATGGGAAACTGCAACTTGGAATCGAAGATACACATTCCTGGTATGTAGATATATGCATGTGGGTACCTCATATAAGTGCATAGCTTTTCTCCAGTTAGTAGCTTGGGTAATTAAGATATGATTAAGTCAAGGACTGTTTTTTCAGTTAACATTAATTCCCTTTAAGAACTCTGGATACTGCCTAAACCAGTTTGGCTCAGTGGATAGAGCGCCAGCCTGCGGACTGAAAGGTCCCAGGTTCGATTCTGGTCAAGGCCATGTACCTTGGTTGCGGGCACATCTCCAGTAGGAGGTGTGCAGGAGGCAGCTGATCGATGATTCTCTCTCATCGATGTTTCTAACTCTATCCCTCTCTCTTCCTCTCTGTAAAAAATCAATAAAAAATATATTTTAGAACTCTGGGTACCTTTGTTATAGTGTCAATAATAAAAATAAATAAATAAATAAATAAATAAATAAATAAATAAATAAATAAATAAATTTAAAAAGAACTGTTGCTGTTATGTCTTCCTTTTTTGTATTGAAACAAGGGGAGAAATATCCTTTTTTGGAACGATAAATAAAAATTCTGAATATAATATCAAACATCATAAAATGTTCAAATGGATCTGCAAATATACCTACAAACTTATTTGATCTTACAGATTTTGTTTATTAGGAAAAATAATCAAGGTTAGCACAGAAAAAAGAAGGAAATGTGACATATATATTTCCCTTCTTATATTGCTGAATTAGAAAGCACAACAAATTTTGCTCTTGAATTCAGATCTCTCTTTTAAGAATCACATTTCAAAACACCAAAAGGTCAAGATGGATTAACAGGCACCAAATTTATCTTCTTGCCTGCAACAATCAAAAAAGAAAGAAAAACAACAACTAGTAAGATTTATGGAGCAATCATTTTCAGGACACTAGACATCAGGCAATGAAGGACAGTTATCCCTGAGAGATGGGAGCAAATAAGATTAGCTTTAAAGCAGCTTCGGCTTACTCGATTGAGAGTTTCCACTGATGGCATAGTAAAGGGAAACCAAGGTAAAGGGCAGCAGATTCCCTGAGTTTAGGAAAGGAAGTTGAATGTCCAGGAAGGCCAAGGCAATTAGTGTTTGCAGAACAGATCTGCACGAAAAGAGAACCCGAGATCTGGAGAGAGTATCCCACCTGAATATTCAGCAAATTACTGATCAGCACATGCATCACATTTCCTGAAACCAGGGAAAAAAGCATCCAAAGGACTAGAGGGGAATATTCTCATAGCTAGAAATAGTCTTTCCTACCAATCACACTAGAAAATATATTAATTCATATGGGCATTCATTGGGTAGTATGCCCAGGAAGCTTTTGCCTCAATAGTGAAGAAAAACTAACTGCTCTGGTCTTGCCTAACAAATTTTAAAAGTAAGACTTGAGAGGGTAAAAGTGTTTCCAAGTAATCAAACTTAGAAAAAATGGTTAAGAAAATTTATAGAGCTTTGTACAGTGGCAGCATAGCCAATGAGGTTTATCCAAAGGGAGATTACAGCTAATTGAAAAAAAATTAGATAAATAAATATATCCACCACCACCAAGGTAAAACTAGATTGTCTTTCATTCAGTCAAAGATTGCCAAACATGGAAAGATCCAGGAAAATACTATCTATAATAAGAGACAATAAATTGAAAGTTATCCAAAACTAATCCTGCTGTTGAAATTAGCATACAGGGACATCAAAACTATTATTATAACTGTATTTCAAAACTATTATTATAATTGTATTTTATATCATCAAAAGTTAAATAGAGACATGAAAGATAAACAAAACAATCTAATCTAATTTCTAGGTTTAAAGCTACAATGTCTGAAATGAAAAATATACTGGATGGGATTGATAGCATATTAGACCTTGCAGAAGAAAAGATAAATAAAATTGAACACATAGCTGTGGTAATTATCCAAAATCAAACAAAGAAAAAATGGGAGTGCTATCCCATAACTCTGTCTAGATTCTATTGTTTAGAAGCAAGTCATAAGTTCTACCTCACTCATGGAGAGGGCATTAATCAGAGCATGGCAATGGGGATCACCTTGAATGCTCCCATCACACAAGTTAAAGAGGAAAATATTGAAGTGGCACTATTGATATAAGACAAAATAGATTTCAGAGCAAAGAATATTACCAGAAATAAAGATGATCAGTTCATAACAATTAAAGGATCAATTCATCAAGAAGGCATAACAATCCTATGTATTTATTCGCCTAATAAGAGAGGTTCAAACAACACAAGGCAAAAACTGATAGAATGGGAAAAGAATGGACAAATCTACAATTATAATCAGAGATGTCAATATCTCTATCTCTGAATATTTAATTAAACAAAAAAATATAGAAGGTATTTAAGTCAAAGTACTTTCTCTGTTTATAATGGAGTTAAATTAATAACAGAAAGTTCTTGAGGAAAATACTCTAATATTTGGAAACTAAGATAATTCTAAATGATTAAAATTAGAAAGTATTTTAATTAAATGAAAAAAATCACAACATATCAGAACTTGAGTTGTTGCTAAAGCAGTTCTTAGGGTGAAATTTGCAACATTAAATGCTTAACTTAAAAATAAATATATCAAATCAATAATTTCAGCTTCCTCCTTAAGAAATTAATATCAAAAAGGGTAAATAAAATCCAAAGTAAGGAGAAGGAAGAAAATAATAAAGATCAGAGTATAAATTAAAACAATAGAAAACAATAAAGTCAATGACACCAAATGTTTATTAATTGGGATGATAAATAAAATTAACATGTAGCCAGATTGATAGAGAGAACACACAAATTACCAACAAGGAATGAGCAAGGCAACATCACTACAGATTCTACAGATGTTAAGATAAAGTAACATTATGCAAAAGTTATATTATTAAATTAGAGAACAATTGAAATGGAAAAAATTCTTTGAAAAATACAAACTACCAGACCTCATTTAATAAAGAGAGATAACCTCAATAGTGCTATATCTATTTAAGTTATTCAATATTACAGCCCCATTTAGTAAAAAGACTATCTTTTCTTCACTGAATTGGTTTTTCTCTATTTTTTGTGGTAATATATGCATACCACAAAATTTACCATATGAACCATTTTTTAAAGATTTTTTAATTGATTTTTTTTAGAGAAAGAGGAATAGAGAGGGAAAGAGAAACATCGATGTGAAAATGAAACATCAATTTGCTGCCTCCTGGATTCCCCCTAACAAGGATGGAGTCCACAACTTGGGGATGTGGCCTGACTGGAAATCAAACCAGCAACCTTTATGTGCATGGAATGACAGTCAACTGAAACACACCAGCCAGGGCCCATCTGAACCATTTTAAAGTGGACAATTCAGTGGTATTAAATTCACATTTATTAAATTACATCATAATATTCTACAACCGTTTCCACCATCCATTTCTTGAACACTTTTCGTCCCCTAAAATGGAAATTCAATGAAGAAAGGATAGACATATCACAAATAGGGCTATAAATATGTGGATGGACATACCTGGCACAATATACAAAGGTGAACACAAAACATGCCATAGACTTCTATGTAAACCCAAACTCTAAAAAGATCACATAGAAGAAAATATTTGATTCTTAAGTATCATCTTTCTTCAGTGCTTCTCATTGGCATTTATCTTCCATTGTCTATTTCAACCACTATATTTCTGATGGAACTGTCTAGAAACTAATACTACTACTAATGATAACAACTACTGCTACTCCAGCAGCAGCAACAGTTGTGCTTATCCCATGCCTACTTGGCTCTATGATTCTGAAAGCAGTCCCCAGAGTTAGTATTCAACATCCTTGATTTAAAGATGAGGAAACTGAGTCAGGAAGGATAACTTGTCTGAGACTTCCTGGCTACCAAGGGACACCACACAGAAATGAATGCAGGACAATATGCTGTGAAGTCTACATGATGCTATAAGTGAAGTCTACAAGATACACGGCATGTTTCTGAATGCCAGGCCCTGGGCCATGGCCTCTAGCGTCCAGTACAAGCCTGGGTACACAGTATTAATAAGCTCTCACCAAACATTTGTCAAGGATACTGAACGGTGAGATGATTATGTCATACTAAGAAGCCTTCCAAAATGGGACCATCCTCTGACTTTCCATTTAATCTCTTCCTGTTAGCCACAGCTGCTGCTTAGTTGGCTGACCAGGAAGGGTACAGCACATTTTTTTATTTCTGTTTAAAAATTGAAGTCTTAAAGCTCCCAGAGTCACTTGGTCTTTGATTTGGCTGCATAACACACAGCAAAAGCCATAAAGACTCTATTACCAGTAAATTGGCACTTAAAGTCACAACATTGGTTGAGTCTGGATTCACTAAAGGCCCACTGCAAGGTAAAAACCTTCATTCTGTAGCCTTTTCCATTATGTTCCTAATATCATTGATCTCCAGAGTGAAATAAAGGGAAAAATTAATTTAGAACCCATGGCTAGGAAGAAGAACAAGACTCAGGTGTGTTAAGTCCTTTTCACCCCAGTCTCTGAGAAATTTTTGTAGGTCTCAGCAGTATGGTTTTATTTGTTATTTTGTTTGTATTTTTTAAATCTTGATACAAATTAATAAATGCATTTTGTCACATTGTCTATCCTATATAATAAAAGGCTAATATGCAAATCGAACAGCAGAACAACCAGTCACTATGACGTGCACTGACCACCAGGGGGCAGATGCTCAACACAGGAGCTGCCCACTGGTGGTCAGTGTGCTCCCACAGGAAGAGCGCCACTTAGCCAGAAGCCCTGAGCTGGACTCATGGCTGGAAAGCACAGCAGCAGTGGCAGGAGCCTCTCCAGCCTCTGTGGCAGTCAGACATCCCTGGTGGGCTCCTGGGCTGTGAAAAGGCACAGGCTAGGCTGAAGGACCCTCTCTGACCCCCTCCCTCAGAGCACAAATTTCATGCACCAGGCCTCTAGTCTAAAAATAATATCCAAAGCTAATGATCTGACATGCCCTGTGCTTTTTATCGGGCCACACCAAGGACAAATGCCCAGGAAATCTATAATCCATATCTTCTTTTACACCTCCATTAGGAATGAAGTTTTAGTTTATAGTATGCTATATCAGCTTTCTTTTCAAATCTTGAGACATCTTTTGAGCTTTTCATCAAACACCCTGAAACTGTTAAAAGCAGAGGCAATACATGTTTAGGATTCTCAGTGTTTTTTCACCTAAAGTCTCAAGTTCACTTTGTGGTTTAATTTTGTTGGGAAATAAATCAGAACAAGCTGCAGTGATATTTGTATTCATTAGTGTGAGATGAATCATTTATTAGAACATATTCTTTTCTTGAATTCTTAAACAGTGAAAGGGGGAGAAATCTGCAAATAGAATAATCAGAATATGAGAATTTAGCATACTCTCTTTTTTTAAAATATATTTTATTGATTTTCCACAGAGAGGGAGGAAAAGGAATAGAGAGCTAGAAATGTCGATGAGGGAGAAACATCAACCAGCTGCCTCCTGCACACCCCCTACCAGGGATGTGCCTGCAACCAATGTGCATGCCCTTGACCAGAATCGAACCTGGGACCTTTCAGTCTGCAGACTGACGCTCTATCCACTGAGCCAAACTGGTTTTGGCCAAACTCTCTTTTTTTGTAGCTATGTTAAAAATTAATTTTAGAGGGCTCTAACAAAATTGACTTAGATTTTATTTTCAAAAAGTTTATAATAAAACAATTTATAGGTTGGAAATTTCCTAGAAAAGACAGTAGTGATAGAAAATGATTAAAGATTAAGGAACACTGTATTTCCTTTTATGGGCTTCATTCCATCAAAAGTATTTTCCAACTTTCTTACAATATTTTTTTTCTTTTGTAAAAACTGATGTAAAAAGTTATTTTTTTAATAAAAATTGTAAGGTAGGAGTATTTCTGCATCTGCTAATGAATGACTAGGTAATTCACTATCTAAAGTAGAAAAGCCAGAAAAAATACATAAGACATCTTCTTAAAATCACCAAAAGTTAACAAAGTACTGTGTTTTCCAGCGTATAAGACGACTTTTGAAACGAAAAAAGTCAACCAAAAATCAGGGGTCGTCTTATACGCCGAGTATATCCCGAAAAACGTCTCGATATGCCGCTAAACGAATTTTCCAACTCAATCCCGTACCAATCACTGCAAGGCTGCTCGGACCGCCTCTCTAACTCAGCCAATCCAAACAGGCTTTTTATGCATGCAAATTATACATGTTCTGTACCCGAAGCTACACTGTGTTCTAGTAAAAAGCCTGCTCAGATTGGCCAGAGTCAGAGAGGCGGTCTATTATAACCTTTGAACCTTTGCTTGTTGTGATTGGCTCACCGTGGTACATACAGTTGCAGCACAGGAACGTTCTGTGTAGCCAAAGCTGCTGTATTAGGACACATACAGTGAGTTAAAAGGTACGGTAATAGAACATTCTGTGTGTAGCTGAAGCTATATTACTGTATAACCCCAGCCTAAAAGATTAGTGGGTGTACAACAAATGGCTGGTAGAAAAGAATCCATCATGGCTCCAGCAAGAAGAAGGAAATTTGAAGCCAGTTTCAAACTGAAAGTTGTAAACTTTGCCAAGGAACACAATAACTGTGCTGCGGCAAGACAATATGGAGTAACAGAAAAGATGGTCCGAGACTGGAAAGCAAATGAAGATGCATTAAAGAGTATGCCAAGGAGTAAGTGTGCATTAAGAAGAGGCACCCCTTATTGGCCAGAACTCGAAAAGCATGTAGCAGACATGGTTCTTGAGCATCGTCAAAATGGTTATGTAGTGACAGGAAACAAAACACGTATGTTTGCACTTCAGTGAGCCAAATCTAACCCAGATAACAGCAAAGGATTTAAGGCCACTGTATCCTGGAGTACTAGGTTCTTGGAAAGGCACAATCTGGTACTGAGGCAAAAGACCAAAATTTCACAAAAATTATCTGCAGATCTTGATGGCAAAGTAAGTCTTTTCCATCAATATGTAATACAACAGTGCAAGAAACATGGCTATGCATTAAGTCAGATCAGAAATATGGATGAAACTCCTATGAATTTCGATATGGTTGGAAATAAAACTGTTAATCCAAAAGGTGCAAAAACAGTGTTAATTAAAACAACAGGACATGAGAAGTCTAGTTTTATATTGGTACTAGCATGTACAGCTGATGGTGCCAAACTAAGACCAATGATTATTTTTAAAAGAAAAACAATGCCGAAAATCAAGTTCCCTGTTGGAGTTTTTGTACGTGTGAATGAAAAAGGATGGATGGATGAAGAAGGGGTAAAGCTATGGCTTGATAATGTATGGAGTAGGCGACCAGGTGGACTTCGTCAAGAACGTAGCCTACTGGTGTGGGATATGTTCAGGGCTCATTTAACTACCAGCACAAAGAACAGACTGGCAAGAATAAACACAGATGCGGCAGTTATTCCTGGAGGATTGACATAATTGATACAGCCACTGGATGTGTGCCTAAACAAGCCATTTAAAGATCGCATTAGAGAACAGTGGAATGAGTGGATGGTTAGCGGCGAAAAGTTATTCACAAAAGGAGGAAACATGCATGCGCCACAATTGGATGTTTTGTGTAACTTTGTCATAAAAGCCTGGAATGATATTACTGAAGAAACAGTAATCAGGTCTTTCAAGAAGTGTGGCATATCAAATTCTTTGGACGGTATGGAGGATGACTTCTTGTGGCAAGATGAAGGGGAAGCCAAAGCTGAAGCCACACCATCTGATTCGGAATTTGATCCATATGATGACTGTCTTACAAATGTACCACAAGAGGTCATTGATGAACTTATGATGTCAGAAGAAGAACATGATGAGGATTTTGAAGGATTTTAAGCTCACAATGCTCCTCTGCCTAGAAAACCTCTTATCATCCCAGTCAGTCACAAACAAGCGTTTTCTGCAAGTTCTTCATGTAATTTTCTTTCCAGTTGATGCCATCATTGTTAATGTTCTCTTTTGGATTTCTTGTTTCTCGGTCAAGTTCATGGCATTGCCATTTGTGAAGAGACCTTCCATTTATCGTATCAATGTACGGTATATTACGGTATGTTCAAAAAATGTCATTCATTAAAAATTTAATTAAAAAAAGAACTGGTGTTGCCTCGGAAGTGGGGGGTGGTCTTATACAGCGAATATAGGCCTAAACCTGTTTTGACTGTAAAATTAAGGGGTCGTCTTATACGCCGGAAAATATGGTAAAGAATTACTGAGCCCAGGCCAAGTAGAGGAAGGAAGCACTCAAGCTGCACTCACCTTTTATCTTATGGACAGTTATCAATCCTCAACACAGGCTCACAATCTGAATCTTATTTTGGAAAGCCTCTCAGGCCACACATGCCAGAATTATGTGCCTGCTACAGCAAACCATCCCTATTTTGCTCTAAAAATCCAAAAATCAGGGTCAAATAAAAGTGAACCAGCCTTTCCACAGACTGCAGCCTCACTTCAGCTCTTGAGTAGTCCAGAAAATTCCAAATTCTAAAATTGGATTAAGATTATCCTGGATTGCTAGTGCCCCTAAGTACTTGAAAAAGTCAATGGCAAGTCTTCTTTGGAGGGAAATATGTCATCCTATATGGCAAGTTTTTGTATAATTTTTTTTTTTTAATCCTCATTCAAGGATATTTTCCCCCATTGATTTTTAGAGAGAGTGGAAGGGAGGAAGGGGAAAGAGATAGAGAATGAGAGAAATGTCGATGTGAGAGAGATACATCTATCAGTTGCCTCCTGCACATGCCCCGACCTAGACTGGGATCAGGCCTGCAACCCAGGTACATGCCCTTGACCAGGAATCGAACCCAGACCTTTTAATCTATAGACAAATGCTCTAACCACTGGGGGGGGGGGGGAAGTTGTTCAGGGCTTCAAATAATTTCTTAAAATTTCCAGTACATAATAAAAAATAAACAGGTACACCAAAAGACAAGATACTATAAATGAGAATCAGTATATGAACAGAAGTATTCAGAAATGTATGAAAATCAAAGAGAGTGGTAAATATGTGGATAAGTCTAAGTGACAATTGATTCCATGAGAGTAACAATGACAATAATATTACTCGTGATGTGCAAAAAAAAAAATAATTAAAAAAAAATGAGAGTAACCAAAATAGCCTCCATTGTTAGAACCGAGTGTTTAATCATGTGGTGGAATGCTATAGTGGGGGGGGGGGGGGGAATGTTAGCTCTGAGCCAAAGTCACCTGACTTTTCCATAGCAAATACATGACAGACTGTATGTGGCTCACGAAGACTACATACTTACCTTCTCAGCCTTTACAGAGAAAGTTAGCTGACCCTTGCTGTATAGAGACATGAAAATCAATGAATTAAAGCTGTATATAACCAATATGGTTGGATATCAAATATATTACATTTGGTCATAAAAACAAACAAACTTCCATTATGATTTCATTTACATGAAGTTTAAAAAAAACATACACAATAAAACTCTAGCTTAGGATGGCAGTCTTAGGTGGTACAAGTATGAAGGAAAACAAGGATGTGATTCCCCTAAATGTCAAGAGAATGATGGTTCCTTCTAGGTGATAGAGAAGATAATGGAATAGGGAAGGGGCAGGTGTGGGAGGGAGCCTCAAAGTGGTGGTAGCATTCTATTTCTAGGTCTGTGTGGCGGTTGAGTGTTTGGAGTAATTTTTTAAAATGTGGGTTTACATTTTATGAATTTGTCTGTATTGTATTCTAGTTCATAATAAAAGAGATTGAAAAGGTGAATTTTATGCAAATTAAAAGTAAAGGAAAGATGGGTAGGAGGGAGGGAGGGAGCAAGGGGAGAAACTGCAAATTTTAGCCTATTGGGCAAATTGATGTTCTTTGCATAAATGGATCCCCCAAAAATCCTAAGTAGTGTTTTCAACTACCCCTTGATTTGACAAGCAATTTCATGAAAAAGATTGCCCATTTGTATTTTTGTAAAGGGCTTAGCTTGAAGGAAAGGTCAGAATTCTGGCTGTGAATAAAATATTTGTGAAAAATAGCCTTGTTTTTTGTTTTTTGTTTTCTTTGTCTCTTCACCTGTGTTCAGCCACCCAAACTTGTGATGTGTTAACAACCGGCCAGGTCTCTGTGCCTTTCAGAGACATCATCACCTGGTCTTGTTAAAGCAGCGAGCTTTTTCCTCACGCTGGCAAGGCCCTCATTCTTTTATTCATTTCCTCTTTCTCTCTGAAAACAGTTCTTTACCTCACTAAGGAGTGCTAAGCATCGGGAATGACAGTTTCAGGATGTGCGCCACAAGAGTGTTGGAGCTGCCATACTGTTACAGCGGGAACAGCCACATCATGCCAACCCCCCATGGTGGCGCAGTGCACAGACTTCTTAACCCATGCAGCAGCCTGGCTCTTGCTGTGTGCAGAAGTCACTGTTAACATGTTTGTGGGTTTCAGGTAAAAAGGAATGGGTTATGTCTATAGCATAAAGGATTCAAGTTAAATAATAAATTAGCTTTTCCCTCTAAAAATTCCAAGTTAGTAGTAGAAGCAATGCATTCTTCAGAATACATAGCTATATGTGACAGTTTACAAGGTACATAGATAGGATATAGCTTTATATTCCCATCTATGTACCTTGTAAACTGTCACATAGATTGCTGCACTTGATTCTTACAATTAAAACTGCTATCAGTAGCCAACAATTTAAATTTAAGTAACTGCATCAGACATGTGTTTAAGTCTGGGCTCTACCTCTTACATGCTGTGTGATCTTTTTTTTAATATATATTTTATTGATTTTTCACAGAGAGGAAGAGAAAGGGATAGAGAGTTAGAAACATTGATGAGAGAGAAACATCGATCAGCTGCCTCTTGCACACCCCCTACTGGGGATGTGCCCACAACCAAGGTACATGCCCTTGACCGGAATTGAACCCGGGACCTTTCAGTCAGCAGGCCAACTCTCTATCCACTGAGCCAAACCGGTTTTGTCCCATTCTGTGTGATCTTTGGCAAGTTGGTTAATCTCTCTGAGCGTCAACCTCTCCAGCTAATAAAAGAATATAATGAAGTTAAAGTATCTATCTACCCTAAAGAATTAAGTGAGAAAACATATGTGTTGCTTAGTGCCTGACACATAGCATTTACCCTAAAACTATTAGATAACATTTTTATTTATTAACTGACCTCCCTTTCTCTCCCCTACCCCACTCTTCCCCCCGCAAAAAAATGTGTCTTGAGCTGTCTATCCCCCTAGACCCGCGAGCCACATGTGGCTCTTTGGCCCCTTGAGTGTGGCTCTTCCACAAAATACCACGAACTGGACGAGTCTTTTTGAAGAAGTAGCATTAGAAGTTTAAGTTAAATAAATTTGCCTCTCAAAAGAAATTTCCATTGTTGTATTGTTGATATTTGACTCTGTTGATTAATGAGTTTGTCGACCATTGCCCTAGGCCATAAAGGTATGATCATACTTTGTTATTCTGTCCTGAAATTATCCACCTTCACATGCCTCATCCTGTACATTGAGTCGCTCAGGTGCAGCGTTTCCATGTTTTAATTTTTTTATCTTGAGCCCTTTGCACAATTACTGCCATTGAATATGAGTTTAATCTGAGATTAATTTAATGCAATAGTAAATGAATTCTTTTTTCTGGATATTTTTTTTTCAAGTAAAGCCGATTGGCTGTTATTGTTTGGGCATCTCTTTGATGGAATATCAAGAATCTCCATTAATATCTCCTTTAACACTTTATCTCAAGGTTCACATGTCACAGAGCCCATCGCTGGATAAGCTCTGACTTAGGATTTAGCAAAAAAGGCTTTTCCCCACATTGACTTTATCTTTGCCTTTCCTGGCCTTTTCGTTTCAGTACCGAACTCCGAGTTCACGAGACCTGACTTCCTGACCTCCAGCCAAGTCTAGTCTAACTCCTCAATCACAGCCAACTCAGTCCTTTTGTTGATTAATTTTGACTTCGGCTCTAAGAACTTCTTCCCAAATGCTTGAAATCCATCATAAATGTTTTCCTGTCATTCAGCTTTTAAATGATGTCCTTCACTGATTTTTCTCAAATTCCATGGAAAACTAGCAGAGTGAAGTTAAGGTAGCCTCCCTTATTGGGTGGTATGGCTTGATTTTGGCCTAGGCACAATTCTTAAATCCTGACATGAATTTCATTTCCTGTGGTTTATCCTGCATGTTAACTTTCTGCTTGGTAAAATTGTAAATTCCCAATCAAAGCATTCTACAATTGATTAATCCCAGGCCGCTTGACAATTTCTTTCTAATCTCTTTTATTGTGCTTTCCATAAAAATGACAGCCCTGGTATAAATCCTAGTTTAAGTCAATACCTGTAAGTGCTAATCTTTTCACAGCACTGGAGATGGAAATGTCAAATGGTACCTGCTGGGCGTTAGAACTTCCACTGTAAATCATAAAAATTAAAGCAACACCAAATTGATTTTATTTTCCTTCTTTTGAAAAAAAAAAACTTTCACGTTCATTATTTTTCCATTGAATTATTCTCCTTTTCACTTACCTTCTGGTTTGGTGAGACTGATTAACTGAATTTTGCATAGCAAAGGTGTTGATGTTTCCCAGAAAAATATACAGGACACAGGCTTGTATTAGGAAAAGCCTTAGAATAAAGTTATTTTAGAGTTTGATGCATATATTTGAGTTATATTTTAATCATTCTTCAGGTAATAACACTTCAAAAAGAGCTCAGGCTAGAATCAATAGGAACATTGGTGGACCTTCTGTGAAGAGGGCTGAAGGCAGAGAAGGATGATGCAGACAGTGATGTAGACAGTGCCGTGCCAGTGCCCTCTGCTCAAAGGCCGTGGCCCATCATTATCTCCAAGGCCCTCTCCTGCTTTACTGTGCTTTTACTTCTCACATTTGTACTGTGAGCCCTGGTAGGGTGTCACAGTGGTTAGAGTGTCAGACTGCAAATGGAAGGGTTGTGGGTTCAATTTCCGGTCAAGGACACATACCTGGTTGCTGGTTGCAGGTTCACTCCCCACCCCCAGTCAGGGTGTGTGCAAGAGGCAGCCAGTTTTTCTCTCTCTCTCTCTCTCTCTCTCTCTCTCTCTCTCTCTCTCTCTCTCCATCTCTCTCTTTTTCCCTCTTCATCCATTCCTTTCCCCTTTCTCTTTCTTTTAAAAAGCAGTGGAAAAAATATCCTCTGGTGAGAATTAACAAAAGAAATAATCTATATAAGTAAAATGCCAGCAACTGGAAGCTCTAAGCTAGGGGTGTCGAACTCAATCAGAGAAGGGGCCAAAATCTAAAATCCAGCCTAAATCGCGGGCCGAATGGTTTACTGAACAGTCATAAACTGACAATGTCATAAACTGACAGCGGAGTGCAGTGATGACAGTGCGGTGCGGGCCACATTGCAAGGCCTGGCAGGCTGGATTTGGCCCGCGGGCCTTGTGTTTGACACATGTGCTCTAAGCTTTAGAGTCTAAGGACTGGAACGACCAGTCGCTATGATGCCCACTGCTGCCAGCGAACTGATAGGATCATGGGTGGGGCCCCCAGCCAACCTCCCTTGGCCCCTTCCCCTAACTGGCCCCACCCCTGGTGCCCCCCTTACCCCAGTAGTGGGCGGGGGGCAGCTGGCCAACATCCTGCGGCCTCTCCTCCCCATCTGGCTCCACCTCAGATTGGCCCTCCACCCCAATTATGCAAGGCCTGCCAGCCAACCACTCATGGTCCCTCCCCCTGGCTGGCCTCACCACCAATGGGCCCCTGTGGACCTGCAGCCCCTCCCCCCAGCCAGCTCCACCCCCAATCAGCCTCCCCACTCTGATCAAGGGCAGGACTGACCAGGCAACCACCAGTGGCCCCTCCCCCCTTGCTGGCCTTGCGCCTAATCAGCCCGCCCCAAACCAATCAGGGGTGGGGCTGGCCAGCCCACCACCCATAGACCCTCCCCCTGGCCTCTATCCAGGCATGGGCCCATCACCCTGATCCACTTCTCCCCCCAGCCAACACCACTCCCAGATCAGCCCTACCCACTCCAATCAGGAGCAAGGCTGGTGGCTACCTCCCAAAGTCCCTGCCCCTGATCAGCTCCCCCACCCAATCAGGAGTGGGACCTGCCAGCCAATCGCCCATGGCCCCTCCACCCCCAGGCCTGCCCAGCCCTGATTGAGGTGGGCCAGCCAGCTAACCTCCCACCATCTCCTTCTCCTGACAGGCCCTGCTCCCATCTGCCCTGAAGGAGGCAAGCCAGCCAGACCCCACCTGTGCATGAATTTGTGCACTGGGCCTCTAGTTATAAAATACAAATAAAGGCTGTACTGTAAGTCTCTTAGAGTGCCTGCCTAGAGCTAATAGAGCTGCTTTGTTTATGAAGGAGCTGGATATATCTGGGCATTTGTACACCCAGTTGTCCCTGAAAGTGTGATAACTCCTTTGCTTACTGTTGAGACAAACTCTGAGATGTAATTTGCACTCCAGAGCTTCCCTGAGGACCAGGTGAAGATTTTGCCGGAAATTACACAACTGTTCTACCTATTTCTGGACCCTTCCTTGCCATGCAATTATATTCTAACAGAATGATAATCTTTTTTGAAGGCTCTGTGACATAAACCTACTGCTTGTTAAATTAAGCAAGTTTTAGAATGGTGCTCAGGCTATACCAGTACCAAACTAAATCATTGGTATATTCAAAAGGAGTGAAAGATGAGTTGAAATGAAAATGGCTTTCTCAATATGAAATTTTCTTTTCTTTTATGTGCCACATGTAGATGACTTCTGGTCTATGGGATTGCCTCAGCATTAGTGTATGAGTATATGTTGCCACAGAATGAATGTGGCATGTCTCCTTATGAATCCTGCATAGAATTTATAAATTATTTGTGTTAGGATTTTTTTTTCAGTTCCATTCATGATCTTCTTACTAGTTTCATCCTTTGCTTCAGCATTAGTCATGCTATATTTGAAGTCTCCTTATTTATCTGTAAACATTTCATATATTATTTATTTTTATAGTCCACCCATTTATAGTGAGAAATTCCTTACTTAAAAATTTATTTTTATTTAACAAAAATCTTGGTTATGTATGATAGAATATGATATTTTATAATAGGTTATAAATTCTGAGTGACTAGTAGTCCAATATCAAATTATACTTTTTCAGGACCATTCTTAATAAAACACTTACACATAAATCCTTCTCTCTTGGTCTGCTTCTAAGAGACTGTCTTAAAGCAGCCACCAATTTACTTAAACTGCCTTATTTTATTAAAAGTTATATTTCTATCCTAAATTGTAAGACACATTTATAAATGAAATAATTATATCTGTCTTTGTGTGTGTGTGTGTGTGTGTGTGTGTGTGACACAGTTACACTGTAAAGGTAACATAACAAATTGTTGCTTCCTGCATGGCACTATATGGTACTAAAAAGTAGTGAATGATGCCAATCTCTGTACAATTAGAGACATCTAAGTTTAGACAGAATATAATAGCCAAGAAACAAAGCAGAACAATTTTAACTCATTTCTCAGAGGTGATATATTATCATGTAAAGCACAACCATTTTTTTTTAAATTTGAGGATCAAATATGTTGTTTCTTACAAACAAATCAGAAAAAAAAGTTTCTTCAACAACAGAAGCTCTATCAATTAACCAATTCCACAGTAATTTGCAAATGTATAGATACATAATTGGACTAACAGGTTTCTGTGAAGCTAACTATAAGAGAAATCATATATGCATTTTTCAAAATAACTTCGTTGAATACTTCAATTCAGATGCATTTGGTTAATTGCTAAAATCAGTATGTAGTTTAATCTCGGAAATTTTGTTTTGTGTTCGAGATGTGCCATTTGTTTAATGGAATATCAGATCAGAAAAACTGTACCTTCATTGATACTATAATTTCAAGTCATTTTTACTTTGAAGAGAATAGAAATTGGAAGAATAGTAAAATGTGAGAAATATTTTAGGTTGCCAAGGTGTGTTTTATGTGCTGCACCAGCCCAGCCACAGCGAGCCTGAGCAGGGGCAATGGAGGCTGGCAAAAATGATATACAAAGAGAAAAAGCTGGGTCTAGGTGGATCTTCTTTGCCTGGCAAAGGCCACAGAACAGATCCAGACTGCAAAGCTGAGGCTTTATTTATAATCAGCGACAAACAAGGTAATTTTCAGTGTTCTTGTAAGTTTCAATTGTTTTGGCCATACTTGCTGCCCCTCCCACAGCCCACTAGCTACCCAGATAAGATCTAGGAAGCAGTTACAAGATCAAGCTTAATTATGCTTAGAGGACTGGGCCTTCCAAGCTGGGACTTATTTGCCACTTTGCCAGCAGGTCAGTCCCAGGCTTAACCCTATAACTGCTTGCTATATTAGGTCTAGTAATAATTAATGTCGTTTTCTAATACTTTTTTAAAATCGAATTTATTTAAACAATACAACAAAATTTAATCAACAATATAGTTGCCGTTGTTTTCTACTACTTGTGCCCAACGCTCAGGAAGCATTTTAATACCTCTGTTGTAAAATTCTTGTGATTTTGATGCAAAAAATTCGGTCAATGCATTTTTGAGGCATTCTTCATTATTAAATTTTTTTCCAAGAAGAAAGTTTTGCAAAGAATGAAACAAATGGTAATCAGAAGGGGCAATATCAGGAGAATATGCAGGTTGAGGGAGAACTTCCCATTCCAACTGGCGCAGTTTTTCAGCAGTAATTCTTGCAGTATGCGGTCGTGCGTTATCGTGGTGAAGAATTACGCCCTTCCGATTAATCAGTGCGGGTTCTTTTTCTCTTAAAGCTTGGGCTAACCTTTCCAATTGGGCACTATACACTGCACTTGTAATGGTTTGGTTAGATGATAAAAGTTCATAATGAAGAATTCCTTTAAAATTCCACCAAACACACAACATCACTTTTTTCGCATGCAAGTCAGGTTTTGGTGTGGGCTCCGGAGCCTCATTTTTGTCCAACCATTGAGGCCGCCTTTTCAAATTAAAATACAGCACCCATTCTTCATCTCCGGTAACAATTTGCTCTAAAAACAGCAAACAGTTTTGACGAGAGAGGAGCGAACTGCAAATTGTGACTCTTTGATAACGGTTGTTGTCGGTCAACTCATGAGGAACCCATTTTCCAAACTTTTGGACTTTGCCAAGTGCACGCAATTGATTGGAAATTGATTTTTGTGAACAATTTAAAGTTGTTGCAAGCTCTTGTTGGGTAATTTGAGGATTTTGCACCAAAAGAGCTTGAAGAGCTTCTTGATCAAAATTGGACACACGGCCTCGACCACTCTTGTCATCTAACGAAAAATTTCCCTCGCGAAATTTCTCAAACCAACACTGGCATTTTCTGGCGCTAACTGCATCTTGACCAAGAGCACTACAGATGTTTTTTGCAGCCTCACTTGCTTTTCTTCCTAATTGGAACTCGTAAAGCATGCAGTGCCGAATATGCTCTTCATCTGCCATCTTCTTAGCCCTAGTTTTGCAACAGAAACCAAACCAAATACAAACTTTTTCAAGCAAAACTTGTTAATTGCACTTCACATGTTCTGTAGATACCACGTGTTTGAAGGTTATGTCAATACAAGTCAACGCCTAGCAAGATTTTAAACGAATGTTGAAAAACGACATTAATTATTACTAGACCCGATAGTTTTAGCATAATGAAAGTTTGCTAAGTGTACTTTTGCTCTATTATATAATCAACAGATTTTTCTTAGGCTGTTTCAAAAATAACTCAGTAAATATGAGTACAATTTTTGTACCTTAAAAAAAATCTTGCTTACAAATCTAGTAAGAAGATGCAGTAATATCTTTAAACTTAGAGCCTAGAAATATCCTTGACAAATGTTTGGTGAGAGCTTATTAATATACTATACCCAGGCTTACATCTTCTTACTGCTTAGCAATCTCAGTTTAGAGATGGGGCCTCCTCTGGTGGGTATGGTCAGGTCTTCTCCTTTTCCTCCAGCAGTAGCCAATGGGAATGCCATCCCAGCCCAGAACACCCACTCCATTCCTATGCTAACCTTCAGGTCTAAGTAGGTGGGCAAGAAGAAACCTTGAAAGGAAGAGGAGAGTTACAGCAGGCTTTGCTAGATTATCAGATTCCAGTGGGAAAACTTTCCCCAGGGAAAATGGTATTCCACAGTTAGAAAACAGTATGGGGAAAAAATTCATCTTTTATTTAAAGAAAAAGCATCTGGCCTTGGTTTAAGCCACACCACAAGGGTGCTCAGTTTGGAAGCAACCAATCAGGTCTCCTGTATGGTGCTCAATTCTCACCAACTGAGCAGAAGCCCAAAGTATCAGGTTGCAAATTCATTGAAGCCTTTCTCTTTCATTTGCCCTCCCTCAATCTGAAAAAAACTTGGTGATTGCACAGATTGGGACAAAATGCAGTTACCAGCAGTAATTGCCATCTTTGTTCTGTGGCTTCTCTTCATTGGACATGTGTATATTCATTAGTCCTAGAGATTATTTAGTCCTAGAGATTATTTAGCAACCTGAGACTGATCAGGCTGGGTGACCCATGTCATAGGTCTTGTTGACACCAAACTCAAGGAAGAGGAAAAAACATAGCAGCCACAATCTGTCTTCTCGAACTGCAGCCACTCCCTTGCCCAGAGCCAGCATGCAGCCTCCTTTATCTTGCAGGAACTGGTCCTCCATGCTAGCACTTGCAGTCAACTCCTGTCCAGGATGCTATTTTCCTGATGATATTAATGTAGGAATGTGGGATGACATCCTTCCTGTCCTACCACGCATCAGCCACTCATTAAGCCTCTGAAAACTCATAGTTTCCAAATCTCAGCAAGGGTCCTGAGATGACTTAATGATTTGCAAAGGTGACTATAGATGGTAAATTTTCAAAGAACTTAACATTGCCAAAGGAACACAAAAAATATAATTCTCAAATAAAAAGGTGCAGTGGGTTGCACAGAGAAAATAAAGCGCAAAAGAGAAGGGTTACTTCAATTACATCCTTTCTTGTCTTCTTACACAAACTGGAATGTTTGAAGACCAGCTGCAGGAAAATTTATTCCAATTAAGCAAGTATTTTTAGCATCTTTTTACTTGTATCCAAGGGCAAACTGATTGGTGTTTTAACTATTCTGCCCATAGCACCTAGCTTAGTTCTAAGCTCAACAAGAAAGCAAATGGTTTATTTAAAAGAATCCTATCACTCACCAAAGTTAAGTTCTTGACCAGTTGGCATCCCTTAATCTAGCTGAATCTCAGTTTCCTCATGTGTAAAATAGAAGAAAACAATAAGATGGAGAGAATGACATACAGAGTGTCAAGTCCATTTGAAACAAGGTAGATGCTGAATAAACAGATCTTATCAGTCCCTTAGCTTATCTCAACCATTGCCTATTTCACACAAGTTAAAATATAGGTCAAGTAACTTCAAGATTTGTAAAAAAAAAAAAAAAAAAGAAAGAAAAAAAAGAAAAGAAAAGAAAGAATTAGTTAAATGAATGAAAGAGAAAAATAAGCAAATACATTGGGAGCTAAGGTAGATCCTATAACTAGTTAACATATACCCTGTTTCCCCGAAAATAAGACAGTGTCTTATATTAATTTTTGCTCCCAAAGATGCGCTAGGTATTATTTTCAGGGGATGTCTTATTTTTCCATGAAGAAGAATACGGTACACATTTATTGTTAAATGAAAATAAAGGAAATGTATTACCTGTATACGGTACGGTAGTATGGTAGTTGTCAACACAAACCAGACAAACTGTGAATCCTACAGTATCAAGAATTTACTCATTTATTCAATGACAATCATGTCATCATCTTCTGGAACATCGTCATAACAATCCAATTCCTGAATTTCCTGGTGAATTTCTTGTGACTCCATTTCTTTCAGAATCAGTGGACCAAATCTCTCATGTTTAGCAATAGCATTCTGAGACAGAGCCTAGGGGGGCCTTATTTTCAGGGGATGCCTTATATTTCACTCAGAAGGAAACCTATAAGTAGGTCTTATTTTCGGAGGATGTCTTATTTTCGGGGAAACACAGGTATGTCTCTGAGACTCTTGGAAGCCAGGGCAAAAAACAAAACCAATTGGTATTCCAAGAAAGAAAGAGAAATGCCAATGCTTCAAAGGAAATAAGTCTAAACTGGTAACAAATAATGATACATTTCCCAATAAGTGACATTATACACAGGTCTCCTGACACCAATTTCTTTTTGAAAATGCTGACCAGGTTTTTATGTGCATGTTTTATTAAGGATCTTGCATGACAAGTAGAGAGGTTAATAGCAAAATCCGTTTCAGCTCAAATGATTTGGGAAGGGATTAAGCTGATATGGTCTAAGAATGATGCCTGACAGTAATACAAGGGCAGAATTATAACCGCACTGAGTGCTATGGAATAGGGGATTTATTATCAGAAGTTAACACAATTGTGGGAGAAGCTAGAGAAGGAAGGGTCTGGAAAGAGAATTGTAATATCAGGGGGAAATCAACAACCAGGCCCCGAAGCACTGCCACAGTGGATGTGTCAGAGTTTTCAGGGGAATTTGGAAGACAAGCATATTGTGAAATGGATCCAGCAGTAGGGCAGGTGTAGAAGTCTATGGAAGGCTATTGCCTCTTTGTGCTAGTGCATTTGTGAGTTTGCAGCCAACAGGCCAGTGGTAAGCCTGGGGTTGCTGTTGGTCATACCCCACCTCTGTGTCTGCCTTTTGCTGCATCTGACCCACCATGACCTTCAGAATCTATTAGCCATGGCTTTGGTTTACCTCTCTACATCTCTTACAAAGTTCTCCTTGGACCAACTCTAATTGGAATCATAGAAAAGGGGGTTCTGGGAAATTGCATATCTGTTTATCCAAGTGGTCCTTGAACAAGAATCACAAGGACCATTCTATTAAGCAAGTTGAGCTGGGTGAAGTGTGCCTAATACAGTGCCTAACACATAGTAGATCTTTCAAAATAGTAGTTCCTTTCAATACCTGAGCACAAAACAACAGGTCTCACAATGATGGATCCAGAGCTTGTGATTAAAAATCCCATGTCTTCCCAATCCAGCTCTTCTCCATTTCTATCTGTCAGATGCTAGAACCTATTACTTTCTGAGGCCTTTTCTGATTTCAAACACAATAGAAGCAGATATTATGCAGGGGTTTGGTGCTAATGCCAGAAAGTAATAATAATTTTTAAAAAGTCATATAAGGTTGAAATCATCCTAAATGCTATTTATTTGGTTTAGCACTGGGAAAATATGTTGGCCAAGATTTGGAATCCATGATATGCAAAGCATAGATGTTTTTAAACTCTTGGATTATATGCCATGCTGCCTGACACTCATACTGAAACTGAGGAAACAGAAGATAGAAATTCCTTGGCTCACACTCACTCTGGGAGTCTTATCAACCTAATTTTCTCCTCATTGTTGCAATTTGATCCGTTTTCTTTTTCCAACCTCACATCAGTTCATTCTAATCCAAGTAGACATTTTCAAAAGCCACTACAGTGCTCCCATAAATATTAAATATCACGTTTTAAACTTAAGATCTTTAATATCAGAGCTGCAAAGCTTCTCAAAACTGCCAGATGGATAAACTTTTCTCATTGGTTGTACATTTGATATTTTCCTGAGAAATTACAATTTTTTTTCTTTAAGAATTATCAGATTGAAGAATTTGTAAAGGTAAAGACCTATTTATTTTCCTTGGTTAGTGTTATTAGATGTAACAATGGCATAATAAAGTGAAACCTAAGACTTAAATTGGGATTTCTTCCAAAAACACAGAAATATCTTTTGTTGCATAAGCTAATTTATTCTCTTCCTATCTTTTGAAATAATTTTGGACATTTTATTTCATAGAGTAATCATTTTATCAGCTTAAGGCAAAATATTGGAAGAAACATAAGAAATGTAGTCCTATATTTATATACAGATATTTGAAGTATTTCCATCCTGTAGTCTTAAACTTATTTTTTCTGTGGCCTCTTATTTTGAAACTGCTTCTCAGAGTTCTCACATTTGGTCCTAGATCTTTATGGTAAATTGTTTTAGCATGGTAATATGTTCAGATCAATTGCTGCCTGCAGTAATGCTAGCATCAATCATGTACAAATGTGTAATAACTGGGAGACAAATGACACTACCTCTTCTTTTATCCTGGTACAGTTTGCTCTTCTGGAAGATGCCTTTTAGTACAAACTAATTCTCAGGGAGGGCTGAAGGCACACCAGTTAAGCATTAAGAATCCTTTCAGTTTACCTGGTCCTAGAGAGAGGGGAAATACGCAGCATCATGGATTCTTCCAGCACTCTGGGACAGAGCCAGCCCCTTGAATGCTATGAAGGGATCTGAGTGCTGTCACCTAACAGGGTTCTATGACCTTCATTCTATGTCCTTAAGCCCTGCCTCAGACATATATCCCCCCCCCTCTCTCTTTCACACACTATCTTTTTCTCTCAGATGTTAGAATACCATGGTTGTTTACATTCTGAATTCTGATTACTTGATCCTGCCAACTTTTGCCCCAGATCCTTATTTTCCATTTTATCCATTCTCCGAATGTAGTTTTGATTAATATTATTCCACTTACCCCAATATATTACACATTTTGTGGTTTTATTTGTTCTTTTTGGCCACTGTTTTTACCCTCTGGTCTCCCACAGAAGGCTGAAATTTGTTTTGGTTATATTAATCACAAGTGCTGTGTTTAAATGTGTAATAAGTTGAATGCAAATGTATTCTATGTCCTGAAAGTATATAGCATGATTTATATTTTACACTGGAGGCCCAGTGCATGAAATTTGTCCCTAGCCCAGTCTGCACCCTCTCCAATCTGGGACCCCTAGAGGGATGTCCGACTGCCCTTTTAAGCCAAATCTCATTGGAATCGGACCTAAAAAGGCAGTCGAACATCCCTCTCACAATCCAGGACTGCTGGCTCCCTACTGCTTGTCTGCCTGGCTTCCTGATTGCCCCTAACTGCTTCTGCCTGCCAGCCTAATCATCCCCTAATCACTCCCATGCCAGCCTTATTGATGTTTAACTGCTCCCCTGCCAGCCTGTTTACCCCCAACTTCCCTCCTCTGCAGGCCTGGTCACCCCTAACTGCCCTCCCCAGCAGGCTAGATCACCCCCAACTGCCCTCTTTTGCAGGCCTGGTCCCTCCCAAGTGCCCTCTCCTGCTGGCCATCTTGTGGTGGCCATCTTGTGTCCACATGGGGGCAGCCATCTTGTGTGTTGGAATGATGGTCATTTTGCATATTGCTCTTTTATTAGATAAGCTGGAGGCCTGGTGCATGGGTGGGTGCCAGCTTGTTTGCCCTGAAGGGTGTTCCGGATCAAGGTGGGGGTTCCCTTGGGGTGTGGGGTGGCCTGGGTGAGAGGCTGTGGTGGTTTGCAGCTAGCTATGCCCCCTGGTGATCCAAGCAGAGGCCCTATTCATCTTCTACAATTGAAACTGTAACCTAGAGCAGAGCCAAGCCTTCTGCTCCCTCTGAGGTGGTATTTCTGTTGGAATTTATTTAACTTTTATCATTGAAACTTTGTAGCCTTAAATGGAGACCTGGGCAGGCCAGGGTGTGTGGAAAGCTTGTCTTCCTCCATTGCCATTGCCGGGGAAACCCAAGCTGCCTTCCTGCTCTCAGTGGCTACAGCCATCTTGGTTGGGGTTAATTAGCATAGTCACTCCTGATTGGATAGTGGGTGTGGCTTGTGGGTGTGGTAGAGTGGTGGTTAATTTGCATATTACTCTTTTTATTAGGTAATATAGATAAGATGTTGGCCAGGATGCCAGCAAGAAAAAGATGACATATGCAGACGGAGTAATTGAGAAGTTTATTAAGGAGCTGTTCATGAATATATGAAAAGGTTAAGCAAATCCAATGAACATAGTCTATCCCCTGGAACTTGCAACATATGGGAGCCTGAAGATTCCAGGGAAGGGAGTGATGAGTGGAATCTGAAGATGGGATTGTATGGAGAGGGCTGCCCAACAGAAGTTGTGTGTGTCATTTAGGAAAAGGATGACATCAATATATAGTGACCCAACAGAGAGGAATCATGAAAATTAAAAACCTTGAGTTAATTTTCATAACCCACTCTCCATTTAAAAACAAAAATCCCCTACAGTTGTCTGAATCCAATGGGAAGCTGTAAAGCAATTAATCTCATTGGTATGGCCCATAAAAGTCAATCACCAGGGAACAGCATATATTACAGAAGCATAGAGATCTGAATGGGAAAACAGAAATAACCAAACAGATAAAATATTCATAGTTGATATCATAGCAATGTTGAAAATTACAAAGATATTGGGAACTTGGATTGTATTATAGAGCCCAATTTATCCATATTCACCATCTTGTATTTATAACAAGTAACTTAACCTCAGGATTCTCTAGCACAGATATTTTATTCACTCTTTTGAGTATCAAAGTCCATTTTCTTCAAGGGATTTCTCATTCAAAACCACTCACTCAAAACTCAATAAATTAGACAGACATGAGTAGGTAATTCACTATTGCCTAATACTCTAGCATATGTGTGAAATACCTTCAGGACAATATATTCAGCAATAGGTGAACAACTGACTTCATGTTCTACCAAAACATTTTCCTTGACTCAGTCATTGATTTTGCTTTTAAAATTCTTCTTGATTAAGGTTGAACATAACCCTTAAAACCTGAAAACAGCCACAGTGCTATGATTTTTGACAAATCACCTTTGCTAAAAGACGCAAGCTCATGCTCCTTATTTATTCATCTGTGCTTCCCAAGGAAACTTGCCAGCTTCTCCTGGTACATGTCTCCTGGGAAAGATGAGAAGAGAAATAGTAAGGGCACCTTGAAGAAACAATGTAATTATACATAGACTACTGTGGGCAATGCTGAAAGTTCAGATGATTTTGCCATCTCATGTGGAACTAAGAACAAGAGCCCTCCTTCCCCTGCTAGTAGGGGGAAGAATAATGAAGACTTTTTCTAGCATTGGTCTTTTCAATGATTTGTTTTTATTGCCATTTGAGTCCTGGCATTTACATACTGCAACATGGTAGACGACTAACTGATTTCCCCTCTTGAAGACTGAAAGCATGATTTGACTTTGCCACCTCTGTTAACTCTAAAAGGCCAAGTCAACCTATCATTGACAAATCACCAGACATGAGTTTGTGACATGTTTACGCTAAAAGCTAAAAGTGAACATTGCCAGTTGGGCCCATACAAATGTAATGGTTCTTCTTAACATACCAAATAAATAACCAGTGCATCAGGTATTCTCTCTGCCCAACACTTAGAGGCTATGTGCCAGACAATTCACAGCTTAGCTTTATTTTATTTTTTAATTTAAATTTTATTTTTCAATTACAGTTAACATACAATATTATTTTTGTATTAGTTTCTAACCAGCAAAATTGTTAGAAAATTATATACTTTATCAAGTGTTCCCTCTGATATTTCCAGTAGTCACCTGGCACCATACACAATCATCACAATATTATTGACTATATCTCTATACTGCACTTTACATTATTTTAATCAACAATTGTCAATGTAGCTATGCTTCAAAATTGTGTCTCACCTTAATGCATCTCATCTTTGCTTAACAGGAATTGTAATAGACATATGCTTTTTTCTTTTTTTTCTTTTAAATCCACCTAACATCCTTGCTCCTTTCTCTGGGGAACAGCACCCTGTTTTCCTCTGTCTAATAAAAACTTCTCTATTTTTAGTCCATACAGTTCAGGTCATGTATCAGCTCCAGGAGGAAGCACAACACACAGGTCTAGCCAGTAGCTGATTCCAATCTTCTGGACTCTATATTAGGAAAGAATTCGTCACATGCCACAATCCAAGTTAATAAACTGCTATTCCAAAATTTTATTAAAAACACAAGGGGAAAAAAACCCTTTCTTCTGAGATTAAGCCAACAAAAATATAACAGATCCAAAAATGCAGATGGAGAAAGCTCTGGATTCAGCCATACCTGAACCTGTATGTACTTGAAGACTCTTCAAGGATATAAAACAAGAAATTTTCTTCATTGTTTAAGTCAGTTAGAGCTGTAGGTCTATCACTTGTTATGGAGGAGGAGGAGGAGTAAAAGGAGGAGGAAAAGGGAAGGAGAATTTTGATTAATGTAAGTGGGAAACTATAATCTGAAATGTGTTTATAAGTCTATAGGCCACATAACTAAATTCTACTATATTTTCTCAACTCTGGGCTTCATATCTTTTATTATGGTTTAGTCTGAGCTAATCCATTTTGAGACATAATCAGCTTTACTTCAGTCACCTTCACATTGAATATTATCATTCAAATCATATTAAGACACCAGCAATGCTTACTTGGCTATTTTGAAAAAAATGTCCAAAAGGACATACACCTTAAATATTTTAATTTTTTATCCTACCCAAGGATAGGATTTAAAATATATGTTTTATTGAATTTTTTTAGAGAGAGGAATATAAAATACATGAATCAGGGGTTTGAATGAGGATTCCAGCAATCTGGGAAGTTCAGGCCCTGTTACATCTGGGGGAAAGGGAAGAGAATGGCAAATACTAACTTTAACTAATTGAGATCATGGCCAAATCTTTTATCACACCCCCCCACCCACCCTACCCCTGCAAAAAAAAAAAGCTGCATCTTGCAATGTTTTTATGAGAAATTATTCACTTTTAAAGGATTGTAACTATTTTTTTTAACACTGTGATCCATATGCTTATGAACTGAGTACCACTAGCATAAATGAATGCATCATGGAGTGCACTAATACAAATTAATTATACTGTGATTAGATCTTATATGAATTATAATCTCCTGACTGTAGAATTTTAAAGGAGGAAATAAATCCATAAAGGCCATTAGGTATGGCTTTGAGTAACTAGTTTTAAAAATATGCCTCTATTGTATACTTTTTGGTCTACTGTCTCTGGAATCATAGAAGATAAAGTGAAATGGATATTGTACAATTAATTTTTCTAAATGTAAGTTATGCCATGCTTCTTTTTTTAAACAAATGCCTCAATATTATTTTAGTTTTTTATTGTTAACTTTATTACAGATGTCCCCTATTTCCACCCTCTTTATCCACCTCTACTCAGACCCCTACCCTCTCCCCTAGCCTTCACCACACTGTTGTCTGTGTCCATGGACTATGAATATATGATCTTTGAATAATCTCTTCTTTTTTCCAGACCCTCCCATCCTCTCCCCTCTGACATTTATGAGTCTCCTCCATATATCTAAAATTATGAGAGGATAAAAATTTTTAGAGGGGGGAAAGGAATATCTAATAGCACAGGCAAAAATTTATAGCTGTTTTTCCGGTATATTAAATAACATTATACATCATTTTTTCTACCTCTGGAAGGTCATCCAAATCAATATTCAATAGTATTAAATATCCAAGAATCTAGGTATAAGCAGGACTTTCCTAGCATTGGCTATTTCATTGCAATGGCAGAGTTAGCCTTAAAAAACTATTATGTACATTTTAATATTTGAACTTTTATTTTACACATAACCTTTTTATCTTTCTAAAGTCCAGTTTATATTTGCCAAGAAGCCATGTACTTTTTTCTCTCTGAATCATTTCTACATTGTAGATAGTTTGAGAAGCAAAAAAACAAAGCATCTCTCTGTTAAAGATAATTTTAATAATAATTCAAAAAGTGAACTGAATAATCATTGTACTTGTTTTAAAGAGCATGAAAAATAAAGGGAAATAATGCAAGGTAGAAAATTTATGAATAGGTAATCACTTTTCTATAGACAATAAGCAATGTTCTAATAAGCATTGAGAAACAACTAATTAACTTTCCAGGTGAGTAAACATTTTGTATTCTTGAAGACCTAAAAGGAATCTAAAGATAATGAATAGCATTATGTTCCCAATTTTCAAAAGAAGATTAAAAGAGCCCTGGTCCTCATTGTTTAGCTACAAAAAAAATAATTTTTATTGTCCTGGAATATAAGGAAATAAAAATTGCTTTTGTTTATAAAGAGTCACTTAGTCTGAATAAATTTGATGGGTTGTTGATGAAGTTATAAAATGAATACAACACAAAGCACTCTGGATTCAATGCCTTGCTGGTAATTAAACACTTGATAAAGCCCATGATCCTCCCACTATCTTAAGTTAAGATGGCTTACATAACAAAAGTCAGCTAAGACTTTGCAACTAAAGGAAAAACAGAGATAAAAGGTATAAGTTGGTAAAAGCTATAGGAATTGGAGGCAGGGCCAAGTAAAGCCCAATGATTTAGGAGTGGGCATATACCAAGCTACTAACTAAAATTTCATGAAGACCTAAATTTTAGTTACAGCAAATATTAGATTGTATATAAATGCCACTGGGAAATGAGATGAGATCTTGGGAAATAATAATCTAAAGAAAAAATTTAAAAATGTGGTTAATGTTGAGTTCAAAATTGGGCAGAAACCCATACAGTGGTAACAATGCTTTAGAAAGCCTGAATCTGAGCTGAGATGGAAGGGACAGATAGGGCAGGGTCATTAGGAAGAATCTACTTGAAAGGGTTAGTAATACAGTAATACAATATGATAGCAGAGAATTCTGGAGCCAAATTAAATTATTATTACTGCATTTAAAGTGCAACAGAAAGGGCAAAGCCTAAATTGATTTGTAGTAAAGCTGTATTTTAAGTCAAACCTTTGGTTGTACATGGTTTATTTCCCTTCAGATTACATCTCACCCAATTAATTTCTGAAAAGAAATTAACAGAAACATAAAATCTTCTCCCTCATGATCCAAAGAATACTCAAAGTTCCAGCAGCCTCTCCTAGGACTACTTCTAGCTTTCTCCCTCCTCCTCAAGTGATGGGTTTCCCTTGATCCAAAGCTCCCTGGGCCAAAAGTTATCTCTGGAAGTACATCTCAGTGGGAGGATCCCAAACATACCTAAGGTGGTTTGGGTTCTTTTAATTACATGTAAGTATGTTGATTTGTAGTTTTGAAGTCATAAACTGAGAATTTTCTGCTTTTTGTAGGACAGTGACTTCAAAGACACTCTAAGGGTATGTGGTACCTCTGAACTGAAACCAAATATCCATGTTTTCTCTTCAGATACAACAATATCCTAAATAGAACCTCAACATGCTGATGGTTTTCATATCTGGTACTGAACATCAGCCAGTTATTCTTATTTTAAAAGTATTATTATTTTCAGTATTACAGATGTCCCCCATTTCTCCCTCCACCCAACTCCTACCAGCCAGTTACTCTTTCCTCAAATCCATAAAATTAATACATATAAAATTCTATAGGAGAGATTATGTAAAATTAAATGCCTGTTAGCCACCATATGTTATTTTAAAATTATGACTGCCCTCAACATTTCTATTGATGATAGCTTTCTACATTGTAGTTTGTACTTTCCCATGTCTTTATGTTTATGTCTTTGAAATTGTAGGGGTTTGGACCTGAAGGGTATCTAATCAAACTGTCTTCTTTTAAAATATAAGGAGATAGAGACTTTGAGAGATGCAATGATTTGGACCAAGTCTATGACAGCAGAGCCTGCAGTCATTTCTGTCAACTGAATTCCGTTTCAGTCCTTGAAACATTCTACCACCTTCTCTCTTCTGTTCACCTTATTGCTCAAAAATTAATATATTGGGGAGAAGGAGCTTAGAAATAGTTATCTAATAAAAACAATGGTGTGGCCAAGACCAGTTTGGCTCACTGGATAGAGCGTCGGCCTGAGAACTGAAGGGTCCCGGGTTCGATTCTGGTCAAGGGCATGTACTGTGGTTGTGGGCACGTCCCCAGTAGGGAGTGTGAAAGAGGTGGCTAATCCATGTTTCTCTCTCATCGATGTTTCTAAGTCTCTGTCCCTCTCTCTTCCACTCTGAAAAATCAATAAAATATATTTTTTTAAAAAACACAATGGTGTGCATGCACCTGGATGTGTATTTGTTTTTCAAATAACAATGAATCTATACTTTTCCTTCACATGCTTACTACATTATTATGCATTAGATATGTAGCATTTGCATCACAAAAATTCTACTTTTATTTGCTATGCTTCTCTGACAATATTATGATGAACCATATTCTGTGTAAACCACTAAAAATGGCTTATTCATCAATCTAGGCTTTATTTAGCTTGTACCCCATTTTACAAGGTTTTAATTATTAAAATGCACATTCATAAGATTCAATATTTACTACCAATTCATCTTAGGAATTTATTTAGGAAAAGTGGTATTACTCTGTGGTTTCATAAAAAATAATAAATATCTCTGAATAGATGGTAATTTCATGTTCATTTTCAGAGAGATTGAGCTACATTAGCAGTGCTATTTCACAACACCCATAATCTTCTAAATCGACTTACTTGATGCTCTTCAGGATTTATTTTTCTAAAGACTTAGATTTCTATCTGTTTCTGCTTTGGAAATAGCTCTTCATGATTGTGAATCCATCTAATGTAATTTTCACATTTGGTGCCATTTTTCTCAAATGACAATACAGGGCAGTAAAAGCTATTTGGAAGTTCATACCACCCTTGTACCTTGATTCAAAATATGAGTAAAATAGAAGGAAAGGGGAAATGGGAAGAGTTGAAGGTCTCTGCATAAGAAAACACTGTGTTAAAATCAAACATGTAAAGAGTAGGCTGTGAAGTAAAACTGGTTAATCAAAAAAAAAATAAAGCCTCTGAGCAGTAAGGAACTGAGAAACTGAGAGTAGCTCTGTTCCCTTTCATCAATACTTTTGTGGAAGCGTTGTCTCTGCTCTGGCCCCTTTCATCTTTAGTCTATATCCTAGTACCTTGTGAGCACCTCACTTAGCTTTTCTTAAACTAATTCAAGTACCTAATAATAATAATGATGATAATGATTTCTTACATTTTAATAAAAATATTCAGTAATGGCTACATTTTTATTTAGGAATTTTTTTTGAAGGCCTCTAAGGAAGCCAACTATGTCCACAATGAGATATACAGTGGTGCCTCGCATAACGAACGCCTCGCACAGCGAACTTTGGACAGGTTTTTCATGAAACCATCGGCCAAAAAGCAGAAAATGGATGAAGATGTGCAAGATTCGGTAGACTCTACTTAGTCTGTCTTAAAATTTAAAAAATGTGTGTTTTTTTTTTTAAAAAAAATTATGTTTTTAGATGTATCTAAATAAAAATATGTCATCTTAGCATATTTTTTTTATGTCATCTTAGCATATTTTATGCTACAGAACGAATTATTTTTTTTAACATGTATTGTTATGGGAAAACGCGTTTCACATAACGAACTTTTCACATAACAAGCTTGCTCCTGGAACGAATTAAGTTCGTTGTGTGAGGCACCACTACTCTGAAGATATTATGTCCAATAGCATTAAATGCATAATCATTTTTAGCAATAGTAAAATTGTGTGTGTGTGTGTTTTTCAGTAGGTTCTGCCTTCATGCTAAAATAAAAAGAAGAAAACCTGTAAAGATAGATGATAGATAGATGATAGATGATAGATAAGACATACAGGTACACAAACAGATAGACAGATATGTGTGTGTGCCTGTGTGTGAAATGTGTCAATAGTGTGTGTGTGTGTGTGTGTGTGTGTGTGTGTGTGTGTGTTGCATACACTTAAATCTCTAGGGAAAGGGTCTCTTACCTCTTTCTTATCCCAGTAAGACAGAATTTTGAAGTTTGGAGCTAATTGATCATCAATATCAATGTACATACTCTGTAACTCAACAATATTTGAGTTGCTTTAAAACAATTGCCCTCATGTTGTTGCAGACATCGAATTTCTACTTCTGGGGCAGGAAGAAGTTGGTTGTAAGCAGTTAGTAGAGTGTGAGTGCATGTGTTTTAACTGAATAACTTAGCTGACCCCCCTGCCAGGATGACTGAATTAACCAACTGGCTGCTTAACTGGAAGACACTCAACTGGGGTCTTGGCTCAATTCCTGGGAATAGTGGCTACACCCTTCCAGAAACGCACTCTCTCTGTCCTTGGGTAACCAATGCCCTCAAATCGGAGAATGCATTTCCCAGGCATTTCCATCCCAGCCCTGGCTCTCTTGAAGGCAGTCTCTGCAGAGCAGCTCAAGACTCAGGGGGAGTCTTTAATTACAATTGCGGGGGGGCGGGGGGGCGGCGGGGAGGATGTCGCAAACTTCATCTCCTGCTAGGCTTCCGAGCTGCTTAGTTCCAGATCACCTTGGAGTGCACCAAAGTAAATAAATAAATAAGTAAGTAAGTAAATAAATAAATAGTTCATTCCTGTACTCCTGCCCCCATAAGCTACCTCAAGAGGGCTGCTTTCCCCAATCCCCCCAGTGCTAGGAAGGGAGCAAAGGTGTTATCCCAATTATCAGGAGGAAGGTTAATGTTTGCTTTATTTACAGAAGGAAAGGCAAGTATGCCCTGTGTGTAGGGGAAGGAGGATGCACAGGGAAAAAAGCAGGAGAGAGGAATAGACAGAGGCCGGTGCCCTGGCTCCCTTCGGAACCTCAGAGAGCGGCACACATTGTAATTCCCTTTCCAGAGCCTTACAGATTTCCACAAACAATGACATCACTGGGGCGCTTCAAACCCTATTACAGCTGGGGGTATTTTCCTGGGAGCAAGGCGGGCGGGGTGGAGCGATGGGGGGAGCTCTCCGGGGTGCTGAAAGGGCGGGGGCGCGGGCTTCAGTAGGTGCCCCTAGCTGGCGCTGGCAAAGGCAGGCTGCCCAGCTGGGGGGCGGATAGGGGAGGGCCCGGGGTGGCCCAGGGCAGGGCTCACTGCTTCTCTGGTTCTCATTGGCTGCTGGCGGACGCACGTCATCCAGACTGGTGCTCTCCTCCCGCCCCCGGGGGAATTGGAGCTGAGGAGGAGCTGAAAATGCAGATTTAGCATCAAGCACAGACATACATTCGCTCTTTTCTCTCAGATACACACAGCTCCTCACATTAGCACCTCTGCCAGCGAGTCGGGCCGCCTGACTACACAGCTTCCCTGCCAGCCAGAAGCTAGAGATCGCACCTTAATTTGCGGCTTTCCAAGCCCCTGATCAGTCTCTTTCTCCACACAAAGATTCCTTTAAAAAACAAACAAACAAACAAAAACTACATATATATTTCTTATTTGCACCTTTCTCCTGGGTCCCCTGCTCCGCCAGCCTGCGCGCCTCCTAGCACCACTTTTCACTCCTAGAGAAAGATGAAAGGTGGCTGTGCCTCCCAGTGGAAGGCGGCCGCGGGGCTTCTCATCTGTGTCGTGGTTTTTGCATCGGCCGAGAGACCGGTCTTCACGAATAATTTTCTCGTGGAGTTGCATAAAGGAGGAGATGAAGAAGCTCGCCAAGTTGCAGCAGAGCACGGCTTTGGAGTCCGGAAGGTAAGACCTCCCTTGCATTTCTTTCGCTTGTTGTTTCAAAAAACGGGGACACAGTCCTGCGCAATCTCATTGCAGAATTTGCAAGTTTTTCCTTTCTTTCTCCTGCGATGCAGGCATTCTGCCACCGGCTCTTTAACACGATATTGCCTCCAGGGATCTATCCCATGTTATGTAATTAAAACGTCCTTCGAGTGTACTAGTAAGGTCATAAAAAATAATGTATTGTTCTTTGGCGAAAATAGGGTAACTTTGAAGCCATGCCCTGCGCCCGGGCTGCTGTCCAAGGTACCAAGTTCTCAAGGCTGCTCGGGATGGAGGGATGAGATGCTAAACATCTGGGCTTGCTAGGGAGGTATCTATTTCCAGCTCCCAGCTCCAGAGAAAAGAGTAGTTTCTGACAAACAGGGCTAGAAGATTGGGCATTGCGATTTATCTCCGTGCTTTGCAGACCCCGCGCGCCAGGAGGACTTCCCTCCCGGTGATGACTTCGGCCCCTGCTTTTCCCAGGGAAAGCAGCTCCCGGCTGCAGGAGACTTGGAAACCTTAAGAGGTTTTGCTTTCCAAAATTAGGGCGGAACTTCTCGTGCTTGCCCCAGCCCACCCCAGAAGCTTACTCCTTGTTAGCTCTCAAGTTCACAGCGCAGAACTGCAGGAGCTAGAAAGATGGATTCGGATTGGGGGAGCTCTGCAAGGAGAAGTCCAGGTGGCTCTCCTGGTATGTGGGCGGCCAGCTTGGCTTTCCCTGGAGGACGCGGGGATCCCCACTCCAAGAAGTTGGCAGAGTGCAGCCGCTTGGGCACCAGGATGAGCATGCTTGCTGTCTGGAACGCCTGGAGACTCCTCTGGAGAGTCCGAGGTTCCCATTCTGAGAGGGCAACTGGGAGGAGAGTGCTAGGCGGGGGCTGCAGGTGACCTACTCACTCAAATGACCAGGCAGGGATCTCACCTGTCCTTAAGGAACCTGACAGGAGGTGGGGTACAGTGAGGGTGCAAGGAGAAACCGGGGCGAAGGGAAACGTGGAGGATGTAGGATGCTTTTTGGCAACCAGAGAGCAGGATGGAAATCTGTGGGATTCTGTCAGGGTCCCCATCTCCTCCTTCCCCCTGATCCCAGGAGAGAGTCGTGAAGAGGAGAGGGTGGGAGCTTCTGTGGCTGCTTTTGCCTCAAGGGCTGAACTGGAACTCCTAGCGGTCCCTCAGTCCTGACTTTCCACGCCTCCTGCCTTCCTTCCAGCCTCCGGAGGGCTCCTCCTGCACTTGCTGCGGGCTCTCCCGCCTCGCTGGGACCCAAAGAGGGTTAGACAGCGTGTTTGTCAGAGGTCTAGGCGGAGGCGCCGGATAGCCGGTGGCGCGTGGGCGGGTCTTGCAGAGGGAACTTGTTGCTCCGGGGATGCGATGCGTAGGTGGAGCAGGGGAGAGACAGCGGTCCCCAGGGGAGGGAGCGGTCCGCCCGCCCTCCCGCTGAGGTTCTGGCCCAGGGCCTGTGGATGTTTCAAGAATGCCCCAACAAAACAAGCAAGCAGACCCTCTTCTTCCTTCCCGCCTTCCTGACCCAACTTGGCAAGATACATGATCCAGGAGCCATAAATATAACAGTAATTCTTATTAGCTGATGGTTATAGGGCACCTTTATGTGCCGGAGTTTTTTACATTCTTATTTACTAATTCTCAACAACTCTTAGGAAAACTACTATTATGACGGAGCCTATGGTACTGATAAGGAAATGGACTAAATAAGACCCGAGATTTAAAAAAAAACAACCGTGGATTTAAAGCCGGATCTTTCAGAGGTGAACTCATGCTCTTTAAACCTAGTTCATACCAAACCAAGCTCAGGGCTCTGCGGGTATGTGGGCTTTGGGGTATGCTGAAAAGGGATGTGGCATCGGGCTCCTTAGCTGTTGACTGTGAAGGACTGCATCAGATGCAGAAATAGCCTTACTCTCTCCCCCTTCCCTGCACCATTTCACCGTGTGAGCAGACATTGCTATCTCCTCTTTTGAAAATATGCCCCTGGGATCTGATCTTAGAAACTTAATCAAAACTACGTGTAGCTGACATTAATAATGTTAACTTATTAATTGTCCAAGAGGGTTACTTTTTTTTTTTTTTTTTTTTTTTTTTTTTTGTCTAGAGGCAAAGGACTTCATGAGGGATTACAGTTTTGATGATGGAATTTGAGCAAGGAGGTGTAGAGACAATCTCAACATAAATGAGTCTGGGTCATGTCAATACACTTACCTTAAAAATCTCAGGGAACTGGTACGTTGGGTGAAATCAGATACCTAACTCTCTTTCTACCCTGGTCTTTCTTGGAGAGGAGCCCGCCTGTTTTACAGCACTACCTCAAACCCGCAATTGCTATCTAGGAGAAATGGGCCTTGCCATCTCTTTCCTCACCTCTCCCTAACTCCTTAGAAATAGGATCGCTTATCCAAATGATTTTTGCTAAGATTCATATTTAAGTAAAAGTAAGTCAATAGCAAGATACTTCTGTCTGATGAATCTTTGCAGGATGCTACACCTGTCTAGAATAAACATTCTTCCCCCCCTCCTCCCACATACACACACACACACACACACACACACACACACAGACTTGGATCCATGTCCCACTCATCCTTCCAGACTGAGTTCCAGACCTTCCCTGATGCCATGGATTACAATGAGCTTTCCCTTCCCCAAATTCCTGTGGGACAAAAAGCAAAGCCTAGATAACATATATCACTTCTCTTCTAGACATTTCACACGTGTAAGTGAAAATGGTTGTAAGTATTGCCTTTCCACTTGAAAGGTAAATATTCAGGGATATCTTCTGTATTTCTGTTTTTGTCACCATTGTCAGTATATTACTGGGCTTTCCAGCCTTAGTTGTGTTTATTACTCTAGGTTTCCTAAACACTGTGCTGTCTTGTTTTCATCCTGCTGAACTGTACTTCTGTCATTTGTTATTCATTTTTTATTTAAAAGCCCAATACCTCCTTCTCTTTTCTTTCTCTAACGCTTAGTACACTTCCCAACTGCCCCATCTTCTTGGAGACCCAGGATCACATGACAGAGATTCTCAGTAATTATTTTTTCATCCAAAGAGAGGCCAGCTGTGCAGACTAGAGGAAACTGCTATTTTACTAACTTACATCACTTAACCTCACAAACCTCTGAAGTAGAAATTATTGGCATCAACCCTAATTCTCAGATGAAAAACATCAAGTTTCAGGAAGTTAAATAACTGCTCATATCTGAAAAGTGAGAAAATAAAAGCCAGATTTTAAAACCAAGTTTCCTCTACCAAAAATAATTTTGTTTTCTTATAATGCTGTCTTCAGGAAGTCTTTCCTGACTCCCAAGAGCTCTGCCTTTGGGGTACTACCTTTAGAGTCCTGTTATTTTTTCCTTTTCTTTTTTTCTTTTTATTTCTTTATCTAACTAGTAGCCTGGTGCACGAAATCCATGCACATTAAAAGGGAATTAATTAGAGGAAATATTTTAATATTTCTATTTGCCCTTTCTCCATAATAGAAGTGTCAGAAGTGAAAGAAAATTAGTAAAATGAATATGAAAATCTCCCTCCTGTCAGAGTCTGGGGCACGCTGTGGGACCTAGAGTCAAGTCCCCGCCCACCACCTGCACATGCTTCAAAAATGCAGGAGACCCAAACCCAGCCTGCCCTACCCCCATCAAGTCCCTCCAGGTAAGGGGGTGCAGCCTCAGGTCCCTGGGCCTGGCGCCAGGGTGGGGTGTGTGGCCTCATATCTCCTGGTTCAGGGTCTGGGGGAGGAGGTGTTGCCTGAGGTCCCCCATCAAGCCTAGCTGAGCTGAGATCCCTTGACCCCATCAGGCCGCCATGCAGTCTCAGGTCTCTGCTGTTCGTTCGGATGTGATGTTATGGTGTCTCAGCTAATTTGCATATTCCTCTATTATATATTTAGCATTAACATACAAAGTGGGACAGTTATTCATGTGGAAAATAATAAAGTAATTAATAAATAATAGTACAAGAATAAAGTCTGTGTTTTGTGTATTCACAACTACTTTTGCCCCATCCTGTACAAACCTATGTCATTAAATGATCTGTATGACTATGCATTTCTTTAGGTATATCATACATCTTCCAAGAGAAGAAACAATACACAATGTCTTTTTATAGTTTTTATATTTAGTACAGTGGCCTATATATGAACTATTCAATGAATAGTTTTAGGCTATTATAAAAATTTCCTCTGTGGATATTGTGGGATAGGTATTTTGGTGAAACCATGTAAGGTTTTCGGTTGGGAACATTTCTAAGAATAGAAACGTTGAGTCAACATTTCTATTCTTAAAAATACATTCCACATTGTGAAACTGTATACATTCCACTTTATGATACTGTATCAGTTTTCAATTGCTGTGGAACAAAAGACTACAAATGTAGTGGCTTAAAACCACACAAACCTGTTATTTCATAGTTTTTATAGATAAGGAGTCTGGAACATTTTATTTGGGACTTCTGCTGAAAACCACAGAGTCTGCCGAAACTGGTTTGGCTCAGTGGATAGAACTTAGGTCTGCAGACTGAAAGGTCCCAGATTTGATTCCAGTCAAGGGCATGTACCTTGGTTGTGGGCACATCCCCAGTGGGGGTGTGTGCAAGAGGCAACTGATCGATGATTCTCTCTCTATACCCACTTTATCAGAGTTTTTATCATAAATAGATGATAAATTTTATCCAAGTCATTTTTCTACATCTAGTAAGGTGATCTTATAATTTTTATTCTTTGTTTAATTAATGTGATGTTGATTGATTTGCAGATATTGAACCATCTTTGCATTCTTGGGAGTAATGCCACTTGACCGTGGTATATGAGCCTTTTAATGTATTGTTGACTTTCGTTTCTTTATATTTTGTTGAAAATATTTACATCATTATTCAACAGGAATATTGTCCTGTAACTTTTTAAAATTCATCTACCAGTTTGGCTCAGTGGTAGAGCGTCGGTCTGTGGACTGAAAGGTCCCAGGTTTGATTCCGGTCAGGGGCATGTACGTTGGTTGCGGGCACATCCCCGGTAGAGGGGTGTGCAAGAGGCAGCTGGTCGATGTTTCTCTCTCATCAACGTTTCTAGCTCTCTATCTCTCTCCCTTCCTCTCTGTGAAAAATCGATAAAATATATATTTAAAATTCATTTATTTTGTTAGTGTCTGGTTTTGGTATTAGAACAATACTGGCCTCCTAGAATGCCTTTGGAAGTGTTCTTTCCTTTTCAATTTTTTGGTGTGGTTTGAAAGGGATAGAAATTAATATTTCTTTAAATGTTTGAAAATATTCATCTATGAAGCCTGGACTTGTTGTTGTTGGGAGGTGTGTTTATTTATTTTTTATTAGTGATTTAATTTTGCTACCAGTAATTGGTCTGTTCATTTTTTCTGTTTCTTCCTGGTTCAGTATTGGAAGATTGTGTGTTTCTAGAAATGTATCGATTTTTGTTTGTCAATTTTGTTGGCATAAAATTGTATGTTGTATCTTGTGATCCTTTGTATTTCTGTGGTGTTGGTTGTAACTCCTCTTTCATTTCTATTCTATTTATTTAAGCCTTCTCTTTTTATTCATGATAAATCTGGCTAAAGTTTTGTCAATTTTGTTAATCTTTTCGAAGAATTAGTTTCATTGACCTTTCCTTTTTTGTGTGTGTTTTGTTGGTGTTGGTGGTGGTGGTGGTTTTGTGTGTTTTGGTGGGTCTGTATTTCATTTATCTCTACTCTTATCTTTATTATTTTCTTCTTTTTATTAACTTTGGGCTTTGTTGTTTTCCCCAGTTCCTTTAGGTATAAAGTTAGATTGTTTATTTAGAATTTTTCTTGTTTCTTGTGGTGATCCTATGTTGCTATAAACTTCCCTCTTATAATTGCGTTTGTTGCGTCCCTTAGATTTAGGAGAGTTGTATTTACATTTTCATTTGTTTCAATGTTCTCTCTGATTTCTTTGCTGATGCATTGGTTGTTTAATAGTATGTTGTTTAGTTGTTATATGTTTATGTTTTTAAAGTTTTATTTTCATAGTTGATTTCTAATTTCATACTTTTGCAATCAGAAAAGAAGCTGTGACTTCACACTTCTTAAACTTATTAAGACTTGTTTTGTGGCCTAAAATGCAACCTATGCTAGAGAATGTTTCATGTGCACTTGAAAAGAATATGCATACTACAGTTTTTAGATGAAATATTTTATATATATTTGTTAAGGGCATTGATCTAATGTCTATTTAAGACCATTTCTCCCTTATTAATTTCCTGGCTAAATGATATTCATTTATGTATGTGGGATATCAAAGTCCCCCACTATTATTGTATTACTGATGATTTCTTCTTTTATTTCTTTTATGTCCAATAATATTTGCTTTATATATTTAGATGATCTTATTTTGGATGCATAAATATTATATCCTTCTTGGGTTGGCCCTTTATCGTTATGTAATGCTCTTCTTTGTCTCTATTTATAGTTTTTATTTTAGTCTATTTCATCTGATTTTATATTGCTGTTCCTACTTCTTTTCATTTTTATTAGCATGAAATACCTTTTGCCATTATTTCACTGTCAGTTTATGATGTCTTTCAATCCCCTGTTTTTTTTTATTGATTTGAGAGAAAGACTAGAGAGAGAGAGAGAGAGAGAGAGAGAGAGAGAGAGAGAATTGTCAACCTATCTCTGCATTCCTTGTTTGGCTCTTGTATGTGCCCTGACTAGGGACAGAACCTGCAACCTTGGTATATCTGAAAGACATTATAATCAATTGAACTACCCAGCCAGGGCCCTGTGTGCTCTTTAATTAAATTTACTGAGGTGACATTGGTTAATAAAGTTATATAGATTTACAGTATAATTCTATGATTCATAATCTGTATATTGCATTGTATGCCCACCTCCCAAAGTTAAAAGTTCTGTCACCATTTATTTGACCTCCTTTACCCTTAACTACCTCCAATCTGCTTCCCTCTGAAAACCACCATACTGTTTTGGTTTGTCTGTTTTATTTGTTTGTACATTTGTTGCTTTCAATTTTATATCCCCATACAAATGACATCATATGCTTCTTGACTTTTTCTGTCCCACTTATTTCACTTAGCATAATATTGTTAAGATCCACCCAAATTGTTGCAAATGGAAATATTATATTTTTTCTTATATGCTACTTCTATATCCAATCATCTATCAAAGGACACTTTGGTTGTTTCCATATCTTGGCCATCATGAAAAATGCTGCAATGAATTATAGGGGTGCATATATCTTTGCAAATAAATGTTTTCAAAACTTTCAGATAGCCCAGCTGGTGTGGCTAAGTGGTTGAGCATTGACCCATGAACAGTTCCATTCCTAGTCAGGGCACATGCCTGGGTTGTAGGCTTGACTGCCAGTTGGGAGAGTGCAGGAGGCAGTTACTCAATAATTCTCTCTCATCATTGATGTTTCTATGCCTTTCTCCCTCTACCTTCCTCTCTATGAAATCAATTTTAAAAAATACATATATTTTAAATTTTTTTCAGGTAGAGTCCCTGAAAAAAAGTGTTGCTGGGAGTCATTTGGTAGTTATATTCTTAATTTTTTTAGAAGCCTCTATACTTTTTCCCATAGTGGTTATACCAGTTTACATTCCCACCAGCAGTGAATGAGGCTTTCTGTTTCTCCACAAGCTCAAAGACCTAATAGATCAAAGACCTAAATATAAGGCTTGAAACAATAAATTACATACCCTGTTTCCCCGAAAATAAGACAGTATCTTATATTAAATTTTTCTCCCAAAGTTGTGCTAGGTCTTATTTTCAGAGGATGTCTTATTTTGGGGGAAACACAGGTAGAAGAAAACATAGCTACTAAACTTATGGACCTTGGTCTTAGAGAGGATTTTATGAATTTGACTCCAAAGACAAGAAAAGTAAAATAAAAAAATAAATGAATGCAACTATATCAAACTAAAGAACTTCTGCACAGTTAAAGAAAACACCAACAAAACAAAAAGGCAACCAACTGAATGGAAGATGATATTTGCAAACAACAGCTCTGACAAGGTGTTAATATCCAAAATATGTGAAGAACTCATACAACTCAAAACCAAATAAACAATCCAATTTAAAAATGGACAGAGGATCTGAACAGAAACTTCTCTCAAGAAGACATGCAAATCCTTACTGGTTTGACTCAGTGGATAGAGCATCAGCCTGTGGACTGAAAGGTCCCAGGTTTGATTCTGGTCAAGGGCATGTACCTTGGTTGTGGGCACATCCCCAGTAGGGGGTGTGCAAGAGGCAGCTGATCGATGATTCTCTCTCATCGATGTTTCTGACTCTCTGTCACTCTCCCTTCTTCTCGGTAAAATATCAATAAAATATGTTAAAAGAAAGAAGACATACAAATAACCAATAGGTATATGAAAAGATGCTAACTTCACTAGTTATATTAAGGAAATGAAATCAAAACTACAATAAGATACCACCTCACACCTGTTAGAATTGTATTATCAATAACACCCTATGTTTTTGATTGAATGACTTAGTACCCTTATATTTAAAGTAGTTATTTATAGGTATGTATTTATTATCATTTTAGTGAAAACTTTTGGTTTATTTTGTAGCTCTTCTCTATTCCTTTCTTTTTCCTTTAATTTCTTACCTTGTGGTTTGCTGGGGATTTTTCTTTTTTATGTCTGGGTTTCTTTCTCTTCATTTTTTTAAATGTATTTCTTACAGGTTTTTGGTATTTACCATGAGGTTCATATCCTATATAATAAAAGGATAATATGCAAATTGACAGAATGGTAGAATGACCAGTCGCTATGACTCACACTGACCACCATGGGGCAGATACTCAATGTAGGTGCTGCCCCCTGGTGGTCAGTGTGTTCCCACAGGGGGAGCACCAGTCAGCCACAAGCTGGGCTGATGCCTGGCAAGCCTCTACCACCTCCATGGCAGTGCTAAGGATGTCTGACTGTAGCTTAGGCCTGCTCCTGACGGATAACAGGCCTAAGCCATCAATCAGACATCTCCTGGGGGCTCCCAGACTGTTAAAGGGCACAGGCCAGGCTGAGAGACCCCACCCACCAAGTACACAAATGTCATGCACCAGGCCTCTAGTATATCTATAACTATATACCTATATACCTATATACCTATATATCTATATATAGATATATATTACCTATATATATACATATATATGATCAATATATATATATAGATATAGATTAGATATAGATATAGATATAGATATAGATATATACATCTATATCTATCTATATACATGTATAGCACCCTATTTTAGGATTATTTGCATTTAAATCCAAATGCATTCTAACATACTTTATTTTTACTTCTACCTCCAAAAATTGATGTTGTATTAAAGATCTTTTGTTTTGTGTGCCTGGTAACTACTTATTGTAATTACAGTTGACTTTGCTATTTTTGTCTTTTAGCTTTCATGCAGCTTTTCAGTTGGCTTATTCACTGTCTTTGCTACTTATTTGCGCTTATCAGTGAGATTTTTTTTTTCTTTCATATATTCTTGTTTCTGGTTAAGGCCTTTTTTTATTCATCTTAAAGACCCTTTAACATTTTTTGTAAAGCCAGTTTATTGGTGAGATACTCCTTTAGTGTTTGCTTGTCTAGAAAACTTTCTCCTTTGATTCTGAATGATAATCTTGCCAAGTAGAGTATCTAGGTTGTAGGTTCATTCTTTTCAGCATCTTAAATAAATCCTATCATTCTTCTCTGGTCTGCAAAGTTTTTGCTGAGAAATCTATCATAGCATTATGTGGTTTCCCTTTATGTGACTAGCTGTTTTTCTCTTGCTTCTATCAATATACTCTCTTTAACTTAAAATTTTGCCTTTTTAATTGTAGTATGTTTTAGTGTGGATCTCTTTTGGTTCATTTTATTTGGTACTGTGCTTACTGGACCTAGATGTTTGTTTCCTTTCCCTGGTTATGAAAGTTTTCAGCTATTATTCCTTTAAATGATTTTATGCCATTTCTCTCTCTCTCTCTCTCTCTCTCTCTCTCTCTCTCTCTCTCTCTCTCTCTTTCTCTCTTTCTTCTGGGACACCTATTATGCAATTCATACTACTTTCAATGTTTCCCATAGGTCTCTACAACTATTCATGTTTCTTTAAAATTATTTTTCTCAGATTGCTGACCCATTTATATATATCATCTAATTTGATATTGATTCCCTCTAGTGTATTCTTAATTTCAGTTATTGTATTAGTTATCTCTGATTGGTTCTTTTTATATTTTATTTTATTAAAGTGTTCATTGTGTTCTATTTTTCTGCCAAGATGACCATTCTTATGACCATTACTTTGAACTATTTACCACACAAATTACTTATCTCCATTTCATTAGGATTTTCCTAGGATTTTATCTTGTTCTTTCATTTGGAACATATTCCATTGTGTCTTTTTTTTTTCTTTCAGTGTTAATTTCTATGAGTTAAATGGAAAGAGCTACCTTTTCCAGTCTTGAAGGAATGGCTTTGTGTATGAGCAACTTGTATGTAGGTTGTCCATTCTGGGTGCTTTGACAAGCCTCCTGGGTCTGGAGTAGGTGCATATGTCACTGGGTTGTCATGGCAGGACAACTGACTAGAGCTATGTGTATTGGATGATGTTTCCTGGCACTGGGGGTAGCTTATCGGGCCAATTGGCTAGATCTAAGATGGGCCTGAATGAAAGGTGCCCTGGAGGGCCAGCTGGCTACAGAAGGTCCTGGAGTGAGCTTAAGAAGCCTGAGGCTCATGCCATCAGAGCCATTCTGGTAGGCATTCTGGCTGGAGTTAGAGAGAGTGCACCTCTGAGTTGGTTCAGGGCACACTGTGGTGGCCACAATTAGAGTACTTAGACTGTGCTTCTGTCCATACAATCTTGGACTGGCTAGAGTACTTGATTTATCCTGTGCTTTCTAGGTGGAGGAGAAATATAAACAATGGCATTCATGATGCCTCCAATCCCAGAAAGTTCCTCTCATTCCTCATTCATTTGACAGATGCTTTAGGGTTAGTAAATGGATTTTCTTTATGTATAGTCTATGTGCTCTTTAAACAGTTGTTTTTCACTGTGCTATAGGTCAGGCAAGTCTGTGTATAAGCCCCTCATTAATATCCTTCATTATTTCAAGTCACCTTGTCAGGTATATTCTGGAAGTTATAGTGTCTTCTCCCCTTCTCTGTGTGATCCCTTTCTCATTTCTTATGCAGAAACTATTCAATACGTTTTCAGTTCCTCAGGAGGAATTGCTATTTGGTATGCCTATGAGAGAAGATGAATTCAGGTCTCCCTTTGCTACCATCTTAGACCCCTCTATTCTTACCTTTTAATGATATTTTAATCTCCCAACAATATTGAATATAGATTATATAATTTTAATCTCACTTAATTATTCAGTCATTATAATCTTCAAAATAAGATTTCTCTATCTGTAATCCCCCAAACTCTGCCCCATAGATCTAGCATGGTTTAGACAAGGGTACGGGGTAGAAGGAAAGATATAGATTTGATGCTAAGTATTTACAAAAGGATTCCTATGTAAGAACTTCTGGAAGAACAGTTTTTCTAGAACTATAAGATTTAATGCCACATTTCCAACCTGCCTTTCAGATGCATGTGACCATATGATAATTCTAGTCAATGCAAAGAGAGAAGTGATTTGCACTTCTTCAATGCTTGATACATAAAAGCTGCCCATAGATTGATTATCCATATTTTTTTTTCTCTTCTGAGGTTTGATGTGATTGAGAACAGTAAATTTGGAGCCAAATGTCAAACATGGCAGAGTTTTAAGATGAAAGGACCTCAGCTCTCTGATTGCTGACTTAGAAGATCTTACATGAATAAGAACTTGAACCACTATATTATTAAGGCCCTGAAAATTGGGTCTTTATCTTTGGAACAACCAATATTACCCAAACCAATATACTTTCAATAAATATCTCTTTGCTTAAGTGACTGGAGTGCTTCTTCAAATCCATAACCCAATCAAGCCAAATCACAACAATAATCTTTTAGATACTTATGAGAGCTGCTTGTATATTTTTATCTCACAATATCAACCACCATCTCATGTCTCGGTGATTTGTCTTCTTTAGGAAGAACATAAAATCCATTTAATACTCTGTCCCTCTCATTGACAATCAATATGCCCTACTCAAAATAGGTACTCACTCTTTGCTTCTTGATTAATAAATGCACTTGGATCACAAGATGTTGGTTTGGCTACCAGCTAATAGAGAAAGCACTTGAAGCACTGGTTTTTAAGAAACTACTCCTGAAGCATTTGTTTGTTTGTTTGTTTGTTTGTTTGTTTATTAGGTGCAATTTAGGTAGGAAATAGAGTTGGTAACAACCAGCAAATTAATATCAGTGTTCCCTAAAATTTTCAACTTGGAAATTATCAGTAGTAGACTAGATGAGCTCTTTGAGCAGACAAAATTAAGACTGCAGTTAAACCTTGATTAAAATACAAAAGAAGTGAAAAATTGTATCTTTTCTTCTCAAGTGAATGAATATATCTAAAAATCAAGTTCTATTTCAAAAGGTCTTATTAGCTGTCAATCATAATGTTATAGTACCTCAAGGAGTGATGCTATAGTTAAGCCTTCAATAATTAAACTGGGGTTGGCAAAGTAGTTTTATAGTGAGAGTCCATGAAAAACAGAGTTTAGTCTTGTAGTATTACTTACTTACTATAGGCCCAGTGCATGAATTTGTGCATGGATAGGGTCCCTTGGCCTGGCTGGTGATGAGGGCTGATCAGGCTGGCCAGCTGGCAAGACAAGGATGAGGGGCAGGGGAGGACTATGGGAGGTTGGCTATGGGAGTTCACTGACTACCAGGGGACAGATCCTGCATTGAGCATCTGTCCCCTAGTGGTCAGTGCACTTCATAGCAACCAGTCAACCTGTTGTTCAATCGTTTGGTCACTTAGGCTTTTATATATATATATAGATTTGTTTGTTTGTTTATTATTGTATTGTCTATTATTATTGTTAGCCTACTTCTATCCACCGCTATATATATAGCTAGAACTGCTCAAAGCAGTCAGGCTTTAAAAATAAAGCATAGCACTTGAAGGTCAAACATTTTCTTCTCAAGTGACTTCATTTTACATTTGAGCTCAGATACCTCATTTCAAAAAACAACAAAACAAACAAACAAAACCCGTATTAAATTTGAAAATTATTATTTGAGATTCAAATAATCACAAGGCAGTTGAAAAACAAGTTCAAGTTTGACTTTCTTTATTAAGATGTACGTTTTATAACTGAAGTCCATTACTAACTGACTAAAGTCCAATAATTACTAGTGAACCAAGAAAATACATCTGAATTAGCACTTCTATCCTAAATGTAAGTTTTGCATATTACAGGATGGCTTCTACATGAGGTATATGTAAAAAAGCAATAAACTCTCTTGATAAATAAGACCCTAAAGTTAATTTGACCATGACTTTTTGGATAATGTAGTTAAGTGCGATATCTCTAATGAAAATAAATGAATATAACAAACTCTTTGGTTGAAAGTTAAACATTGACACAAACCTAATTTTCTGACATAGAATGAAATAGTCTTAAGAATGTTACATGATGTTGGTTGTGTCTCCATTAGAAAGTTGACAAGTATATGAAGAAAACTATGGGATCTAGGGTTGCTCTTTTTTTAAATAACTTTAACTTTATTTATAACTGATTCCCATAAACATACAATTCTCCCAGGTTTTCCTAAATAGATTTACTTAATGCTCACCTTATATCAAGGTAGAGAGTTTAAAGAAAGGTGAGAGATGTATAAACCCATTTATTGGGGGAAATAAAGAGCATGAAAATAATAACTTAGTTTTAAAACATTTGCAAAATGTTGTAATGTCATAAGAGGAAATAATTTCAACCTCCAATACCTGAGTTTCACTGTTCCAAATTTTAATACAAACTGAGAAAAATAACATTGTCTTGTTTTTTATGTAAACATAGTGCCTGGCAAAACTAAACCTCCAATAAATATTGTTGAATTAATTATCTAATTTGTGTTGGTATGAGATTTATCAGGCAATTGAGCATCTTTCCTTTTGAGATTTAAACAAACAAGCAGACAAATACATGAATTTGGGGGTATGGAAAATATCTCAATGTATTAAGAAAAAAATACTCAAGTAAAATGAAATAACCTGAAATAAGTTAAAAATCTCTAATCACATGAAAAACATATTAACTTTTTTAAATTGCATTTATCATTATTTTTGTAAATGTTAAGTAACACAAAAAGAAGAAAATATTTTTTATTTCCCCAAATCTCATTACTCAGAAATAACTATTAACAGCATTAAGTAAACTTTATTGCAGATATTTCTGTATGAATATATACAAAGAGAAGAAATATTATTACATAAATTATTTTTACAGAGCTGAGGTTATATTATACACACTATTTTAGATTTTAAATTTTTTAATTTAACAGAAGAAATGGAAAGAAAACTGAAGAAATTATCAAACATTATATAAATTGGTCACATAAACTGTATTTCCTATTAAATCTCCCTAATATATATATATTAATATTAGGAGTTTATGCACAATATTGAGGAGTTTATGCTTATTTTGTATATAAATGGTAAGATAATATATATCTTATTACATGTTTACTAAGTTATATATTTCAACTTTAGTTGTGCTTTGCAAAATGGTACAATTAGCATCTTAGCACTTCTTCTTCCCTACCCCTATTTTCACATTCCAATTATTGTCAGGTATATCATTTTTTTGTATCATGATATATAGAAATATTAACCTTCAACTTATAATCATAACTTATAAATTTGTTTATATTAGTTATATTAAAATTGTTTTTTATTTCATCAGAAGTTCTTTTTCTAGAACTTTTTCAAACAATTCTCCATTTCCATTCATCTCTTCATTAACTGGGTTTTATTGAAAAGTGAAGAGATTAGCCTAAGCATGAAAAGGGAACTCTTCCCTCTCTGAGAAAACAGAAAGAGGAATGGACAGATGAAGTTCAGTTTGTAAGTCAGAGTGAGGATATGGAGAGGCACAATTATTTTAAAAGTATAAGAGGCAAGATCAATACTTTGAATGGGGAAAGAGGTGATGGCATCAACACAGTAAGGGAGCTAAAATTTTGTACACTGTTTAATGGGAATGGGAGGGATTGTTGACAAAATACCAAAAGTGACATATGGACAGTACTGAGTGATCAAATATGAAAGATAAGATTTGTAGTAACACCATGAGAGTCACTTTTTTAAATAGCACGCAAATGGGGGTGGTGAGCTGAAGAGAGAGAGAAATTTAATTTTTCAAAATTGGAATTTCAATAAAATAGAAGAGAGGGTAAATTGGAATTAATAATAAAAGAGCTAAAAGAGATAAAGCTATTGTTAGTGAGTGAGTTGTTGAAGCTCAAGACTCCAATAATTGAGTATTTCCAGATAATGATAAAGTCCATAGAAGTGTGCTACCAAAGTCAAAAAGAGATGAAGATCTTCAAAGGACTGAAAGTCGAATGCACAAGCATCCTTCCTATATCTTAATCATGGAATGGCAATAGATAGCATTGCCAAGGAAGAGTGGTAAGAGAAAAAGGAAAGGAGAAATTTTATGACAAAATCTTGAAGAACTTTGGACATGGAGGGGAAAAGAGCAGCCAGGAGAGAAGACAAAACTTAGTCTGTTAAATATATGGAAGAAGAATCAAGAGAGTGCAGGGTGGGAGAAGAGGGTTAGAAAAGAATGGGACAGCCATGGCCACTGGTCTTAAAGATGAAGACATTGCTTTAATACCTATGTTAGTTTGGATCCCTAGGAGTAGTCCCTGGGACAAGGATTTGATTGCAAGTTGTTTATTTAAGGAGTGAGTCTAGAAAAAAAAAAAACTGTTTGGAAGTGAGAAATTGAGACAGGAAAGAGAAGGCAGGGATTAGGAGTGCCTTATAGAGCAAGTTGTCACTGTGGGTAAGAAGAGGTCGATCTCTGGGAAACCCTGAGCACTAGTGTGAAACTCCTGGCCCAGAGTCATCTTGCCTGAGGAGTAAGGGAACTGAGATATTTATATGCCAATTTCAATCAGACATGATTGGTAGTTACTCTGAGGTCATGTTGACTTTCCAGCATTTTGACCTGGCACGTTCTTAAACAAGCTGCATTTGACTGATCAGAGAGAGCTCTCAGACAAAGAGATGCAGAGGCTGGCAGGGACTAAATGTGAAGGCCCAGAAGGATCTGAACAGGAAAGTGATCATGTTTGCTATAGGAAGGAAGCCAAATTGTGATGAAGCAGAAGCATCAAGTGTATACATTTCCTTTAAGAAGTGTAATGGTAAAAGAAAGGCAAGGGGAAAAAAAGTATTATGGTGATTTACATGTATGTGGTTTAATGATTTTTATAAATAATGGTTTCTAACCACTTGTCAGACCACTGGGAGATTGTTACTTCACCACAATATTGAAGCATACTTGGCTAATTATTCTGATTGCCTTATCCATAATCAATTCAATTTTTATAAATAATAACTGCAATTATGGAAAAAGAGCTTGTCAGAGGAGGGAGGGTTTTGAGAATGAAATTAGTTTAACCCTTCATTTCACACATGAGGAAAAGGAAATTAAATATGATGTTTATATTCTTAACTATTTGCAATGAGCATTTGAACCTGGTTGCTTATTGGCTGTGGTTCATACAATGCACTGCTGGCATCACTGCACCAGCCTTCCAATCTGGATGGACTTGAGTGAGATTCTTATGAGTGATTAGCCACATAAACCAACTTCATTTTAGGACATCATGGTCTGCTTTTCACCATTTTATTCTTAAAATTTCTATTAATTCCAGTTTTTCAAGCAAAACTACTCCTAAGTTTAAGTATTTCACACCAACTTTTTCAAACAGCCCAGTGGATTTATACTTGGTGAAAGAATAGGAATTTATATTTCTTGAAGATTCAGTATGGCAGCAGAATAGGTGGAAATTACATTCACTTTCTCCCAGGACCAAACCAGAATTACAACTAAATTACAGAGCAATCAATCTGAATAACCAAATGAAGACTAGCTACACTAGTCTTATAAACAAGGATTTATAGAAGTCGCACCAAGACTGGTAAGAAGAGTAAAGATGTGAAAAAGGCTGGCTCCACTCCCACATGCAGTTGAAAATCTGGAGGGTTATCTCAGCTGCAAAGATTCCCCCTGAGAAACAAGGGGGTCTCAGCCTTACTTCAGGCTCCCCAGCCTGGAGCACTGGAGCTGGAAGAGGACCCCACAAAACATCTGGCTGCAAATCAGCAAAGATTCCATCTGCTGGGGGAGATGGTAGTCTGCTAGAAATGTGGGCACCTTCTTAAAGATCCAAAGCACAAAATCTCATTAATGGCCACTCACTCTGGGCTCTGGTGGAGGGATGGTGGCTCAGTGGCCTGAAGTCATACAGGGAGAGGCTGCATTGTGTGACTGTGGGGAGAGGGCTGAAGAGGTAGCCCTAAAGTTCCTATGCTGAGTTTCTCTCTCAAACCATGCACAGATGCCATCTTTCCTGGGTCAAGCAACATGAGCCTAGGGGATTTTACTAGCCCCATCTTCAGGGTCCCTGTGGTTCCACCCTGCCAAGATTTCACCCTTGCGATGAGACTGCTGGCTACAGCCAGCCTGGATTCATGGTGCAGACATTCTTGAAAGACTCTTGAGGATGTCCGGGCAAATCAGGGAGCAGCAGAGATGCACAGAAAAAGACTGATTTATGTGGCTCTAGGGAGAGGGCCATTTTCCCCTCCCACACACACTGTTCCTTTACAGAGCCCTCCCTCCACGCAGCCAAATCTTGGTCTGTTTTAACCGGATGAACCCTGCTAGCCTCCTTTTGATGACTCCACCTTGCCCTACCACAAAGGTTTGCAGATGCCAGCCAGGTGGTGGCTGGCTTTGATGTACAATGAGACTTTTGCTGAGTGGCCTCAAACCCACCACTGACACCACATTTGAATCTGTATCAACCTGGTGAGCATCATTTCTCTTCAAAGATAATGGAAATTTAAACACAAAGATATAGTTGGCATCCAAGAGTCAGTTATTGTCAGTCCCTGCTGACCGTTTTCCTAGGGAAGGTCAGCCAAGAATGGGAGAACAAGGGCTTAAGATGTGGCAAGAAGAATGGGAAAAAAGCCACTGGTGATCTCCTCCAGTCTAAGAGCAGCACCATGTTTGGGGCTAAGGGCAGAATCACACTTAAGAGAACCTTGGAGGATTGTGTCTTCAGTGAGACTTGGCATGAACCCAAACTTGAACTAAAGTCAGAAACAAACCATCCTGCCATTCACTGGAAAAGAGATAAGGACAAAAAAGACGATATGGGAGTTCAGAAACAATGGCCAAAGAAAGAAACAGGAGTCACTGTCAAACAGGGGAAAGTACAGAGGCAGAAGAATATTCAATTCATTCAACAAACATGTGCTCAGTACCTTCAATAAGCAAGTAGAATGTTAGACACTAAGACATGAATTTGGGAACAGGTAGGCAACTGGGATTCAATCCCAATGATCTAAGAAAGGTTTCAAAATATTGAGAGATCAAGCCCCAATCTGCAAACACTCTTAAAATCTTTGCTTCTATCACATTTAAAAAGTCCAATTCACCAAAGCAAGCCATGCAGCTAACTAAGCTCAGAGTTAGTGTGGGAGGGAAATAACCAAGGGAATGAATACAGAGATCCATGAACAAAATGCAGATCATTACTCCAACACTGCATTACTGATACCCTCTGAGAGTTACAACATCTTTGAGCTGTCTCATCAAATGGTGAGGAAGTTGGAACATTTAACCACTAGCTCTGATTCTTCCTTAGTTGAGGGTCTGACCTGAAGGGCATTAAATCCTTTGCATTTCTGCCTGCCCCACGCAGATCATTCATACTTCTACAGTCAGAGAGCACCCTCAGGCAGAGGGATGCATGAAGATTTTGGCATATGTAGGAACTATCTACAGGTGACTTCCAGGGAAAGCCAAGGAAATGAAGGCAGGGCATCAAAACATCATCGGCTACACAGAGGACATAAGTTAGATGAAATATATAAATCACAGAGAAATAGGAGTGTTCTTTATGAACAACTAGAGTACTGGCAATAAGTTTTGTGATAGGTTTATGACATAGTATACATGTCATATGAGGTAATGACTGTCAGCAGAAGGGAAGTCTTCATATGGCAGGCAATGTCAAGTTAAGGTGAATTACATTGAAGCTCACAATTTCAATAGGTTAAAAAGAAAAGTGAATTTGCAGCACATGCAGCAAAGTACACTGGGATTTTAGGATTGCAGGTAGTTTTGTCAGGCTAGATTCTGAAAGAAACTGAGACATGAAACCAAAGAATGGACTGGGTCAGTTCAGGTGGGGACACCCACACCATATAAAAAACTTGGATTTTGTGGCAGTTGGAAGAGGCATTGGAGGGTACTTGGAAAATATAACAGAGCATCCATGCACAGGAAACCCTAAGATAACAAGTTGAGCTCATAGTGAATTAGAGCTGCTTAGGTCTCCCAGCTTGGCTTATTTGTCCTACAGACTCATTCGTGTCCAGGAAGTAAGTAGCATAATCTCTTTTAATAAATGATGCTAATAGGGAGTCAGTTTCTGTGTCTTTGATCTCATTGCCAATGGCTGATAACTTTGGGGGTACTAACAGTTTAATTATTATCTTCGAAGCCACAGTGAATGCCTGGTAGAGGCAGCCAGTTCTATCTATGACATTTATTCCAGCTAGGAACAAAATAATTAAGTGCACCCTACTTACTCCCCCAACATACAAATACAGAAATCTAAAACAGATTTAGAAGGCAAAAAGAAAAGCCAGAACAGTAGTGTATCACTGTCATCTCAGCACATACGACTGGTAGATTGTTCCCTGATCCTCCAAAGGAATAGTAATGCGTGTTCTTACATTTTCATTTCTGAGATAATATATGGAGATCTTATCTGGGGCTAGAAAGGAAATGTTAGCGAGTAAGCCTGTGTCAGGTATCCTCTACTTGTCTCATTACCTGCTTATTATTTTAGACAAGACACAAACCAGTTGTTTAGTTCTTAGGAGTAAACAATACTGTGAATCCCACTGTGTTTAGTGCTACAACAGGGAAAAAAAAAAAAGAAAAATCATAGACAGCCCAAGCTGTTCCACATTGTTGTGCTCTTGGTCACAGGGAAGAGCGCCCCCTAGAATCACAGAAGAGAGTTGAATGTATTCATGGAGAACAAATGTGTATAGAGATGGTTTAGACATGGGAAAGGCAGTAGGCTTAGAGCCAGGGGTCCCGATTGCTAAATTAATGAATTCTATTCTCCCCTCTAACCTCCCTTCAAATAGCTAATAAACCACACCCCTTTCAAATAGCTAATTCCAGAGGAACAACCATTCATGCATTCACATTTTATTAACTAAGTTTTATTGGGCCCTATAGAGATGATGAGCACAATAACAATGATGGTTTCTGCAAATAGAAAAATGACATTCCTAAGTGTAAGTGCAAAGAAAAGCACATGATGAGTTTTCTGGGCCAGTTTATAAGACTTCACCTGATCTGATGTTGCCATCCCATTTTTGCAAATACCTATTTTATTAGTTGGAGTGTGAAAAACTCTCGGAACTAGTATCTGGTTCTATACACAAAGGACCTATCCGACAAGGCTAACCTTACAACATGCCCTGATAACTTGAGGCTAGGTAATATCCTCTGTCACATCTGGTTACTCAAAGAAGCAGCATCCTCATTCCACAAGCCTCCTGCTGACAGAGGCACCGAAGGAGCATACAAACAATTAGGCTCCTTTGCTGCATGAGCGGCATCTGTTCAGCGGAGCTGTCAAGCCTTCCACTCCTCTAGTGAAATCATATTTACTTTCTTAATCTAAATAATGTGGCTTGTTTGCCTTCTGTATGGAATTGTCTTGTGCTGTTTTCCCCTGATTGATTTTTATGAGATAGGATATCATTTTCTGTGTGCATCCATATGGTACTCTGCTATGAATAGAATGGCTTCTTATTGAGTAGTATCAATTATTACATCCTTGTATAGTTTTGGAATTACTGGTTTTTTTCAAAATGTCCAGCTCTTTACCCCAATTTTCTTTACTGCCAACCCATGTGCCCCCAAAAAAATTAAAAGAAAAAGAATGATGAAAATAAGTAGAAGTAATCATTAAAATTAATTTTTCAAAAAAACACATAATCTATATTCCATTCCAAACATGTGGTTCCCTGTTTGAATCTATTGAAATAGGATATATCGTATTTAAATATTTAAATAAATTATATATATATATATATATATATATATAGAGAGAGAGAGAGAGAGAGAGAGAGAGAGAGAGAGAGAGAATATTTATATAGGATATATATCCTATTTATTAAGACTGCTTCAAAAATAATCTAGAGAGAGAGAGAAATAGAGAGAGAGAGACTATTTCTTGAAACAGTTTTAAATTTACAACAAACTTGAGAAGAAGGTAGAGATTTCTAACATACTCCTGCCTCCACTCCTGGGTATCCTCCCCCATTATCAACGTCATTCACTAGAATGGTACACTTTTTTACACATCATAACCCCACAAAATGTATATTTTACCTTCGGATTCACTCTTTGTGTTGTAAATTCTAATGGGTGTGAACAAAAATATGACATATACCCATATAATGTCATGCAAAGTATTTTACTATTTCTCACATCTGTGCTCTGCCGTTCATTCTTCCCTCCCTCCACCCTCAGCAAACAATGATCTGTATAGAACGCCAGGTAGAATCACTTAGCATGCAGCCTTTTCAGATTGGCTTCTTTTGCTTAGTAATATGCATTTAAGTTTCATCCATGTCTTTATATGGCTTAATAGCTCATTTTATTTAGCACTAAATAATATTCCATTATCTGAATGTACCACAGTTGATTTATTCATTCCTCCGCTAAAGTACATCTTGGATGCTTTCAAGTATGGAACATTATGAATAAAGCTTCTATAAACATACCTGGTCAGTTTTTTTTGTGGACATGAGTTTTCAACTCCTGTGATTAAATACCAAGGAGTTCAACTGCTAGATCGTATGATAATAGTATGTTCAGGTTTGTAAGAAACTGCCACCCTCTCTTCAAAGTGGCTTAACTATTTTACATTCCCACCAGCCGTGATACAGTTCCTGTTGTTCTACTTTCTCACTAGCATTTGGTGTTGGCAGTGTTCCAGATTTTGGCCATTTTGACATATTTCATTGTTGCTTTAATTTCCAGTTCCTGATGATATATGATGTGGACTATCTTTTCATATGCTTATTTGCCACTTCATTTGTAAGATGTCTGTTAAGGACTTTGGCCCATTTTAAAATTGGGTGTTCTGTTTCCCAATGAGATTTAAGAATTCTTTGTACATTTTAGATAACAGTCATTTATACTTCTTTTGCAAATATTTTCTCCCAGTCAGTGGGCTTGTCATTTAAGTAATCCTCTTGATATTGTGTTTTATAGAGCAGAGGTTTTAAATTGTAATGAAGTCCAGCTTATCAATGAATTCATTCATGGATTGTGTCTTTGGTATGGTATTTTAAAGGAATCACCATACCCACAGTTTTCTCCTATGTTACCTTGTGAAATTTTTATCATTTGGCACTTTATATTTAGGCCTATGGTTCATTTTGAGTTTATTTTTGTGAAGAGTGTAAGGTCTGTGTCTAGATCATCATTTTGTAAAAAAAAAAAAATACCTTTGTTCCATTATTTTACCTCAGCTCTTCTGTCAAAGTTCAGTTCACTATATTTATATGGATCTATTTCTGGGTTCTCTGTTCTTTTTATTGGCCTATTAGGCTATTTTTTCACCAGCACCACATTGCCTTGATCACTGTAGCTTTTTCATATGTCTTAAAGTTGGGATTGCAATGAATCTATAAATTAATTTGAGACAAACTGACATCTTGACAATATCAAGTCTTCCTATCCATGAACACTGAATATTTCCTCATTGATATAGCTCTTTAATATCATTCTTCAGAGTTTTGTAGTTTTCCTCATATAGATCTCATATATACTTTTATTGGATTTATACATAGCTAAGTATTTTATTTTGAGATGGTGCTAATATAAATAGTATTTTATTTTTTATTTCAAATTTTACTTGTTCATTGTTGGTACAGGTTATACTGTTACAGAAAACTGGAAAAGAACCAAGCAATACTTAGAGAGATGGAGTTACATTTATTAATTGGTCCAGAGGAAAATGTCTCTCAAATTCTGGGCCCCAACATGGAGGAACTTTCCCTATTTATGTTTTTACCTTCTTTGTCTTCCAAGTATGTTTTTATCTTCTTTGTCTCTATTTATATGTTTTTCCCTATTTATATGTTTTTATCTTCTTTGTCTCTTGGCCCCCTTTGCAAGTTCTTAAAGAGCCCCTATGTGCTGGGGCCTTGAGACCTCAACCAAAGGCCTGGCCTGGCACCAGCACTGATAATTTTGTCCATGGAAAGTTTAATGGCCTCTCTGAAATGGGAATAGTCTTATTTTCCTTATTATTTAAGCAAGCAAACATTTACAGAAGCCAAATAGAAAGGTTAAAATTTCAAACAGCAGTTTTTATATAAGATGGATACTCCAATATTTTTAAGTTATTCAGTATCCTCATATTTGGATGCTCAGAAATATGTGAGCAAGCAGCACTGAATATACCTGCAACTGCCTGTGCCCAGTTATAAGTGTATTATTAGGTGAGTGAAATCAGAATGGTTAGTCTGAACTTATGCTAGTTGCATATAAAAAGCTGCACGTTGCATCAAGATATATACACCATGACATTTGTAATATTTCTCTCAAAATGCATACCTTCAATTTAATGCTGAGAAAATATTGAACACGACGACCTTTACAATATATTGTTTTTGAAAAACATTCCCAACTGAAAAACATTCTACAAAATAAGTGTCCCAGCTGAGACCGGTTTGGCTCAATGTATAGAGCGTCGGCTTGGGGACTGAAGGGTCCCGGGTTCGATTCCGGTCAAGGGCATGTACCTTGGTTGCGGGCATATCTCCAGTAGGGGGTGTGCAAGAGGCAGCTGACCGATGACACTCTCTCATCGATCTTTCTAACTCTCTATCTCTCTCCCTTCTTCTCTGTACAAAATCAATAAAATATATTTTTAAAAAAGAAGTGTCCTGTACTCTTCAAAAGTCTTAAGGTTATGAAAGACAAACACAAACTTTAAAGTCCTTACTGATTAAAAGGGAGATAACTATTACAAGCAACATGTAGTATTGTACTGAACTTTGGGCCGCTTTTTTTTTTTTTTTTTACTATAAGGACTTATTAAGAGAATTGGCAAAATGATGTCTGTAGTTACAAAAGAGTATTATATTAATATTAGTCTTTTGATTTTGATACTTGTATTCCCTTATTCTTAGGAAATACAAACACTGTCTACAAGTATACTAATTCAGCAAAATTAATTCAGCAAAATTAAATATATATTTAAAAAGTGAAAGAAAATTGCAATAAAATATTAATGATTGGGAAGTCTGGGTTCAGCTCCTATGAGACCTTATTCTTTAAACTTCTTTGTGAGACTGAAATTATTTCAAAAATACAAAATTACCACAAATCAAGGATACAATGACTCAAAACTAATAGTTGAGTCTCTCCCTCTTATGAAACTGAGAGAAGTTAAACTTCCTCAACAGCCATGAGGTTTTATTTCACCCCTGTCTCTATAGATCACTGTAACCTTGACCAAATTATTTAACTTTCTGATCCTTGCCGTTTTTATCCACATCATACAGGTGTCATTTAGGAAGGTATGGGCCTTTAAGACCTAGATAAGATCCATTCAAACCTCCCTCACATCATATGCCCTGGAAAAATCCCAAGCCCTATCCAACATTCTTGTAAATTCTGAGGGCCAATATGGATCCCTATTTCACTTCTGGATCCAGTTTTATGCTTCCAGTAAAACTTCCCAGTTAACAAAGTATGGCTTCATCCCAAAAATATGATCTCTAGTCTTCACTGTCATAACTCATGTGTGAAATTCAGCCTCTGTTTCCCCTCACTAACCAAACCCTAATCACTCACTCAAGTCATTTGCAAGTGCAATGTATTTTACTGAATATGTCAGGAGTACAGAGAAGAATTTATATTGCAAAACACAAACAACTTTAAAGCAAGTAGGAAACATACTTTGAGAAATCCTTTGGTCACCACTTCATCACTCAGGGCATGAGCAGTGGCCCCTTTGCTCCATGTCATGCCATGCCTCATACCTCTTACCTTCTCCTCTCCCTTTCTTTATCATACCTCGGATTGCCTTGGCAACCCCTTTTCTCATGGGTGAAGAAATGTTTCCCAGGAAGAGCATATCTTTTTGTATTGGAGGCACCCTTAGCCTTAGGGCTCTACCAACCACCATAGGATTCTCCCAGATAAAAACAGTTCCCTCCCCAACAAGGTGCCGGTTAAGATGTCACAATCTCTGTAAAGTGAGACATATTGCTGGATACTCTTGTAGGGCATTTCCAGTGTGAAAATGCTGAGATGCTATGATGTACACTTGCCTATATTTTCTAAAATGTCACTTTTTAAGAGTACACAAAGCTCATTATAGAAAATACTACAGAAAGGTGAACAGATGACAAACTATCCTAAATTACACTACCTGTTATAAACATTTAGGTGTACATTAACTGAACATCCTCCCATGTGGGACCTTTACTTGCACTTGCTATTTTGTTTTTTCAAAAACAATATATTGTAAAGGTCATTATGTGGCAACAAACAGAAATGCAGCAGCATCTCTACCGTCATTCACTCTTTGAAAGTGCAATAAGCTTTCTTCCTGGAAACCCCTTGCTTTCTTCACAACCTTTCCTGTGCTCTTTGTAACTTCATCCCAGTGAAACCGGGGCTGATATTCCAATATTTAACTTGTCCTTCTTATCATTGCTCTCAGATATACAAAGTTAGAGAGATAGAATTTAGATAGATGAGAGAGAGAGAGAGAGAGAGAGAGAGAGAGAGAGAGAGAGAGAGAGGAGAGAGAGAGAGAGAGAGAGAGAGAGAGAGAGAGAGAGAGAGAGAGAGATATGATAGATTTCAAACATGAACTCTTTTTCTCCAACCTTGTCATCTATGAGGAATTTATTATGGTACCAATAAAGCCCCCTTAACAAACTATATTTGATATTGACTTGGCTGAGTGCAGCTTTCTTCTGGGTTATTCCAGGTTTCAAATAAATAGCTTGCTTATGAAGAAATCAGCAAGTAATTTCACAGTTTAGGCTTCACTTTTCATCCCTTCTTCGCCTTCATCATTTAGAAAGAACCTCAAGCCCAGAGCTGCTGTTTAGCAGTGATTAATCTCTCTGCCTTCCACAGTTGCTCCAGAGAGCGTGGGTCCAACTGCAGACAACAGAAACAGATAGTCTCAGCCATATCTGTAATCAAGTGGATTTCCCCCCTGGAATACCTGGATTTCTACTCCCAGTTGAACCTCATGAGTTTCTATGAATTCAAACCCTCTTCTGATGTGCCCTTTGCCAAACACTTATTAGAGTCCTACACTGTTCGGAGATAGAAGGTACAATATGTATCACTCATTGGCTCACAAATTGGTTTTCATTTGTCCAGCACAGTGCTTTTAATCTGTTTGAGGAAGGGCATGTACTCTCCAATTTATCACAAGCCATTTGAATTTCCTATTGTCCTATACCTGACTCATATACTTACAATTCCTTCTTGATCGCCAAAGCAATAAATGTATTAAGAATGCCACATCCAAAAAATACTTAATCATTTACACTGAGGTACACAGCTACTTAGTGACTCTTTCCACACTCTGGACCCTCCTGATATTTTGTGTACATTCAACAAGTATTTGTGAAACTCATACTATGTTCCAGACACCTGTGAGAAAACCAGTCGTGGTCTCATGACTTCCAAGTTCAGTTGCTCCCAAGTTTGTCTCTAGAGAGTGTTCTTTTTGCACACCAGGATAATTTTGAATGATGAAGATTTAGGTAAGATGTTACTAGCTGCATTTTTTAAGCTTTTAGATTCTTATGATCCTTACTATTAGATACAAAACCAGCCTTATGTGTGAATCATCCTTTACAGAAGAAGCATTTCCTTGTTATAAAGAGTGTATGGTCCACTTGGCTATGGGTCAGAGTGGCTCTGCTGGTATTGACTGGAGATACTTGGTTGGCTGGATAACAATGAGAACAAGACAAGACACATGATCAGAGCACTTAGAATAATTACTATCAGCCTTTGGTAGTAAGTCACAAGTGTAAAAAATGAAAATGTAAAGGTCTAATCTGAAAAGTATGAACCAAAAGTACAGGGTTCCTGGTTGAAGAGCAGGCTAGTAAATTCAGGTTGTTCACCAGAAAATGCCTGGGTGAAAGGCACCTCTCCTCTGTACTAGGGAATCTTGTTGGTTCCTGCCTATCCCTTGGAGGGGGTGTGGCCTAAAGTAAATCTAATGAGTATGGTGTGTGGCCTCATCGTATTGGGCTGTCAATCAGACTATCCAGTCCTCGCTCTGGATGGCAGCTGTGGCTTCATAGTTGATAGGGGTCTGCCTGAAAAGAAAAAGAAAAAAAAGGTTTTCTATTTCATGATGGGAATTGATATTTAATCTGAGTATTAGGTTAAGCCCATTTGCTCTTTTGTGGCTGTTAATTAAGAAATAAAATCGTGCTGAAAGATGTGCTTCTCCTTTCCTTTTCTCTAAAATTGACATTCATACTGGTCTATAAGCATTAGAATTGTTGCTAGATCAGCTTGCCTTACACACAATCCAGGGAAACCAATAATTGTCTCTGGACAGATGTCAGTTGGTGCAGGATTCATCCTCTAATTGACCTGGAGGGAAACAGGTCCTACATAAGAAATACATTTCAGAAGAGCACAAAAAGGAAGGAGAAAGAGCTTGGGATTCAAACCTGGACGAGGGTTCAAATAAACATCTCTGAGCCTCTGTTTCCTCATATTTAAAATGTATATAACATCCACCTTGCAGGACTACCATGATCAGTGAATAGAATAATGTTTTTAAAGAGCCTAGCACATTGTGGCAATGTGGATTTACAAATGGATCCCTTCTTTGAGCTGTCTTCTGCTGGGAACTAGCAATACCCTGGTTTATTGACAAGGGTGGCTTTCCTCAGGTGTCAATTATCCCATCTAGCAGATGTGAAAATGTTGGCATTCATTCCCTACATTCTTATGTAAGAGGACAATCAGAAAGTTCCAAAACATCAGCCAGCAATGTTATATATGCTTGAGGTTGTATCTTCAGGGTGGGCCTCCCAGTGTGCTCTGAGTGTGGTATGTTGATTTATGGATGGCCTTCCTATACTACCTTCCTACATTGCCCTGGAACTTTGCAATTCTCCTGCTAAGACTCTGGGCTAGCCTCGACTTGATTTGCCAAAAGAATATGGCAGAAGTGTTGGCATGCCACTTTGAAGCTTGGGACTCAAAAGGCCTTGTACATTTCCATTTAGTCTCTTGCACTATTGAGTTTCCTTTTGGAACCCTGCCTCATCCATGAGAACAAGCCTGGGAGAGTCTGCTAGAGAATGAGAGACCATGTGGGGGAGAACTGTGATGCCCAACAGCCAACCAATCCACAGAAGCAGAGCCAACTAGACAAAAAACACCCGAACTGCCCTTAATGGAACCCAAATGTCTGACCCACGAAAAATGAGTTAAATAAATGGTTGCTGTTTGAAGCTACCAATATACTTGGTGGTTTGTAACACATGTTATCATGATGACACATGACTGAAACTCAAGTGACTGAGAGACTTTCTCCATTTCTAGAGAACCTTAATGAGGACCCCTGGGGCTCCTTAGCAGCTATCGGAGTGGCAACCTTTCTCCATGGATTTACCTATCTCCCCTGTGTTCAGCCATCAATCACATTCTCCGAGCTTTTTCGTGAATCACCTGACACCTGACAGCAGAGGCAATTAATAGGTCCTGTAGAAGCTTAAGATAAATGAAGTCTTAAGGAAGAGAGAAAGTGGTCTTTACCTGTTATTCTCCAGACCCAATGTGTGTCCCTTCCTTTCCAAAGCAAGACAGGAAGAACTGGGAGGATTTAAATAGCCGAAATGTGTGATCCTAAGTCCAGGCTTTAAGGAGGAGAAACTTTGGTTGGGGAAAAGATGCAAGTTAGTATACCTGAGTATTTAGAACCTATAAAAAAGAAATTGTCCAGGATGAGGTATGGTTGTGATATAGGTAGAACTATGCCACTCTCTTAATTCTCCTCCCTTTCTTTCTAACCCTAGAAACCTCCATCTGATCAGCAAATTTCAATTGAGAAATTTAACTTTCCTGAGACTAAGCATTCAACACACACACACACACACACACACACACACACACACACGATTTAGAAAGAGGTTGAGCAGGAATCTTTTGAGGCAAGGAGAGACCTTTCAATTGTTAACATAACAAACATTCAAACCTATAAAGAACTTTTGTGAATTTATTTAAGCCAAACTGTCGACAATTGCCGGAAAGCAGAATCTCAATGAATTAAGATAATGCTGCAGATAATGGTGGTTTTTCACCTATTTTTATAAATTACCATCAAAGAAGGAAACATAAGTGATTCACATGAAATCCATTGGTGATAGATTTAGGGAGGTGGGAGAAAGCACAGTGGGGAAACCTCTAGGATTGGATAAAAAGTAAAATGGTAGACATGTGCCGCTTTTACAAAGGTGGATACGGTTAGCAGTCAACAATTAACACAATAACAGTAACAATGAGGGAATTTGTGATCTCCTACCTGGCCTCCTGATGCATTGATTGTGTCCTGAGGGGTCTAGAAAAAAATGGAAGTTACAAGTTACCCTGACATTCCAAAGGTGAGTTATCTAGGTACAAAAAGACAATAGGCTCAGTTAAGATCAAAATTGATATTGTCAGGGAAGATACCAATCTAGGACATGACTACCTACTGTAAAATGATTTTTAATTTAAAAAGATTTAATTTCAGACCATCATTTTTGTTTACTGTTAGGTCTCTGAGTTTGCAATGCTGCCATGCAGGCCTTCCCTGAGTTAGTCAGGTTAGCATGTGGCCCCTTTTCATCCACACAATACTATCTAAATCACACTGAGTGACTATGCCTCTCCCCATAGAACTTCTCAGCTTATCCCTCTCTCCTACTCTCCATACTTCCCTCTGACTAATTCACAGCCATGATCTCTTCTTCTATCCTTCTTTGTTTCTGTAATGTTATATGTTTCTGTCAATTGCACAATATAGAGTTTTGTTTGTGTGTTTCCTCATAGGCTTGTAAATACCAGTAGAGTAGAGCCTGAGACACCTGCCACCCAGGTCCCTTTCCCCCCATTCTTAGTGCAGAATGCAATTCCTCACTCAAAAATGATTGCAAGCAATTCAGGGAAATCAAGAATGGTCTTGAGAAATGTCAGTAAAATGCAAAGTCTATCCCATCTGTAAAATGCAGAACCCAAAATGAAATTGACAAGCAATTATCAGCTGAGCCAATTTTTAATTCTTGCTGTATTGTTTTGTTTCCTGGTTTTTATTCCTTAAATCTCTTGATAGCATCTCCTCTTGAAAATAAAATTATCATGATCTTTATACATGGAATGATGTCTAATAGTCTATCAAACTAAACTTGCAACTAAGCCTAAAAACCAGGACAATGAATAAATGCAAAGAAAACTGGCAAAGGAAAAGTAATGGGTCTGAACTTGAGAGTCTTAAATATTTGGAGATTCTGTATCCACTGGCAACTCTATAAGCAGCAGTGGCTTCTCCTGAAACAAGTAAATGCTTAAAGGCACAAACTTTGGGATGGTGGCCATAATCACACACCCCTGGAGCATCCAGGGATTGCCTAAGGGAAAAGAACTCTAATCTGTAGGGAAACAGGAAATGGGCTCCACAAGGATGCACCTTATCTGTTTACAGTTGGTTGCTAGTTCCCTGGAGTTCCCTGCTATTGAGGAAAGGGACCCTGTGGGTTCAGAAAGGAGCTTTAGCTTGGAGCTATGATTATCAGTGGGAAGAGGAAGCAATGGGGAATGAAGAGAGGCAATGAGGAGTGCTGCTGGGATCCATAAAGTTTTACGGCATAATGAGAATTTCTAAAAACTGTACAAGTCTGATATAGCTACATTATTATACTGTCACTCAGCCTGAACCTTTTGCTGTAAATTCTTCTTTCGCTTCCTTTTATCTCCTTCATTCTAGAACCATGCATAGTTTGCCTTAAGAGAAAAAGGTGATGGGATGAAAGAAGAAAAGGTGTGTGTGTTTGTTACGCCCAAATTTCGTGATCCCCAAGGACCACCAGGGAGCTGAGTCTGATGCAATAGCAGAAAGCCTGTTCCATGCTAGCATGGGCTCTGTCCCACTTACACCAACAGCGGTATGGTGGAAGAGCACAAGCTTCAACAGATCAAGGGGTTTTATAGGGATGGTGATGTCACTGCTTTGGCTGACCCTGATTGGTTTGGTGAGGGCTAGGGTCCAGTTACACAAAATGGAGGATCAATGGTTCCACCCTGCCCTCTCATTCCGAGGAGTTAGCCCTGCCCTGCCCTTTCATGTTTAAATGAAGAAAATACTTGAAACTAGATTAAATGTTGACATATGTGAGAGCTTTGTTTCTTACTGGAATAGACAGATGAATGTTTGGGGTCTTAAGACTGTTTTTAATGTCTTTTCTATTTGTGAGATTAGCATTATGCTTAAGAAACTAAAAAACGCTAAGCTTTACATCACTAAGGTTGTGTTGTCAGGAAGTATCCTATACTACTGTAAGACACACAGCATCTTTCTTTGCCTGCCTTTGGTGGGTCTCATGCTTGGACAATGATCTTCTCAGGCAGTAGCTTCTCAGGTCCTCAGAAATCAGCAGATTTGGGATCTACACTCCAAAGACAAGAGACAAAGAGGACTCAGAAAAATAACCAGTGCCTACAGGTTAATCTAAGTCTATGATCAGTCAGGTTAGCTGTTTATTGCCAGTTTCCCTTTTCAGTTCCATGAGACCAATTAGCTTCATTTCTTCCATAGCCAAGACAGTGCCTCTAACCAAAGAATCCTAGGTTGTGGGTCCCTACACAGCACAGGGGATGTCACTTACCGGCCTGACTGTCCTTGAGTCACACTCATCGTTGTCAGGAATTTTAGCCTGTAATCTTTTGGACTTACAGTGTTGGTTTCAAAGGAGGATGGGACAGAGAAGGAGACAGCAACAGAAGCAGTGTGGTGAGAAGTGTGCTGATTTACAGTCAGGAAACCTGGAATTTTTGCTGAGAGTTCTGCTTACACTAGGCACTTCAGTATGTGACAAGAGAAAGTGACAGGCTTCTGGCTTGAAATTGGTCCTCTTAAGGACATTCCATTTTAACTTTTAAAATATGTTTACATTTTTAAACTTTTAATTTAAAAATAATATTAGACTTACAAATATATTGCAAAAATACCATACAAGTACACCCATATTCATAGTAGCATTATTCATAATAGCCAAAAGGTAGAGGAAACCAAAGTGCCCATCAATACTTGGATGGATAAACAAATGTGATATATACATACAGTGGAATATTTTCCAGTATTAAAAGGGAAGGGGATTCTGACAATATTACATATGGATGAACCTTGAAGATATATGGCTGAGTGAAATAAGCCAGTCACAAAAAGAACATTGTATGATTCCACTTATAAGAGGTACCTAGTGTTCCCAGATTCACAGAGACAGAAAACAGAGTTGTGACAGCACCTCTCTCAGACACCAGAGAGGGGCTATCGGAGAGTCAGTAGGAGAGGGCTGTCCCCAACCTCAATTCCTGTCTTCTTATTTAAGTGAATTGAAATGAGAGACTTCAAATAATGTTTGTGTTGTGAGTTTATTTAAAGTGAATTTATTTTTAAAATTAAAGAAAGTGAAGTTATTTAAAAATTAAAGCAGGCACATTTATTCAAGAAGCAGGGCAAGTCAATCTATACGTTTGGCTTATGAAGCACAGACAGGCTCTCGGCTAATTTGAAGAGCAAGTGGGGTAGAGGGATGGGTGATTCCTGTTTTATATACCTTCCTGTCTATAAGGTTTTGTGTGTGTGTGTGTATGTGTGTGTGTGTGTGTGTGTGTGTGTGTGTGTGTGTTATTTTTGTTTGTTTGTTTTTGTGTGTGTCTGTGTGTTTTTTTGTTTTTTTTTAAATTTCTCTGCTGGATATCCTGGTACAAAATAACTATTATGATTTTTCCACAATTTATGAGAAGCACCTGGCAGCTTTATCTTGACAAACACAACTGCTAGCTTCACTATTAAACAAAGGGATGAGATAGATGGCCCTCTTCTTCCCCCTCCTTCCTGCTGTTTTAACAGCTTCAGGGTGATTTGCACTAAATAGTCTATATTATTTGAATTCAGGTACTTCCTCTTTTTCTCCCTCTTCCTTTCTCCCTCCCCTCCTGAATTCTTTTGTGAGAAGGAGAGGTTTTAACTCTTTGTTCTAAAGATAAGGTTCTGATGCAAACGGCTTGAAAAATATTTTGGCTTTGTTTAATTTTTCTGCCTCAGTTTCCCTATTCCACTTATCCTGCAATGTTTCTGGCTTTAAATTATCCTAAAACATAAAGAAGAGTTTTTCTTTGCCTCCATTTAAATTTCATTTTTTAAAAATGGTAAAATAAAAACAAAGCCAGAATAATGCTTCTCTAATGCTCACTGGCACTTGATAACTTCACAGTTTCTTTCTAGTTTTAAACATTTCCAAATCTGCCGAAACCAGTTTGGCTTAGCAGTAGAGCATCGGTCTGTGGACTGAAAGGTTCCAGGTTTGATTCCGGCCAAGGGCATGTACATTGGTTGTGGACACATCCCCGGTAGGGGGTGTGCAAGAGGCAGCTGGTTGATGTTTCTCTCTCATCGATGTTTCTAGCTCCTATCTCTCTCCCTGCCTCTCTGTAAGAAAATCAATAAAATATATATTTTAAAAAAATTTCCAAATCTATCTTGCCCTCCAAAATCTATACTAATAAAAGAGAACTATGCAAATTGACCTTACCTCCATGATACCCACCAGCCAATCAGAAGTGGGTATGCAAATTAACCCCAAAAGGTGGTGGGTTAATTTGCATATTCAGGCACATAGGAAATACTAAAGGCTCTGGCCGGAGCAAAGACTGACGACTAAAGACTGAAGATAACTGAAGACTGAAGACTAAAGACTAAAGACTGAAGAGTCTTGGCTTGCAGCCAGAGTGAAGAAGCCAAGGGTCACTGCAGCTAGAGTAGAAAAGCCTAGCCTCGAGGCTTGGCTTCTCTGCTTCAGCCGGAGCAAAGGCCTGAGGAAGACCAGTGCTGGCAGCCAAGGGAAGGAAGGCTTATTGCACGAATCTTCATGCAAAGGGGCTATTGTAGGAAATAAAACTGCCAGTTTACCCCACCTGACAGTAGTCTGAGGCTCAAGTCTGTAGAGAGCAAAAGGTCAGCATAGTTAGTTACATTTTCATTTCTTCACCATTCTTACTTCCCTCCCTCTTTTCTTGATCAAATCTTAACATTACCCTGAATATATCAGCAGGATTGAATAGAAAAAACATTCAAGAACCACTGCCTTGGGAAATATACATGAAATATTTATGTTTACTTTGCCCTAGAGAATGTGGTTTCAAAAAAACAGAAACTAAATCTCAAAAGCTGCAATGTTCTAAAAGATTTGTATTCACACACCAGACCCCCTCGGCCAAGCTTGCCCTGTGGTTCATTCAGTATTTGCTACTCTGGCCCAGGCCTCTTCTCCTTGTGCCAGGAATGTTCCTTAAGGGCCACTCTCTGAGCTTCTCTAAGCTGGACAGACAGAACTAATATTATTATAGAGTTTCAAGTTTGAACAACCCTGAAAGCTAAAAGAATAAAACTTTTTTCACCACTTTAGTTATTTGTTCCTGTTATGCACTGCTGAATAACCAAGTGATTTAAATCTTATTAGTATAAACCAACCATTTTGTTATGCTCATGAGTTTGGGATTATAAATTTAGACAGGGCAAAGAGGTCTAACAAGGGAACTTGGTTTTGAAGAAGACAAGTAGTTGAAGGATGACTGGTATGACCAAAGTCTTCATTCATATATTTAACACATGAAATTGGATGACTGGAAGATTTTGCCTTTTGTGGGGTCGAACCCTAGAGTCAAAATAAGACCACTGGAGGCTGCTAATTGATTAAAAAAAAAAACAAAAAAAAAAACAAAAACAAACAAACAAACAAAAAAAAAAAAACAGGCAAGGATTTATTTAACTGGCCAGGACAGCCACTAGAGCACCACACGCAGGTGGAGTCCACACTCATGACCACACCGTTCCAGGTGTAGGTAGTCCTTTTAAAGGTCTAAACCACAAAAATTTTCCTTTGTTCTAAATTCTAAATTTTAAGTGCTGGGAACAAGCCGCAGGGCGGCTCCCAGCCACATCCTGCTGGACATTAGAATGTGGCCCTATCTTGCGAAAGCAGATAGTACAGAAGCAGAGCTGAGCGGTTAATCTCTAAAAGTTATCTACAGTTTCTACTCCTGAAGCTACTGAGTCAGTGGGAATCAATCTCCTGTAGTTCTGGTCCACAGGTACAGGAACATTGCCTTAGCTTCCAGGTCTCAATCAGAAGCTGAGGCAACTACCCTATTGTTTAAGCAAGTAAGTGAGTGCCAAAGCCAGAAGAGCAGGGTTAAAATTCAAACAGCAGTTTTTACCCAAGTATGGTTGCTACCATACTTCATTGCCCAGCCAACATTGTCAACCAAAGTACTAAACATGGTTTCCAATGTTGCTTAGGCTTTCTCCTAACATGGTAAAATGGAATTTTTGGACTGGAACCCAGATTCTTTGTCCATTGGAGTCAAAGAATAAATCCACAGACATGGAGTAGTATAGCAAAGGTGGATATTTATTGAAGAACAAGTACAGACTCCCACATAGGGAGGTGAAAGGGTCCCATTAAGTTCCATTTCCCTATGGCTTATAAAGGCTGCAGATCCTGGTGCCTTGATATCCCCTCTGATTGTTCACTATTCCCTTACACTGGTTACTATAGTAACTCCTGAGCTCAAGGGTTGAACCTCACACGGACATGTACAGTTCTCTCCTTATTGTTTTCCTATTCCCTTTGGGCTTTCTTCCTCTCCTTTTGGATGAAGGGCTTCCTTATCTTTATTTTGTAAATATAGACCTTTTGCTGTTCCCAGCTCTCTCATTCTATGGAAATGTACCTGTTGCAGCTTTCCAGCTTCCCTATTCTATGGAAATATCCTTCTGCTGCTCTGCAGTCCTGTGCTTCCTCCATGGTCCCCCTTCATTTCCAAAATTTCTAAGATTTCCTAAAAGCTGCCTTTTTCACCCCAAAAATTACTGTTTCAATGGCAGCCTAGGTCAGCGTTTTTCAACCGCTGTTCCGCGGCACACTAGTGTGCCGCGAGATGTTGCCTGGTGTGCCCTAGGTGCAGACAAGACAAGAATTTTATAATTTTTCACTATTTTGTTTACTTAATATTTCATAATAAAGTAATTATAAAATACTTTCTTTGTGTTTATTTGATTCCTATTCAAGAGAATTACTTTATATATAGTCAATATAGGCACAGAGTTAAATTTTTTAACATTTTCTAATGGTGGTGTGCCTCGTGATTTTTTTCATGAAACAAGTGTGCCTTTGCCCAAAAAAGGTTGAAAAACACTGGCCTAGGTAGTTGAACTTCTTAAATGGCAATTCAGAACTTTTAAGAGCAAGTATCTGGTGAACAAGGCAGAATTTTTGTGAACTCTTATGGTCTAGCCTTAGAAGTCACATGACATCATTTTCATAATACTCATTTAACTGAAGCTGTCACATGCCCCAAATTCAAGTGTTGAAATCATGAGCCTCATCACTTGATGGATGGAAAAAGTCTCAGAAAACGTATGCCTATGTTTTCTAAATAACCATACCCTACAAAATTAAAATATCAGGAAAATAAATACTTTGATTTAAAAAGGGAAAAGATTCCTTTTGTATCAATATCTTTCCCTTTCTACAGAAATATCATGAAACATTCCCTGTGTAGGCCTGCTGACTGAAATAGTATTTTGTTTTGTTCCAATGGTCCCTTGTCCATAAGTCTGTTATAACACACTGTATTCTAATGATAAAAATGAGTACTCATTATGTGCCAGGCAGTATTTAAAACTCTTTCTATGCTTATCTCACTTAATTGTCATGATGAGAAGGAATCCTAATATTTAAAAACGCTGGGTCCATCATATCCACAACGACCACTCACACACAGCACCCACCAGCTCACAGCCTTTTCTCCCTGTCTTTCCCTCCATCCCAGCTCACTCTTGGAGCCTCTCTCAGGATGAGGAAATAAAACAGACTGGGCCTGAAGAGGCCTGGATGGAAGGGAGGGCAGGCAGATGGTGGAGCGACCCCCACTGGCCCTGTTACAGAAAACCAAAGAACAAAGTAATACCAGAGAGATGGAGTTACATTTATTATGCAAGGATCCAGAGGAAAATGTCTCTCAAATTCCGGGCCCCAACATGCAGGAATTCTCCCTGTTTATATGATTTTACCTTCTTTGTCTCTCAAATATGGAATTGTTTTGGGCCCCTTTTGCAAGTTCTTAAAGAGCCCATATGTGCTGGGCCTTGAGACCTTAATCAGAGGCCTAGCCTGGTGCCAGCACTGATAACTTTGTCTGGGGAAGGTTTAATGGCCTAGCTGAAGTGGGAGTAGTTTTAGCAAGCAAGAATTTACAGAAACCAATTAGCAGGGTTAAAATTTCAAACAGCAGTTTTTATATAAGATGAATGCTTCAGCCGAAACCGGTTTGGCTCAGTGGTAGAGCGTCGGTCTGCGGACTGAAAGGTCCCAGGTTCGATTCTGGTCAAGGGCATATACCTGGGTTGTGGGCACATCCCCAGTAGGGGGTGTGCAAGAGGCAGATGGTCAATGTTTCTCTCACATCGACGTTTCTAGCTCTCTATCTCTTTCCCTTCCTCTCTGTGAAAAATCAATAAAATATATTTTTTTTAAAAAGAATGCTTCAGGCCCACCCCCTCCCAACCACGAAAGAGGAAGAGGGAGACAGGGAGGCAGGGAAGTCTGAAGGACTGCTGAGAAAAACAAAGAGAGATAGAGACTGGGCAAAATCAGGCTGGCAGGGGAGGGTAGTTGGGGGTGAGATTAGGCCAGCAGAGGAGGGCAGTTAGGGGTGATCAGGCAGGCAGTCAGGTAAACAGTTAGGAGCCAACGATCCCAGATTGTGAGAGGGATGTTCAATTGGAGAGGGTGCAGGGTGGGCTGAGAGAACCACCCCCCCATCCACACCCCCCCTCACGTGCACAAATTTCATGCACCAGGTCACTAGTGGCTTTATAAAATGAATGATTTGAGGCCTAGAAAGAAGAGTTCAATAACTTCCCCAAGGTCATACAGCTATTAAATGGGAGAGCCAGAAATTAGAACAAGGCAGTCTGATTTTAAAACTCATGCCCTTAAACCACTATATTACAGAGCACCGTTCATTTGCTGTTATGTGCAAATCTGATTTCTCCAGTGGATTATGAGCTATTTGCAGGCTGAGACATTTCGTATTTATGTTTGTCTCTCTAGCACCAAATACAATACCTGAATTATGACAAAGAGTAGAAAAATGTACAAAAGTCATGAAACCAGACCACTAATGGGTCCGGGCTGTCAGTCACTACTTGAGGTAATTAAGCAGAGATAAGGTTGAATCATATTATATTATATATGAGTGTTTATTCCAATAATGTCAATAGTATGGGAGAGCAGCAGGTCATCCTCAAAAATCTGCTCTATCCCCTTCCTCCCCATAAGACAGCTGCTTATATTGGGTATAAGGACAAAGATTACATGGGAAAGTAGGAATTACAAGCATGGGGAAGTAGGTAAGGTAAAATGGTTACAGGTAAAGCAGGCTTGGAAGTGCCCCTCCACACCAGATTGCTTCAGCAACAAAGTTGCTAATTTTTCCATGATGATAGGAGAATGACTACATTCCAAGGTTAACTCCCATGTCTCAGGGTGTACTACTCTGAGCTGGGTCAGAATGTGCTTTCTCTCATCTCATCTCAGAACAGTCATAGTTAACAGTACAATTAATATATTCACAGAGCATGGTTAATATTTCTTAGAACTATAGCTAGTCCCTACTAATTCTATTCCTGCCCCTAACATTAATGTCTTCTGCAAATAGAGATAAATTTCTTCCTTTTCAATCTGGATGCCTTTATTTCCTTTTTTCTTTCCTAACTGACCTGGCAAGAACCTCCAGTACACTGTTGAATATAAGTGGCAAGAGCACACATCCTTGTCTTGTTCTGATCTTAAGGGGAAATCATTCAGCCTTTCACCATTACATAGGTTAGCTGTGGATTTTTAGACACATTTATCAGATAGACGATATTTCCTTCCATTTTGTTTTTTGTTTTGTTTTTATCATAAAAGGGTTAGATTTTGTCAAATGCTTTTTCTGCTCTTTCGGAGATAATCATGTGGTTTTGTCCTTTATTCTACTGATATGGTTATTAGATTCATTAATCTTCAACTATTAAAACAACTTTGCATTCCTGGGATAAATTTGACTTGGTCATGGTGCATAACTCTATATATTGCTGGATTCAGTTTGCTCATATTTTGATGAAGATTTTTTTATCTAAATTTGTAATTTTCTCATTTTATGTGTGATACCTTTGGTTCTTGTATCAGGGTAATATTAGCTTCAGTGGATAAGCAGAGATGTATGCCTTCATCTCCCATTTTGGGGGAAGATTTTATGAGGAATTGGTATAAATTCTGTCAACATTTGTTAGAATTCACTGGTAAAGTCATCTAGGCCTTGGGTTTTATTTTGTAGAAAATATTTAAATTACCAATTCAATCTCTTTCCTTATTCAAATATTTTATCTTCTGAATCTATTTTGGAAATTTATGTCTTTCTAGAAGTTCATTTATTTCACCAAGTTTTTCTAATTTGTTGTAATACAATTATTTTTGGTACTCCCTAAAGTATTTCTGGGTGGTTAGTAATGTCTCCTCTTTCATTACTGTGTTTGCTCATTTGAGTCTTTTCTTGGTCAGTATTTCTAGATGATTATCAATTTTATTGAACTTTTCGAAGAATAACTTTTGGTTTTTTATTTTCTATATTCTTTTTCTATTTTCTATTTTATTTATTACAACTTTCCTGCTGTTTGCTTTGAATTTAGTTTGTTCTTCTCTTTCTAGTCTCATAGGTTCAAAGTTAGGTTATTGATTTGAGCATTTGCAGCTATGAGTTTCTCTCTAAGCATTACTTGGACTGCATTCTATAAGTTTTGATTCTGTGTTTTTATGTTCATTCAACTCCAAGTATTTTCTAATATTCAATGTGATTTCTTCTTTGACTCATTATCTAAAAGTATGTTAATTTTTACATTATTTTTGAATTTTCCAATTTAAAAAATATATATTTTATTGGTATTTTTACAGAGAGGAAGAGAGAGGGAGAGAGAATTAGGAACATCAATGAGAGAGATTCATCGATCAGCTGCCTCCTGCACACCCCCCACTGGGGATGTGCCCACAACCAAGGCACATGCCCTTGACCGGAATCGAAACTGGAACCTTTCAGTCCGCAGGCTGGTGCTCTATCCACTGAGCCAAACCAGTTTTGGCCCAATTTATCTTCTATTAATTTTTAATGTAATTATAAATTATTATTACATAACATACTTTGTTAATTTATTCCTTTTAAATTTAATGAGACTTGTTTTATGGCCTAAAATATGATTCATCTTAAAAAATAAAACAAGTTTCACAAGTACTTGAAAGTATATGTATTCTGATGTTTTTAGGTGAAATGGTCTATAGACATCTGTTAGGTCTGATTGGTTTATAGTTTTATTTAAGTATCCAACTTACTTTTTGTTCTGCCTGCTTGTTTCATACATTGTTGAAAATGAGCTTAAGTCTCCAACTATTAGTGATGGATTGTCATATTTTTCTCTTAATTATATTAGATTTTGTTTTAGGTATTTGGGGGCTTTGTAGCCAGATCCATATATGTTTACATTCCTTTCTTTTTACTATGGATTAACTCTTTTATTGTCATAAAAAGACATTACTTGTCTATATAATAACAATTTTTTCCTTAAAATCATATTTGTCAAATATATTTGTAGTCAGTCCTCCTACCTTATGGTTATGGTTATGTATAAGTAGAGGGATATGTATATACATCCCTGTACTTCCAACTTATTGATATTTATATATTTGAATATAAAATATAGATCTTACAGGTAGCATATAGTAGAATAATGAATTTGAGTTCTTTCATCAATTCTGTCATTTTCCAATTTTTATTAGAATTTCCAATTCATTTACAGTTGATGAGATAATATTTACACTTGGCATTTCATTATGTTCTTTCTATATATCTTAGATAATTTTTGTTTCTCTATTCCTCAAAAATTGCTATTTTATGTCAAATATTTTAGTGTTCATTTTAAGTACTTTGTTGTTTATGTTATTATATTTTTAGTTATTTTAGTGGTTACTCTTGGATTACAATTAATATTATAAACAATTTAGTAAAAAAAAGTATACTTAATTTCAAAAGTATACAAAAACTTTGCTCCAATGTAACTATGTTTCCTTTGCTCTCTTTTGTGTGATCATTGTAAATATTATATTCTTATACATCATAAACCCATAAACATAGGTGTATAATTATTGTTTTATGTAGTTATCTTTTCAATCAGATAGAAAGAAAAAGGTTGTTACAAACAAAAACACATTTACATTATCTTTTATATTTACATATTTATTTACCTTTACTGTTGATATTTATCTCTTCATGTGTGTTCACATTAATGTCTAGTGTCCTTTCCTTTTAGTCTAAAGAACTGCTAGTAGCACTTGCACCAGGGCAAATGTGCTAGCAGTGAATTATCTGTATTTTGTTTTTCCAGGAATGTATGAATTTCTTCTTCACTTTTTAAGGATAGTTTTACTAAATATAGAATTCTTAATTGACCATCTTTTCCTTTCAGCACTTTGAACATGCTGCTTAGCTGCCTTCTGACTTGCATAGCTTCAGATAAAAAAAAAAATCACTGCTAATCTTAGTGGCATCTCATATTTTTTTTTTCTTACTGTGCTGCTTTCAATATTCTCTCTTTAACTTTGACTTTCGAAAGTTTGACTATGCTACGTCTAGCTGTGCATCTCTTTGATTTTATTTTGCTTTGAATTTGTTAAGCTTGGCTGTATATATTAATTTTATTAAATGTATAATTAATTTGTAATTAAATTCATAAAATTAGAAATGTTTTCTAACATTATTACTTTCTTATTGTTTTTGCTCCTTTCTCTTTCTTATCCTTCTGAAACAACCATTATGTTTATATAAATATCCTTGATAGTGTCCCACAAGAGTATTCATTTTTATTTATTCATTTTTCTATTTTTCATACTCAATAATCCCAATTGACTTATCTTTATGTATGCTGATTCTTCTGCTAACTTAAATCTGCTATTGAAACGCTCCACTGAAAAAGTTTTTTCAATTATTGTACTTTTAGTTCTAAAGTTTATATTTTGTTCTTTTTAAATAATATCTATCTCTTTGTTAACAATCTCTATTTGCTAACATATCATATTTATAAATATGAAGATATACAGAGAACTTTGAGGCTCCATTTTCGTAAAGGAGAAGAGAAAAATATCCCCAGAGGAGAAATGACTTGCCTAATGTTAGATTGTAATAGACACAAGTCACATCCAGGCTTCCTAATTCCTATGTCAAGATTTTCCTCACCAAATTTCCTTGAATCATAGAACCAGTGACAGTTCTCTTTAGGTTCACCTAGATCTTTATAGGCCCTGAGTCCCAGGCAAGCTCTTACCATTGTGGTTTCTCTAACTAGATCTGACATTCATATCTAATGCTAAAGATCTTTAGGAAAAGGAGATAGAGGGAAACTTGGCCTGTCATCCAGCAGATACTAACTAGATTTACATGGTTACACTATGCCCAGCATGATGAGAGGCATCAAGGGGTCACAGAGAAAGTCCAAGACATAAGACAGATAATCTAGCTGTGAAGAAGACAGACTAGGTCATAACACAATGCTGGAGCAATCCAATATGGAGTATAAACACTAGTCTGAGAGGAGAATAGAGAAGTTGGTGTAGGTATGAATATAAAGGCAAGGCTCCATGGAGGAGAACAGAAAATTTAAAGATGGGTAGAAACTAAAGAAATGGAGGAAAGAGTAGAAAGTATTTGTGGAGGGAAGGGTAATAAGTACATTGTAAGAAAAGATAGAAAAAAGGGAAGGAGTACAGTTATAGGGAAATAGAGGATCAAGTCTGAATAGTCCTCTATTTCTGAAGGTTGTCAGTGGTTTTCTCATAAACACTTCTATCCTATAGACTACAGGGGTCTTCAAACTACGGCCCACGGGCCACATGCGGCCCGCAGAGGAGTCTGATCCGGCCCGCCAGGTTTTTTGGGCAGTGAGCGCAGCCGAGGTGTTACAGTAGGAATTAGTAGTTCATATAGTCCGGCCCTCCAGCTCTCTGAGGGACCGTGATCTGGCCCCCACTTTAAAAAGTTTGAGGACCCCTGCTATAGAGCCTCAACATGCAGCTCCAGCCTTGATGTCCCTGTTCTGGGGCCACCTTCAGAAGCTAACCATTTTCAATGTCTGTTTGACTCTTCACAGCTCCCTTTCACTGAAGGCCTGTACCACTTTTATCACAATGGCCTGGCAAAGGCCAGGAGAAAACGCAGTCTACACCACAAGCATCTGCTGGAGAGAGACCCCAGGGTAAGTTTTCCTGGAAACCTATCTTCCAATTTCTGCCACCGGATGCAGACTCACTGGGGTAGTATAAAGAGGGTAGGCAGGGTATTTTGAAGTAAAGGCATTCAATGTATTAGGATGGGCCAATTGGATCCTTGGCAGAGTGGCACTAAGGACTCTGCTCCTCTATCTTGTGATTATGAATAAACCCTTAATAGAACTGGGAGAATAGTAACAAGAATACTACTCATTACTGGTTGTCTTCTGCATTGTTGTGTGAGACCTTCTGATTGCCTGGGAAGATGTTTTGGCCTGTAATGGGTGGAAAGACACCAAGCAGGTTAGGGAGTCATTTTATAGAAGATTTTTACTGGTGAATCCTCATGTTCTGAGGAAGTTGCCATGCCCCATATTAAAAATGAAGAAAATGAGCTCACACTAGGCAGTGGGCTTCTCCGGATCCATGATGGTTGGAGTCATGGGAGCCTTTCAGTTCCACTTCTCGCCTTGTATTTTCTTACAATGACTTAATTTATCACCATATTTCAATGATCTTTTTAATGCTCATGTCCCTTATTTTTTTGACCTCCAAACTTTCTTGGAATCCAGGTCTCTTTTTCTGTTTTTCCTAGCAGTTTAAATTCAATATTCCTGCAACCAAACTTATCATCTTAACCTAAGTGGCAACTTCTTCAGTGTTTCCATTCTCTGTTTTCAGAATAGAAACTGGTCATCACTGAAGACTCCCTCTTCAAATTTTGAGGGCATCTCATATATTTACATACGCACTCAACTACACAGATTCTGATTTTCCCTATGCAATTCACTGAGAGAAAAATTAACAACCCAGGCAAGTTGCTCTCTATGCATCAAAGATGCATAACCTCTTTACTAGGACTCTTGAAGGAAAGTGGATGTAAAGAGGGTCAGATGTTTGAGCTGTGGGTTTACACATGAGACTCCTTTTGATCTTATGGAATTTGTAAATTCATTCTGGTGGGGCTCTTCATGTGAACATTTGACTGAGTTTAATTTGGGCTCTAATTAGCAATGTAGATGAAACAGGGTTCCCAGCAGATCGCCAACTAACAGGTCATAGGCAATTTCCCTTTAATTCCTCAACCCAGGGGATCCCACATTCCCTGTAGTGGAAATTCTACTCTGAGAAGCCACTTTATCTTTACAGTCACACTGATTCAAGCTGCATGTGCTGCCAGCCAATGCCAAGCATTCTCAAAGCGTCTGTTGTAGAAGCTGGAACCACTATCTAAGGGAGAAGTTCCCTTTTCTGTGTTATAGCAGCCTTAGCCTGACTATACAATTCAGTGCCTGGGATGCCCTTGCTCATGGAGAGGGATCCTGCCTTTCTCACCTGTGAATCCAGGGTGGGCAACAGTAAAGACCACTCTGGTACTCTAGGACACTGGTTTTCCCTACACTTCATCTTGATCTTGCCAATTGTTTTCCTTTTATTTATATATTTTCTTATAAGTCCCATTGGTTTCTCCTCTTCCATGACTAAAGATGTTGCTCCAAGATCATTAAGGAAGAAACAAATAAAAGAAACTGGAGCAGAAGGAAAAATACTTGAAAGATTTGGGCTAGGAAAGAGAACTGAGGAACAGTGAAACTAAGAAGACATTGGTTCTGAGAGACTTTTTGGGATTGTTAGGCTAAGGTTTTTCTTATTCTTGCACTTACTTGAAATGGTCTTTGAAATGCTGATTCTTTTTTTAATATATTTTTATTGGTTCAAAGAGGAAGGAAGAGGGAGAGAGAGATAAAAAACATCCATGATGAGAGAGAATCATGGATCTGCTGCCTCCTACAAGTCCCTCACTGGGGATCAAGCCCACAACCTGGGTATGTGCCCTTGACTGTAATCGAACCCGGGACCTTTCAGTTCGCAGGCTGATGCTCTATCCACTGAGCCAAACAGGCTAGGGAATTAATTGCTAATTCTTAAAGTGTGGAGTGATGTCTCAAAAAGAGAAGGAAATAAGATGGGCTAGGTAATAAGAAATGAAATCATGCACTGGTGATTCTAATAATTTGTTTTTCTCCTCAAAATATTATCTACTTTAACCAAAAGGGGCATCCTTTCTACCTTCATTGCCATTATAAGGGTCGTGGGAGCCCTCTGCCTCTACCTGGTACAGGTATTCATCTTCCCTGCCCATAAAGATTAACAAAAGATAGGGAAAATGAAGATCATAAATCTCCTTCACCTTTTCTCTGTCGTATCATTAAGGTTAAATGCCAAATCTGTTGTCAATAATAAAATCATTCCAGGAAAGAAATAAAGCATAAAATCTCATAATTACTTATTTAAAAAAAAAAAAAGTATTTTTTTTAATTGGCTGCCTTGTTTTAAAATATTAGATTAAGGCCCGAGTCTTTCCTGCATGATTTTCTTGTGGTCATCTAATTTTGGCATCAGCTGATGGCAAAACATGGGGATGAGTATTCTTTAACAAAAGGCATTAATTATGAGGACTGCAAAAGTAGCAATGTGGGGATTCTGCCCTTTGGGCTTTCACACCTTAAACCAAAGGGCAAATAGGCCAAGTGTTAGGATACCTCACATTTTGGGTTCTCAGGCACATTCAAACAGATTGCCCACAACAACAACAAAAAGTAAGTAGAAGTTATAGAGAGAAAAGAGGAAGAACCAGGTAGCCAGAAAGGATTATTGATCCCGGCTTTTGTCTCTGGCATAGATATTGCAAGTTACATCTTATGACTCAAGATGTTAAAAGCAAGTTGTTCAATCATTCTCTAAAACGTGTTGTCTTCTAGACCTACAAACTTAAACATGTTTCTGGCCCCAGGTTCCTTTTTCCTCCTGCCTCTGTATTGCTTCCTGGCCTCTTTCACTGACTGTCCTTCCACTTGTAAAGAAGAATGCAAAACCCAAGGAACCATGCACATAGAGCAGGAAGCTTGAGCTGCTTTAAATACTCAGGGATGAAACCATCCACCTAGCTTTTTAGCCAAAGAAACCACCAAGGTCTGCTACCAACCCAAGAAATAAACAAGAAAAAATGGGAAACAAAATCTGATTTTGGTTTTGCTCTAACTTCATAATAGAAATTCCAAGGATGTTTGTCCCTCACTTAGCAATTAATTTTTATGTTTAAGGAAAATAACAGAAAAGACTAGAAAAACGATCATAAGTCCTTTTTGTCTAGACCAATAAAATGTTGCTTTCAATTTGTCTCTATTTGCTTATCAGTATATAGGGCAATAGTAAGAAAATAGAGTCTGATATAGACTGTTTTAAATGTGTTCTTGCCTTTCCATTTCTTTCTGCTAAAAGGATTAGCAGAATGTTGAAAAGCATCATTTAGATGCTAAAAAACAAAAGTTGTGTCTTGTGGTTTTTTTTTTTTTCTGGATATCTTGGTATACTGCAGTTCTGAATACATAATAGATTAATAATTGCTCTTCAGGGTTTTAATCCAAGAAGTATTATTTTTCTCATCTATTTTTTAAATATCTTTATTGATTTAGAGAGGAAGGGAGAGGGAAAGAAATGTCAATGGTGAGAGAGAATCATTGATTGGCTGCCTCTGACACACTCTACACTGGGGATTAATCCTGCAACCCAGGCATATGCCTTTACCAGGAATCCTGATTCATAGGTTGATGGACAACCACTGAGCCATGCCAGCAAGCCTCTCATCATATATTTTTAACCCTATTCTAAAAGTGCATCCATTAGGAAACAGAAGTATAGTTTTCCTTGACCTCTTCCTTTAAATGCATTCTTAATTGAGAGTAAAAAAAAATGAATTATCATTTCATTATTTCTAAATCTTGTCACTGAAAATCCCATGAAGAACGTTTTTTGTTTTTTATTTCGAAAGTCTAGCACACTATATTTTTGGTATATTCACCATCCTAATACAATCACTGAAGCAAGAATAATATGTTTAAAAATTTTGGGTAGCTAAAATTATTTGAAAATGTAATAAATACATCCAGGTGAGATTTGTTAAACTCTGGCTAAGAGTAACATCAAAAAATCTTGACACCAAACCTAATTGTGGTCCATGGTCTACAAATCAAACCACAAATTTCTACAAGTATGTGGAAAATATATGTATTTAAGATAATATTTGTTCACACTTCTGTTGAACTATTTGATGATATAGCATTGAAATGAAATACATTAAAAAACACAAACTCAAATTGTTCAATAAGCAAAACACACTACTCATATGGAAGCCCAATAATTCAACCAAAAAAAATAATACTTCGTGTTTTGAGAGGATTTATGTTTAATTCAAGAATAGTAAGCATTAATTATCTTTTCTAAATAATTCTGCTAGATCTTATAATTATTATTTAAAATCATTTTTTAAATCTCTTTTAAACTTACAAGTCAGAAACTCCTATCAGTCAACTGAATTTTTTTTCTGTTCTGTCTCAAAGAATGGATGTTTTCCTTATCTAAATGTATGTACATATCTAATGATCATAGATGATAACCACTTGGATTATGTGACCTATTTTTGTTTTTCAAAGGTCTAATCTGAGCATATTTGTAAAGCTTTAGTGTACTCCAAAAACTCACAAAAGTTAGTTTCTCAGGATAGTCCTTCAAAAATCCCATAGAACCATACCACCAGAATAAAAGAGAATTTTACCTATTCTTTAAAATTAACTGGATGTGACTGGTGTGATTTGTTTGTAAGCATCAAAATAATAATTGAGCCATGCTTTTTTTTTTGTTTGTTTGTGCAAGTTAATAATACAATAATTGATATTGTGTGTTTTTTAATGGATTTATTATCATGGTTGAGACTCAGGTGGTTGACAGAGCGAGGACTAGCTTGTAATTACTTTGGGTCCTTTTCTGACATGACACAATAATGCTTTTAGGTCTAACTCAAATGGAGTAATTTAGCAATGAAGAGTGAACATTTTGTACAGTGCTACATAGACTTAGATAGGAAAGATTAAGCACAGATGACATGGAAAATATGATCTGAAGGAGTCCATGAGATGATCAGAGCAATTTACTGGTATTCACAATCCATATACATCTTTATGAAAAGAATACTGAAACTTCAGCAGTTCAAAGCAAGCAAAGAAATTATTTACTCTCCTCCTCCACAAGTTACATAAAATTTTGTCACAATTGCTAAACTTAGAGTCTAATCTTTCTCAAATACCTAATATCAGTCATAGTATTTTATGGTAATGACATGCCACTTGTATATATTGTATCTTTGATTTATATTTGACCAGTTAGATTAAAAATTAGAAAAAAGAAGGGAATGCACCACTATTATAAAATCTATCTTCAAATAGAAAATGCCATGGAGAAATATCGCTTCTTCCACATCTTTCTGTTTTTTGGGGGAGGAGAGTTTGGAGGGGGTGACCAAACCCTTCCTCCAGTGGGTAACTAAAGAATTTCAGAGTTCTTCTCTTTACCATCATAGTGATCACATGAGAATATCTCAGCCTGGGGTTCGGGTAAAAACAGAAATTAGAAAGGTTTAGTATCTTTAATAATAATTTATACCAAAGAATAGGTTGTCTTTTTATATTTATTAACTCCAAAATGGTGAGGTTTGAGGTTTTAAAATACTGCACTAAGAAATGTATAGGAATTCTCCAATTTATCTTCTAGAATGTGCTGTGTGTCTTAGGCTCTTTTCAAGAGAAAAGAGGAAACATAGATTTAATTTACCTATTAAAAAACACACAGGCATAGTAAGTTTATTTAAATATTATGTCAAATAAATAGTATTCTGTGTGTCTGTAGAACTTTTATTCTAGATGCCATTCTGACTGCCTTTCCTTTATGTTCTCATTTCCTTGTAGCATGCATTGGGCCAAAAGGTTATTCTATTCTGAAGTGGAAGTACAAAAGGTGGATGTGTGCTTGAGTCCACACAACTTTGTGAAAGTTCAGTAAAGAAAGTTGGGTCCCAACAATGGTGACCATCTTTTCCAATCTGGATTTAGTTCTCTTAGTTGGACAAGGGAACAACCTATTTGAAATTGGGATTCTCACAGGGAAATGATTGTCTGTGATGCATGATCATAATAGTTCAGGGCCTATCAATAAAGCAATGCAAGAATAGAGTTGGTCATCAGTGGGGTTTAGCATAGAATGAAATTATTCCTTCAACTCTTGGAGCCTTAGAGGTACAGATTAGCTAGAATTCCTAAGAGAGACTCCTTCCTTGGCTAGCAAGTATTCCTGGGTATCTATGCCATGTCTACTCCAAACAGAAAAATAAAATATACCAGAAGCTAGATAATGAAGGAGAAGATAGAAACAGAGAGACAGGGGTACAGGAAACATCCTATATAATAAAAGCCTAATATGCAAATCGACTGAACGACTTGTGGAATGACCTGTCACTATGATGAGCACTGGCCACCAGGAGGAAGACGCTCAACATAGGAGCTACCCTTAGCCCACAGGCCCAAGGCCAGCCAAGGTGGGTGCCAGCAGGGACCCCCCCAATCACCCTGCTGATTGCCCCACAGATCAGCCCAGATCACTGGCCAGGCCTAGGGACCCTACCTGTGCATGAATTTCATGTACCAGGCCTCTAGTTTTTAAATAAAACAAATTAATTGGTAGAAAGCAGATGATATCCAGTCCCACACCAATGCTGCAACCCCCACATTCCTCCTATCAGTTGTTTCAATATAACTTGAACCACATGACCCCTTCAGTGACCTAAACATTTTCTATTCTATAAATAGCTCAATTTCTATATATAAATAGGATCCACTTTGAAGGGGCTAATAACTCCAAAAGGAGTGCCTAGCAAAGTCAGGCAAACATCATTTCCCCCTTTCCTCTGGTTTTCCCTCCTTGCCTCTTTCCACCTTGTTTCCTCTCCTCAAGAATCTGTAAGCTGCAAACACACACTTCTATTGTAGTATGTGCTGTGTGTCTCAGGCTCCAAGAGGAAAGCTGCTTTACAAAAACAAACAAACAAGGAAACAAAACACTATAAATGCAAGTAAATACACATAGGATGAAATCTATTAGGAAGGCATTTGGGCTCATACCCCTCTACTCCCAGCCAGACAGATAGTTACTCTTTGCACATGAGTGAGGAGAAAGCAGTCCTCCAATGATCAGGCTTATGACATTTCTGCAGGAACCAGACCACTGAGTCAGAAGAAAACAGACAGGATCACTCCAGGACTTCCTCTCGCTTTTATTTGATAACAACTACAAGAATGTGATTGCATGTTGAATGCTGCTGTTTTAGTTTGGGTTCCTACAAAAAGCAAACCTGAGACAAGGACTTGGGAAGTCAATCCCAAGAGAAAGAGTGAAATGAGAAATGGAAATGAGGAAAATAAATAGAGGGTGATTTTTTAGCACGTTTCCACTGTCGGCACCTGAGGCTCAGTCCCACTGGGGACTCTCTGAAGGTGTGTGTCTGTGTGTGTGTGTGTGTGTGTGTGTGTGTGTGTGTGTGTGTGTGTATAGAATGTGCTTAGGACTTGTCCCACAAGGAATAAGGTTGCTGGATGACTAATCTACTGGCTCTGTTTCCCCTTTTTGCATTGATTCATATGACAAATCCCTGGCACTTCTGGGTTACCCTATGCACAGGCGAATAAATCTCAGGATGCTGGAGAAAGCCCTCAAGTGGAGAGGCAGAGGTGGTGATGCTTGATATGAGAAGCTGTCAGCAGTGACAGGTGAACTCAGAAAAGGGCTGAGAAAATAAGGGGATGCCAACAACTACTGCTACAAATCCTACAACCCAACATTATTCTAAGGATTTAACATGCATCTTCTTATTAAACCTCAAATGTCTTCTGTGAATTAAGTGCTGTCAGATTTCCAATTGATAGGTGAGGAAATGGGAGCTTAGGGAGCCTTTTGATTTATGAAAAGTTTGTAAGGGGTCTTCACCACTGCACAGTGCTGCTCTGCCATTGATTTGAATTTCATAAATAAATTTTCCCCGTTCCTCTGCACAAATAAAATTACAAAACAGGAAGAGCCCAAAGGAAACATCGATTCAGCCCTTTGTCTTAAAGCTTTAAAATACAATTTTACCATTGAGGCAAAATAGACCTCTCTGAGGTCACAGCCATAATTGATGGGAAGGAAAGAATGAAATCATGACACCTCTCAATACTATATCTGACTTAAATAAAAAGCTAAGTGAGATTTGATATTGCTTATGAATTTGTGATTCTTTAAAATTTATTCTTGCTGATTAATAATTGGATTCTCTAAATCAAAAATAGCTTGGGGAAAAAAATGAAGTTATATCATCCAGTTATGTAACTTAATGCGAATTCAATGAATTCAGTTATAAATGGAAAAGTAAAAAAGGAAAGAGAAATAATAACAAAAGTGGGTTTTTCTGCTCAGTATTCTGCTCAACTAGCTTATGCCCTGCAATGGTTGTGAAGGACTAGTCAGCTGAGTACCCAGCTGGCATGATTCCCATAGTGGGAGCATTTCTCCTCTGAGGGTGAGAAACTCTAACACTTAAAGTTACATTTTGATACAAAAATATGCCCTAAGCACAAGCAAACTTGAGCTGCTGTGTAAACAATGCAACAAGACCATATTCTTTGTGGAGGGGATATTCCACACACTTTGATGTATTGAGATAGCGCATATCAATTTCTAACTTGCCTCAGAAATTTTCTAAGCCAATTTTGACCATGCATAGTTTCCACTATATCAACTTCAGAAGTGGATCCCTCCAGTGTGATTCCTCTATAGAAAATGAGACAAAGATGGTGTCTTAGCTTGGATTTCCTGGAAAGAGACTCTGAGATAGGAGCTTGCATGTATAAAAGATACTGGGGGAGAAATGCTATTTGCATATGTGGCTGTGGCTCCTTCAAATCCTTCCCATGTCTCACATTTCTTTGCTTCCTCTTTCTGCTATGGTCTCAAATTACTTCATTGGGCCCACTCAGCATAACCTCCCTGTCTTAAAGTCAGCAGATTAGTAACTTTAATTAGGTCTCAAGGTCCCTTTTACCAGTGATGTAACATGACTGTGAAAATAACATCATGGGCTAAATACCAGGGGGTCAAAATTCCGCCCTGAGCCTTGACCTTTCTGGAAAAGTTAGTATGCCTTCCAGGTGAGCAGCTCTCTCTAGGCAGCCTAGTTTCCTCTCACTGCCCTCCTCCAGGGATTACTTTTAGCTCAGAAGGAAACATCAATCTGTAAACCCATTAACTTGGCCATGCTTTGAGACCAAATGGTAAAGCCAGGAGACCCATGTGTAGCACATTCTGACTTAGCTTCCCAGCTGGTGACCAAATTCATTTTCTAGAGCCTCCTAGAGGGATGAGCTCAGCAGGTGTAAACTTTCCAGGGGTTATTATACATTTTGAGAGTGACTTGCCAGCATTGAGAGAAGGAGAAATGTGTTGCAGGAGGAAGCAAGGGAAGAGTGTCTTCAGTAATGCTCCAACCTGTGGGGAAAGCTAATCTGCTCTAATCTGTTGGTTTTATTATGCAGGAGAGAGCAATTTTCAATATCTCCTGTGGGCTTCACAGATGTGCCTGGCTTCCTGCTTCAAAGAGCTGCTGCTAGTGCTATAATTAACTATTTGTGGGGAACAGGGAAGAATTATTTACTATGGATTCAGAAAGGCACAGGGAAAGCTGCTAGTGAGTAAGTCTGGCTTTTTCTAGATGTTGTGGGCACATTTTTAAATAATTACTATGGTTCATGCTACCATGCTGACTAAAAGAAATGGAAACATTCTGGGAGACACCATTCCAGCAAGCCCAGAGATCTCTGAGGAGTGTTAGCTTCCTTTGGGAGAATTCTAACAAGCCCTAATGCAGAGAAAAACAACATAGAAAGAAGAAATTGGTGCTATATCATCTTTATAATCCACAAGAATGAAGACTCTCAAATTATGAGCTGGCAAACTGTCAGGGCTTCCTAAAATGTTAATGTCTATATGGCAAATATTTTTCTGATCTGCCTTACCATATTCTCCAAGGTGCTTCCACAATCTTCTCCAAGATTCAAAAGGAAATATCTTTAAATATCTAAAAACCCTTTATTAAATCTCCTAAAAATTAAAATTTTGTATATTCTTCTTAAACTCATAATACAAGAGTAACAAAAGGAGGTTTACACTTGTAAATATGTAAAAGTTTATTCTTGTCTTATTATTTATTTATTATTATATCATTTATTTGTATTATTTCCATATGAAACTGTAAACCTACTTTTGTCAACCCTGTATAACTCTTTTATCTAGTCGCTTGCTAGCAAACCATATAGCCATTCAGTATTTATAGAGATCAACTGTATGTTAAGCACTATTCTAGGTACTGGAACACAACAGGGAACAAAACAATGCCCTCATCACATGAAAGTTATATACTAGTGGGGATAAAGGACAGGAACAAAAGCCAGATGAATGAAGCAATTATAAAACTGATAGTGAAAGTGTTATGAGAATGAATAAAGTGTGAGGAAAATGTAGTTCCAGTGGAGGGAAGTTTCTGTTTTATAAACAGCACCCAGGGTGGTTACTTTGATCAGGTGACATTTAAATGTAGACCCAAAGGAGGTAAGAAAGGTATCCAGCCCTAGCTGGTTTGGCTCAGTGGATAGAGCATCCACCCGAGGACTGAAGAGTCCCAGGTTGAATTCTAGACAATGGCATGTACTTTGGTTGCAAGCTCAATCCCCAGCCCAGGTCAGTGTATATGCAGGAAGCAAACAATCTATGTGTCTCTCTCACATCAATGTTTCTCTCTCACTATCTCTCTCCCTCCCTTCACTCTCTCTAAAAGTCAATGAAAAAAAATATTTCCAGGTAAGGATTAACAAACAGAAAAAAAGAAAGGTATACATGTGGCTATCTGGAGAAAGGATATTTTCAACAGAGGAACAAACAAGGGTCAAGGCCTGGTGTCCAAGGGACACTTGATTATTATATGAAGAGCAAGAATGAGAGTAAGATCGAGAAGATGTGAGCTGGAAAGAATGAGGCCAGAGAGAAGCATGAGAGCAATACCACAGAGGACATTATAAGTCAGGGTAAGAACTTTAGATCAACTTTGAATGAGATGGGACTTCTTTGCCTCAGTGTCAATAATAGACTATGGGTTGGGCTTGGGGAATACAACTAGAAATCAGGGAGATGAGTGCAAAGTAACTCCACATTCCAAAAGATAAAAGTTTAGGCCAGGGTAGAAGTTGGTGGAAATTGTGAGAAATAAATCAGATTTGGGGATATACTGTGAAGAAAGAACCTTCATATCTGCTGATTCATTGGCTAGAGATTAGCTAAGGAATGGGAGAGAAAGAAAGAGGGCAAAGGTGTCCCCCCCCAAAGTTGTTGGTCTGAATTACTACAACATGGAGATAACATTTACGTAAATGGGCAAAATAAGGGTAGAGGCAAGTTAATGGGGAGTGAGTAGAAAATCAAGAGTTTAGTTTTAAGCATGTTAACATTTGAGATTTGCATTTAGTATCAAAGTTGAGAGACAAAATGAGCAAATGGACTTCAAGATCTAGGATAGATTCAGAGTTGGAGACACAAATTGGGGTCATGCACATCTTGGTAACACATAGTATCGTGAGACTAATTGATGTCATCTAGGAAATGAGTGCCAATAGGGAAGACCAGCTATGTGAAATTGAGCTCTATGGCAGTCTAACATTTAGAAGTCTGGAAGATGACTAGGGATTAACAAAAAAGACAGGGAAATTACTATATAAGAGGAGTACAAAAGTGAAGCAAAAACTAATATAGTCAATGTGCCCTTCCTTATTCACATTTTATCAGAGTAACTTGCCCATCTCTATAATTATTTCTTACTAGAACCACTGAAATATTTCAATAAAATAATGTTTCTTCAGGTTTTCCCTGTCAAACCTATTTTTTCCTCAAAGAGTATTGAAATTCATGGTGCACACATGAGCTCATGAAATAGAAATGGTGACATGAGTTTTACCTCAACCTGACACTGCTGTGCTTGGGCTGGGTGGTATGCTTTAAAGCAGGGAATCACATTGGATTCAGAACGGATGAGAATCAAGCTCTAAGGCCTCAAGCCCAATGAGGCAATATCTCAGAGACAAGACCTGGCTCTCAGAACTGTTGGACAAAGTTGCTGGGAAACAGTCTCTGACATGGCAAGAGGAGAATCTGAGTTGGGCACTTCATTTTAACTGTAAGGGACTACAACAGTCATGAGAAAGATTGAGTTTGACTGTAAAGCAGAGAAAAGAACCTTAATCTCCAAGTAAGAAAAATAAATATGCAAGCTGTGTGGATTCAATCCTGATAACATTTTCATGGATTTCAGAAAGACAGAGTTCTTAAAATAATTTCCTGTTGATTCAAAATCAATCTGCAAAGTAATTTCTCACTCCTTAAGCTACTGTTACAAAATGAATTTTATTCAATTCTTAGCTGAAAGGAGACTTCTTAATGTTTCTTAATGATGGCATAACTAAATGGTTAAAATATGTATTTTTATCAACTACCTAATTTTCCTAAGATAATATTTAGTGAGCAAAGTTAGATTTAAATATGCCACAGAAAGGTTGTTGTTTTAAAAGCCACTCTTTAAAAAATTCACTCAGATATTTTTTAATTGCTTTAGCTATTTTCCCTTTATGAGGCCCATTGACATTTTTGTGATCACATCTCCATCCATAAACAGGCTTCGTGTTCTTAAGTCCAAGCCAATGGAATTTTGAAAATTAGTAAAATTGAATTCTTACCATTTCCAGTCATTTCAAATGCTTGTGGATTGAAGAGAGAATAGGAGTGAAGCCAGATCTAGAAGCAAGTAAACAGCAGTTAGACAAAGAGATTCTGGTCTCAATAACAACCCAATTTCTGGTGTTTATCTATCATAATTGGTTTCCCATTATCTGTACTGAAAATGTTATGTTTTCTATCTTCTCTATGGCAAGTATGTCCTATATAGCAATAAAGAACTTACTGCCTAAGAGAAAATAGGTAAGATAAACAATTTTCAATTTTCCATTCCCCTTGAAAATGGAGAGCAGCTCACCCATGTAAAGAATTGTTTAATAAATGTTAGTTTGTAAGGACATTTCAGAGAAATGACAAGAGAACACCTTCCCAAAGAACAGTAGAAAGGCAAAGCAATTGTGTACCAAAGAGAAAGGAAGCATGATAGAGAGAGTGCACCTTGAGATCATCCTTGTGTTCTAATACTAGCTCTTATACCAATTATCTATGTTTCTTTGAAACAGATCATTTTACCTCCAAGTCTTTAGTTTCCTCAACTATCCAGAGGGAGTCTCCAAAATGCCCCTTCAGGAGATGAAATCTGAGAATCCAGGGGCAAGCTGAAGTCCCTCCAACTTCTTAATGTCCAAGCCAAGACTAAAACCCAGATATCCCCACTAGTTTCTGATCCTTCCTTTGCATATCTTTATTTTCATCTGAGAAATTGGGGGTTTTCTTTAAACCAGTACTCCTAAGTGTTTAGAACTAACATTTACCTTAGTATCCTCATTTTTGGGGGGGAGAGGGGGAGAGAATTTCAAACTTTGTAATGTTCAAACCAGTTCATCAAAGCTCTACAATTTTATTTCTTGCCTCAAGGGAAATGTTAGATTTTTGAGGTAGAGATTATCCATCCACTGTAAAGGTAACAGCTGCTCTATGATATCGTATAAAATTGAGGTTTAACCTAAGATTTCATTTGGCAAGGTGGATATGGAAGAGTTGAAATATTTCAACTAAAAAAAAATAAGTTTTTAAATCACTGATTTCTAAATAAGTCCTATTCTCCAACCAGTCAATTGGTGTGTCCAACCAGGATCACAAACTGAATGCCTAGAGAGACCCAGGCAAATAAGTTACAAATTGAGCTGGGTCGAGTGTAAGCAAAGCAGCCACTCAAGCAAGAGGACAAATGACAACATTATTTTCTGCCTCTAGGTGGGAAATTCAACAAGAAGTAGTGAGAGCTGTGGAAAACCAGAGAGCACACACCCTATCAAAAGGAGGAACTAGATCCTCTTCCCCAGCTGATTATTACCTCATAAAAATGGAGGTCCATGGTTGGCGGATTTTGCAATTTTTCAAGAAAATCAGAAAATACTAACTTGCACAAAATCTCTGTGCTTTTAAAAAATATTAGTGACTAAGTCAAAATTTTTTAACACACTATGAAGCTAAAGAAAACATGTCAACAGAACAAATTTGTCCATGGAAGGCTACTTTGCAATCCCTGTTCTAATACCTCTCAAAAGGGGATGACCCAGTATCTGGCAAGACACCTCTGTTACTAGCCCCTGACTTCACTATTTGTCAAAGTAGTCCACACAAAAGTTCTCCCTTAGGACAATCCCAAAGCTATTTTCTCAAAGCATTGGTCACAATCCAGGTTCTACTTTCTGGGGCCAAATGATTTAATCCTCCATGTGAGAACACTCCAAATATTTAAAAATAGTCATTATGCACCCTGAATTTTCCTCAGAGTAAACATTCATGGTTCTTTCATATGTTTTCATTGAATTGGTGCTCATTTCCTGTGTTTCTATAATGTCTCTGAACATTGTCTGAGAACTAAGTACATAATCCAGCTACAGTCTGATGATGATAGTTTCTCATATTTTGAAAGCTAATCTATTTATAATACACCCTAGGGTCACTTAAACTTTTTAAAAAGTCCTACATCTTATTTTTTTACTAATACTGATACTACAAATAGTCAAAACTTCTAGTTTCTTCTCAAATATTCTATGAATCAATTTATCCTTAGAGGATTGGGTATTGGTCTTGGATTAAGGTTTTATTTTGAATTTTTTACCTTGTTAGAGTTCATTTTGACCTATCAAGATTTTATTGGATCCCGATTCAGTCTCCTTCAGATTCCTGTCATCTGTAATTTTGATCAATATCCTCAACCAGTTCTTAATAAAAAGGTTGAATAAGACAGAAAAAAATGGCAAAGCTCAGAGCCCTTTGTCCGGAATGATAAAAATCTATTAATATAGATTCTAACGAGTATTTCACACTGACTCCATATTGAAAGGAAGTTATAAAGCATCCAAGAAAACATCATTCAAGTGAAATGAAATACAGCGTCTCACCAGGAAGGCTATTTGAAGACTGGATTTATATCGTGTAACTGCATCAATCTGAATCTAGTTGATTTGTTTGTGTACTCTGTTCTCTAAGCAATCAGTGTGTTTGCCATAGAGCAATCTACTTCAGCCATTTACACAACCAAAATCACCAGGCCAACCAGTTTTCAATCTGGTCTTTTGAGTAATTTGAATTCAGTTGATAATTTGTCCACACATCTGAAACTACTTGATGTTTAATCATTAAAAAATTAATCAAAGAACCAAAATCAATGAGTAATTCTAATCATGAGAGTACCTAGTGGTACTCAAATGTAGACCAAATCAAATTTTTCTAAAACTTAAAAAAGTGATTCCTTTTAAATAAGCCTCTATTGTAGCCCCTGAGAGCTGCGAGGGCCCGCACCCAGTGCGGCCCAGGAGCACCGCGGTGGCCCGCGCTCCAGAGCTCCGCACAAAGAAGGCCGCAGCTAGAAACCTGTCTGGCAACACCCAGTCCGGGGTTTGGCGTAATTGTCCCCAGAAGCAGGAAATGGAAAGGAAAGAAAAACTGGGGTAACAATACTTATATCTGACAAATTAGATCTCAGAGTGAAGGACATAACAAGAGATAATGAAGGCCACTTCATAATACTAAAGGGAACAATCCAACAAGAAGAAATAACCCTGGTAAATATATATGCACCCAATACAGGAGCACCCAAATACATAAAAAAAAAAAACTGCTGGAGGACATTAAGGGAGAGATTAATAGCAATACAATCATAGTAGGAGATTTTAATACCCCACTGTCACCCTTCGACAAATCATCTAAACAAAAAAATCAGCAAAGAAATATCAATCCTAAACGACTCACTAGACCAGATGGAATTAATTGACATCTTTAGAACATTCCACCCCAAAGCCACAGAATATACATTCTTCTCAAGTGCACATGGGACATTCTCAAAGATAGACCACATTTTGGGACATAAGCAAAGTCTCTTCAAATTCAAGAAGATAGAAATCATATCAAGCATCTTCTCAAATCATAGTGGCATAAAACTGGAAATTAATTACAATAAAAATAATCCAAAGAAATCAAACACATGGAGACTAAACAAGATGCTATTAAACAAGGACTGGGTTACCAGAGAAATCAAGGAAGAAATTAAAAACATCCTGGCAACAAATGACAATGAAAACACAACAATCCAAAATCTATGGGACACAGCAAAAGCAGTTTTGAGAGGGAAGTTCATATCCTTACAAGCCTATTGCAAAAAACTAGAAAAAATGGTAACAGATGATCTAACTCTACAACTCAAAGAGTTAGAAAAAGAGCAACAAGAAAAGCCCAGTGTAAGCAGAAGGAAGGAAATAACAAAAATCAGAGCACAGATAAACGACATAGAGACCAAAGAAACAATACATAAGATCATCAAAACCAAGAGCTGGTTCTTCGAAAGGATAAACAAGATTGATGGACCTCTAGCCAGGCTAACCAAGAAACAAAGAGAGAGGACCCAAATAAACAAAATCAGAAATGAAAGAGGTGAAATAACAACAGACCCCACCGAAATACAACAGATTGTTACAAAATACTACGAACAACTCTATTCCAACAAACTGAACAACCTGGAGGAAATGGACATATTCCTAGAAAAATACAAACTGCCAAAACTCAATCAGGAAGAATCTAAAAATTTCAATAGAACAATGACGTGGGAAGAAATTGAAACAGTCATCAAAAAGCTTCCAGCAAACAAAAGCCCAGGGCCAGAAGGCTTCACAGGAGAGTTTTACCAAACATTCAAGGAAGAACTAAAACCTATCCTCCTCAGACTATTCAAAAAAATCCAAGAGGAAGGAACACTTCCGAACTCCTTCTATGAAGCCAGCATCACCCGAATACCAAAACCAGATAAAGACAACTCAATGAAAGAGAATTACAGGCCAATATCCCTCATGAACATAGATGCCAAAATCCTCAACAAAATTCTAGCAAATCGACTCCAGAAGAACATCACAAAGATCATACACCACGACCAAGTAGGATTTATTCCAGGAATGCAAGGATGGTACAATATCCGCAAATCAATAAACGTGATACATCACATAAACAAATTGAAAGATAAAAATCGTATAGTCATATCAATTGATGCAGAAAAGGCATTTGATAAAATCCAACACCCTTTCCTGTTAAAAACTCTTAAAAAAGTGGGAGTACAAGGATCATACCTCAACATAATAAAAGCTATATATGATAAACCCACAGCCCACATTATACTCAATGGGCAAAAACTAAAACCATTCCCTCTAAGAACAGGAACAAGACAGGGATGCCCACTCTCGCCACTCCTGTTTGACATAGTTCTGGAAGTACTAGCCATTGCAATTAGACAGAGGAGGAAATAAAAGGCATCCAAATTGGAAAAGAAGAAGTAAAGTTATCCTTATTTGCAGATGACATGATATTGTACATAAAAAACCCAAAAGACTCCATTAAAAAACTAATTGTCTTAATAAATGAATTTGGCAACGTAGCAGGATATAAAATTAATGCCAAGAAATCCATGGCATTTCTATACACCAACAGTGAAACTACAGAAACAGAGGCTAAAAAAATTAAGATACCTAGGAATAATTTTAACTAAGGAAGTAAAGGACCTATTTGTGGAAAACTACACGACACTGAAAAAAGAGATAGAGGAAGATGTAAGGAGATAGAAGAACATACCATGTTCATGGATTGGTAGAATCAACATCATCAAAATGTCCATACTTCCTAAAGCAATCTATAGGTTCAATGCACTCCCCATTAAAATACCAACGACATATTTCACTGACCTAGAAAGAACTCTCCAAAAGTTCATTTGGAACAATAAAAGACCCCGAATAGCCACAGCAATCTTGAGAAAGAAGAGTAAAGTAGGAGGGATCTCAATACCAGACTTCAAACTATATTACAAAGCCACTGTTCTCAAAACAGCCTGGTACTGGCACAAGAACAGACAAATAGATCAATGGAATAGAATCGAGAACCCAGATATCAACCCAAATCACTATGCTCAATTAATATTTGACAAAGGAGGCACGAATATACAATGGAGTCAAGACAGTCTCTTCAATAAATGGTGTTGGGAAAATTGGACAGACACATGCAAAAGAATGAAACTAGATCACCAACTTACACCATTCACAAAGATAAACTCAAAATGGATACAGGACTTAAACATCAGACGGGAAACCATAAAAATACTAGAAGCATCCACAGGCAGCAAAATCTCAGACGTATGCCAAAAGAACTTCTTCACTGATACTGCCCCTAGGGCAATGGAAGCTAAAGAGAAAATAAACAAATAGGACTACTTCAAAATAAAAAGCTTTTTTACAGCAAAAGAAACCATCAATAAAACAACAAGAAAGCCCACAGTGTGGGAGATCATATTTGCAAATATTACCACTGATAAAGGTTTAATCTCCAACATTTACAGACAGCTTATACAACTAAATAAAAGGAAGATGAATGATCCAATTAAAAAATGGGCTATGGACCTAAACAGAATATTTTCAAAAGAAGACAGAAGGAAGGCCAAAAGGCACATGAAAACATGCTCAAAGTCACTAATTGTCCGAGAGGTGCAAATCAAAACAACAATGCGGTACCATCTCACACCTGTCAGAATGGCCAACATCAACAAATCAACAAACGACAAGTGTTGGCGAGGTTGCGGAGAAAAAGGAACCCTCGTGCACTGCTGATGGGAATGCAGACTGGTGCAACCACTGTGGAGAACAGTGTGGAGTTTCCTCAAAAAACTGAAAATGGAACTCCCATTTGACCCAGTAATCCCACTTCTAGGAATATATCCCAAGAAACTAGAAACACCAATCAGAAAGGATATTTGCACCCCTATGTTCATAGCAGCACAATCTACAATAGCCAGAATTTGGAAACAGCCTAGGTGCCCGTCAGCAGATGATTGGATCCAAAAACTATGGTACATCTACACAATGGAATACTATGCTGCCATAAAAAAGAAGGAATTCTCATCATTTGCAGCAACCTGGATGGAATTGGAGAGCATCATGCTCAGTGAAATAAGCCAATCAATGAAAGAGAAACACCACATGACCTCACACATTGGTGGATGATAAAGATCATTATAAACTGATGAACCAAGAGACAGATATAGAGAAAGTAAAGCAACAGGCAGACTGTCAAATTACAGTGGGGAGGGTAGGGAGATCAGGGGGAGATAATAGATCAACCGAAGGACTTGTATAAATGCATATAAGTACAACCAATGGACATAAAACTATGGGGAGGGAGGGGGTGGGAGGGAGGGAGGGGGGCAATAAAAAAAATCAATAAAATATGTAAAAATAAATAAAATAAAATAATAAAAATAAAAATATTCACTTATTTGCCTCTATTTTACTATCTCTATCATTAAAGTCCAAATGTCTGGAAATCAGTTGCATCTCTAGCTCTATGATCAGGTCTTGCCTCCCTATCTCTCCAAACCTCACCAGCAGCCATGGCAGTTGCTGATCAGGCCCTACCTCTCTCTTTGGGCCTCTCTCTGGGCCTGATCTCCAGCCTCCAGGACAGCAGCGAGGTCATTAGGCCTCTTGCCAGAGGCTAACTACCTGACTCAAAGGTGGATATGAGCATTAAATGAAATGATGCTAAGATAAGTGATCAAAAGCTGATAGCTATGATTATTATTTTACTCTCTAGCATAGGATTACATAGTGATTGAGACAAATCTCTGAAATTTACCTGTTTTCACTTTTATTCACTGTTGGCCTTTTTCACATATACCAAAAACACATCACATTTAGTTATGAGTAGGTGGTTTTATTTTCACTGTAATTTTATCAAAATAATACAATTTTTAAAATTAAATGCAAAGCCTAACATTAAAGACAGCAATCTTTTGCCTCAACTCTCCCAAGTCTGCATCCCTCGGAGACATTATTCATCAATTCTTTGCTTGTAATATTATCTCCACATTTTTAAATAATATGTGTATACTAAAATTGTTGATTTTTTTTCATTTCAGATGTTGTTCATTGGTTCTTCTATGCAAAATTAGATTTTTTTCTCAAATGCAACACACACACACACACACACACACACACACACACACAATATTTATATTTCTTCCAGCTTTTGAGTATAGTTATATCACAATATGGGACTAAATTAATATTCAGTGTTTATATTATTTGAGTATTTAAGTATTATTCTCAGTTGAGCCACTTATTATGCCAATTATTTCTCCTTTTTCAAACAGCTTCCACACCACTCCCACAGTTTATGATTGCCTTGTTTTTCATTTCTTAGTTTCCTAAGTTTCTATGTCTAATTTTGTCTCTAAACTGCCCAGTGTTTTCTATCTTCTGTCAATATAGTCCAATGTATGTGATTAAATAATCAGTTCCTTTATATATAATAGTTGAGTCATCCATCCTGGAGCCACCATCTCTTGGCTTCACTATGTCATGGTTACTCTCTGGACCAGTTCACACCTCTTACCCCAGGACTTCCTTCCCCATCATCCCAGTAATTCCCCAGCATTGAATTCCTGTGTCCTGGATCTTATACATTTCTTTTCCTCAGTTTACTCCCTTATCCTGATGGAGAATGTCCCTTATGAGATATGATATTTTTAATACTCTTATTATTCTGCATTCAGCTTCACTGATAGTTTGGCTGATTTTAGGTTATTGTCATAGATAATTGTGTAGGAAATAAACATCTCTCCAAATTGGTGTTGTATTACCTACTTACCAGAGGCCCAGTGCATGAAATTCATGCACATAGAGGAGGAGTCCCTCAGCCCAACCTGCACCCATTCCATTCTGGGACCCCTCAGGGGATGTCCGACTGCTGCTTATAATCAGGATTGCTGCATCCTAACCTGCCTGCCTGCCTGATTGCCCCTAACTGCCTCTGCCTGCCTGCCTGGTCACTGCTAACTGCCCTCCCATGCCAGCCTGGTCACCCCTAACTGCTCTCCCCTGCCAGCCTGGTCACCCCTAACTGCCTCTGCCTCAGCCCCCACCACTGTGGCTTTGTCCAGAAAGAAGTTCAGAAGGATATCCAGAATATGTCTGGTCTAATTAGCATATTACCCTTTTATTAGTATAGATAGTAGTGCTATTGAGGGTCTGATGATCATTCTGATTCCTGTTCGATACATAGTGCACCCCTTTAATCTGCAGGCATGTGCCCTTCACATCTGAGACATTTTCTTATATTATTATTTTGATGACTTCTTTCTGTGTTCTTTGTTTTCTAGATATTATCAGTTAGCTATTAGTTAAATGATAAAACTGATCATATAGTTTTATTACTTTTCCTTTTTAGCTTTCCATATCCTTTGTCCTTATGCTCTATGTTTTTGGAATTTCTAGATTTTCTAATAAGCTCACATACACATATATACATATGTACATGTATCATATATATATATATATATATATATATATATATATATATCATTTTTAAAAGTAAAGCTTCTTTCTTGTTCCCCTTCTATAGCATCATGCTCTTATTTCATTGATGCAATTTCTATTCTCTCTAAGCGTTTCTTCTAGTTCATTCAAAGTTTTGTGCTTACTCCCTGTGTTACCTGTTTTTTTCTGTGTTCACTATTTTATGGGTTTTGCTCTTATTTATTTGCTTAAACTTTTATTTTAGACTATTTTCTCAAATGCCTGGTGATTCTTATCTGTCTATTTGTATATAAAAATCTATTAGGACCTTTATGTGCATGAGTAGAGAACAGCCATTTGTTTGGGTACCCCCAAAATAACTGTTTATCTCTTGAGCATGTCAGTTTTCCAAAAAGAAAAAACCTACACCTAGCCTAGAGAGAAAAGTCTGGCTACTTGCACTCTGAGATCTAATCTTCAGAAGGGAATGACATAGTACAGAAAACCATCTCAATTAATCCCCACTTTTAATATGAAGTCAACAGAATATATGATGCATAATTCCTTAATTACTATCTTAATTTTTCTGTTTCCCGTGGAAATATTCATTGTCTAGTAAATAAAGTTTCTACTGCCTTTTAGATGACTCCAATGGTGTGTTGGCCAAAGGTCAACCTTGAATATTACAAAAAAACAAGATGAGAATGTGATGAGAAATCTAAGTATCTCATATGGCTCCTGCAAAATTTAGGTGCTATTGTGGGGATTTAAACAGCACAATGCACTTTTTTTAATATTAAATAATTAGTGGAGAGGACATATGTGTCATGCATAATGTTTGGCTGGCTATGTACAGACAGATGGTATGTCTTGGCATTTGATTAATGATCTGTGTGTTTTTCCCCACTTCACCAAAGTAGAGAATAATGTAAAAAAGCTTCAGTATATTCTTTTAGAATTTGTTTCTGCTCTTATTTTTCTTCACTTTGTAGTAAAAAACATTTTTTCTGTTTTACTTTTATTTTTCCATAAAAGTTTAGTGTTTTATTATTGGCATGACATTTGAGTACTCAGTTTAAAACATTAAACAACTTAAGGTGGCTTAAAATGTGCCTGTGTGGCCATGTAAATATTTTTGCTTCCTTGATGGAATTGCTGAGTCCACTCAAAGTGTTGATTCAAACTGCTTTAAGAAATACTTTTTTAAGTAGTTATTTTTAATTACACAAGTAATACATGGATGCATTTTTATTGCTTAATATCTAAATAAATGTAGAAGATAAAGAAAGAATACCCCTGGCCCCCATCAATCATTCTTCTTCACAAAAGAAAATAGTATTATCAGTTTAGTGTGCAGTTTTCAAATATTTTCTATATGTCTACATGGCTATATGTATACATAAGAAAATAAAGTTTTCTTATGCATGTCAAGAATTTTTTTAAACAAAAACTGGATCATATTGTATATTATTTTTGCAAATTCTTTTTTTATTTTATTAGTATAATTCAGAGAACTTAACTTACGGATACATATGTATTGGCATTTTTCTTATAAAATACTGTATAGTATTAAAAATGTATGTATGCTGTTTATTTAATTACTTACCTATTGATGGAAAATTTTGTTTTAAATGTTTCTCTATATAAACAATATTTCATGCCTCTTTGTGTACCTGTGCAATTATTTCTTTAGGATAGCACCAGACATGGACTTGTTAGGTCAAAGTTGCATTTTGTTTCTGGACTAATAGGCCTCATCTTAAAATGATGTCACTTAGAAATTGGACATAGGACCTTTGTGTGACAGAGCCTTCCCCACACCCCTGAAGTTACCCAGAGGACGCTCACTGGTGCCCTTACTAATTATGCCTTGTTCCCATTTAATTTTATCCCATTTGGGGTTGGACTTACCAATTGTTGAGACATGTACTATAGGCTACTAGACTGAATGTTGCATCCAGTACACCCTGCCATAGCATGTGATGGAACAGAGTAATGAGCTATGCCAGTTATAGGAGACCTGTGCCTAAATATAGTAGGACATATATAATAAGGAAGTAGTTTCATTTTACGAATCTTTGGTTAGGGAAACATTCCAGCATCTCTTCAATCTATCTAAAACAAATAGAAGATTCAGTTTGGAGACACTATGCCTACTGCATAAATCAGTTATTCTGATTTGATCTTCATTAACATCACTGGATTATTCCTCTCTATCCACTGCATTTTAATTTGCTCAGTCAGGCCTAGTAAGTGATATAAATACAACCTGTAGCCAAATCTTACATTCTGCTATCTTTACCTTCTCCCTCTTTTCCCTGGAGACTTCCTGACCATTATCTTAAAAAATATGTTTACTTAGTTGTGAAATGGTCCTAGTAACGTTCACCATCAAGGCATGTGATACCCCTTCTCAGTTGTTTGATCACCTATGTTGACTACCCATTCATTAAGCAAAATTTGGAGGCAACCTCTTTATCCTCCAAACTGTGAAATGGAAACTTCTCCCATACCTGTGATGGCCCCTCACCACGTTTCAGCCCCCCTGGAGCTCCCTTCTAATCTGCATACTAGAGGCCTGATGCAAGAAATTTGTGCAAAGGCCTTTGCCCTGGGCCCCGCCCACCACTGTCATGACTGGGGGCCTCTGCTGCGTCTGCCTCAGCCCCTGCCCACTGCGGCTTTGTCCAGAAGGAAGGATGTTGGGTCTAATTAGTATATTATGCTTTTATTATTATAGATTTTTTCCTGACTCTGATGAAAAGTAGAGTCCAGAAGGAAAACCAATGAAGGTTGTCGTGTCCTCTTGGTAGTGACAGAATCCACACTTGGGTGCTGTTTACAATTAGTTCCAACCCTTGCTATTCCCATGGTAATACTGAAAATGTCCCACAGACCCCTCACCTAGTTATTGTACCAGTTCAGGATGATTGGTCTGGGCATGTAAATGCCTATATGTAATATTTCTCTTTCTCTAATCTGCCCACTTGACATGGATGGAATGACTTCTCATCCCTGGACAGCCTTTTATTATATACTCTTCTCTTCATTGGCTGTTCCCTGTTGGTTGCTGTGCTTCCCTGTACATGCTATATCTGTTAGCCAAGCAGTGGCAGGTGATGGACAGCTTGTGCAGCAAGCAGAATATTCAAGTACCTTTTTTCATAGAAATGAGGTTGTCTCTGGACTCTCTGGACTCTCTGGACATGGCACCATCACTCTCACCTGACTCTCAGGCTCACTGCTCCGTCTGTGAACAAAGTCTTTCTCTGAAAATTGTAGGAGAATTCTCTATTATCCCATTTGGCTACTTCTACTATGATGCCCTATCAAACCATTTGAATATTGCCCTTGGCTACTGCCCTATCCTTAAACTTTGGGCTTCCCAGTGCCATGCACACAATTCATAACAGTTTTCTCCCACCCAGCAATGTTCTATATTACTCTGGCTCCATCTTTCAGGAATTTATGATGGTATTCTTCATCAAGGAGTCCTTTTCTTATTTTCCAATGCAGTTAAAATTTTTAAAAAAATCTATCTACCATCCTGTAATATCTAAGGATTTGAAGGAAAAAGAGCAGGTGGGGAGTGGTTTTCAATGTACTATTTGTGCATGTCATTTTAAGTATAGAGCATCCATTCCTTTCATTGGCCATGCTTATTTTTGACCCAGATATTATTGCTAGCTCTTCTCTAAGGCTAGCTTATTCAAGGAAAGAAAGAGAGAAGCACCCCATTGTTGTATCAAATACAGATAAGCTCATACCCAAATAATATTTCCTTGTCATCTTATTTCTGTAGCTGAGGATAAAAATGAGATCTCCAAAATAGGACTAAAGAATAGCCACATTAATTAAAAAAATTTTTCCCTAAGAAGTGCCTAATAACTAATGGACAAGCAAAGGGGACTCATTAGTGGAAATATTTCCTTTGAAAGGGCATTCATGCTGTGAGGAAAAAAAAAATATGCCAGGGGTGTTTTTTTTTAATGAAGTAAGACCTTTGTCTTTTCCCTATTTATCATGCAAGCTTGAGAAAATGAATCTGAGTGAGTGTTATAGATAAGTTATTATGATTTGAAATTTATGCAGACCCCAGGTTACTTATTTCTCCCTGTTCTCAGGAAAAACAAATTATTTTTCATTGCTCATTGCCTTGCCTGAGGATGGTTAGAACTGAGAACCTCTTCGGTGTACTAGACTGAAGGTGATGGTTTAGACCATAGCCCAGCTAACTAGTCAACCATCTGCCAAGAATGGGTCCTGCCCCCATTGAGCAAACTGAACAGGAACCTATTCCCTTTCCTCAAGATACTACACTCAAACAGGAAAGAAAAAGATGCTATGATGGATGGATGGATGGATGGATGGATGGATGGATGGATGGATGGATGGGAGGTGGGGGGTGATTGGATGGATGGATGGATGGATGGATGGATGGATGGATGGGAGGTGGGGGGTGGATGGATGGACGGATGGATGGATGGATGGATGGGAGGTGGGGAGTGATTGGATGGATGGATGGATAGATAGATAGATAGATAGATAGATAGATAGATAGATAGATATAGGTATAGATACAGATATATACATAAAAAGCTAGATAATAATTGAGTGCTAAACTGCAGAAAGACCTATAATTGAAAAAAATACTCACATATGTGGGCAATTGGGAGGAATTTGAATACTTAAAGAAGTTTTATGGACGCATAGAGTGATGTCTAGGATTTGCATGATAAATTGAGATCTTATTTGGAGCTCATTTTGCCACCCCACATCCCACACCCCATCATGATGGTTGAAACAGCCTCAGAATCTCAAGGAAAAAAAGAAGAAAAAAACTGGTTGACTTAATGAGCACAAACACAGCTGTATCTAGTGGAAGGAATACTGAAGCTGAGCTTCCACACATTAAGTATCCATGTATTAGACTAGGCCTAACCACTAGCTATTTTTCTACCAAGCTAGAGTATGACCACTATAATTTCGAGGGTAAGCAATTTTGACAGGTGCTTAAGGCTTCTGCTTCTTCTGCTGAAATACTAAGTCACTAGCTATTTTGTCATGCTAAGAAAAGATGCAGAGACAATTAGATTTCAGGTATAGTTGCTTACCCCACCTAAATCAGATTAGCAGCTGCACCTGTACCAGGACAGCTAAAGTAGAAATTACTTACCTATTTCATATCTATTCAAGCACAGATAAATAAAATGAGCCTCACAAAAGTTTTCTGACTTTCCTAAGATGTCCCAGCTTATCACTGATGGAACCATGGCTGAACTCCTGTTTCTAATGCATTTGGCCCATCCACATTCTCTGTTGCTATTTAGATCTTTAACAGGCATCCATGTAGCCCTGGCTCTCTTAGGAATCCTACAGAATGTACAGCTCCACCCCCACCATCACCATCTCTACTGGGGTGAGAGTTTACAAATCTCTTTTATCTTCCTGAAACCTGTGTGAGATGAACCCAAGCATATCATTGTTCCCACTTTGAGAACATTGTTCCCACTTGATAGAGAAACTGATGTTAACGGAGCTAACAAATCAGAACATGAGAAGAACATCCAGGTCTGTGGTGGCACCAATCTTGGTCTCTGACTACTTTTCAACTAACAGGGCTCACCTAATCTCCTGGAACACCACCCCCTCCTCCCCTCATATTTTGGTTAAATGTAAGCTACTATCTGCTACTATTAACAATGACTTTTGTCCTGACTATGAAAACATTCTTTTTATTTTATTTTTTTTATTGATTTCAGAGAGGAAGGGATAGGGAGAATGAGATAGAAACATCAATAATGAGAGAATCTTTGATTGGCTGCCTCCTAAACACCACCTATTGGGGATCAAGTCCAAACCCATGTTACTGTCCCAACCAGGAATCAAACCATGACTTCCTGGTTCATAGGTTAATGCTCAACCATGGAGCCACATTAGCCAGGTATATGAAAGCATTTCTTGATTTTCCCAAAGCCACATCCTAATCACCACATAATCATTTGGCTCTATCTTCCAGGAGTTATATCTGCCACATTTTCCTGGGCCTCTCCTTGTGTAAGAGAGCAGGCATGTGCAAGCCATAAATTTCTCAATAGTCCTTAATTCTTGAGGAGACTGTTTTTGAACTCCTTCTTCAGAAAACAGCAGAGTGGGCCCACAAAAATAGTAATCTTCAGACCAAACCTTTGAGGAAGTTGCAAAGGATGGTACAAATCCTGGATTAGTTCTGTCCCTAGCAACCATGACCCACCATGACTGTCAAATAATTAGAAGCAGAATGTTCTGTCCTCCAAATCTGGGAGATAGGCTATAGTCTACATTGTCCAAACCCTAGCACATTACCAACATACCTGTGGATCAACACTATGACCTCAGAGGACACTTTAAAAAAAAGTCTTACTACCGTAATTCATAAGAACTCCTGAAAACATTCCCATATGACAATAACTGTAGATTTATCTTCAGTGTTTTCAGTTAAATTGTATTTTTGTAAATTTTTAAAAAATGTTTTGTTGATTTTTAGAGAGACAGGAAAAAGAGAGGGAGCGGGAGAGAAACATCGATGTGAGCGTGAAACATCAATGGGCTGCCTCCTGCATGTCCCCTACCAAGAATTGACCCCGAAACCCAGATATATGCCCTGACTGGGAATTGAACCAGCAACCTTTTGTTGTACAGGATGCCACCCAAGCAACTGAGCCACACAGGTCAGGACTTATGAATTTCATGTAAATTTCAAAGCCTGCAGAAAATGCATAAATAGAAGGCAAAATGGTCAGGACTTTCCTCCAAATAATTCTGTACAGTGAAAAAAAATCTCACCACCACTACAGAATTGTTTCTGTCTTCACAGTGAACAAGCTTTGCATAAATGAGGGAACCTCTCTTCCTGGAGTCCCACTGCCAAAAACTAGCAATAAAAGGCCTTAGTACCTGGCACACGTGGCTACTTGAAAATGATCTGAAATAAAAGCAAGCCAGAATCAGCATAATAGTGTCTAACAAAACCCAGATGTCTCTTGAATAAAAGGTTAATCAAATGCTAATGTTAAATGAAAGAGTTTCAAAGGCAGAAGGAAGAATATTGAAGATAAATAAGGAAATTAGGTGCAGCCTCCATGCAACTGGAAAAGCAACCTCTCTGAGCAAAATGATTCTCTTAAAGGAGATTAACCTTTTCTTTAACACCTAGAATGTGTCAGATGCTTTATAAGAAATGTACTAAATACCATCCAAGGACCTGAAGCCTCACTAAAAAGCAAAACTACTGAAATGCACTTGGAGGGAGAAAAACTGTAGCAATTGTTACAATACTTTGAATATTAACCTTAAGCTGTAATTGGGGGAGACATTTTATATAAAGCCTGGTTTTGTCAGAAATTCAATAGGAGTTTGCAATGTTTTGAAGCCCTCTTCCTTTGATTCATGAATTGCAAAATGGTTCATTCTCAGCCTTTGTTTCTGCCTTGATGGAGGAGGGGTATGTTCATAGTCTCTTATAGGTCAGGGTTCTCCAGAAAAACAGAACCAACAGGATGTATACATAGAGAAAATTTTTTTTAAAGGAATACGCTTGTATGATTGTGGGGCTTGCAAGTCCAAAATCTGCAGGACAAGCCAGCAGCCTGGAAACTCCAATAAAAGTTGAAGGTGTAGTCTTGAGTCCTAAGGCTGTTCAGAGGCAGAATTCCCTCTTCTTCAGGGACCTCAGCCTTTGGTCTTACGGCCTTCAACTGATGAGATGAGGCCCAAATACATATATTTTACTCAAAGTCTACTGATATAGCTGTTAATTGTAGCTAAAAAATTCATTCACTGGCAAGTTTAAACTGTTGACACATAAAATTAACCATCCCACAGTCCAATGGGCAAGGCAAACAAATAAAATGGTAATTGATATGCAGAGGTGTAGGAAAGGGCTGCTGAGAGAAAGTGATGAGTTTCCAAAAGTAAAGCAGAGTAAACAGCTGCAGAAAAATACTTTAAATACTTCTGCATGAGGATGTGAAGGCATAGTTGGGGAGGCTGTACATGTGTGGAGACAGGTACATGGAAACCACTTTATGTTCTACTCCATTTGCTATGAACCTAAAACTGCTCTAAAAATAGTTTATTCACCACAAAATGAAAATTGGCTAACAATTATTTTAAAAAAAACAAAACACTTTTATTATTTAAAAAAACCTAGTACATCAATTTGTCTATAGATAGATGATAGATGATAGATAGATAGATAGATAGATAGAGGCATATATAGATATATCTATATGTATAGATAGATAAGTAGATATGCATAGATATAGATATCAATATCCATAAATAGATACATAAATTTAAAGAGTATAACTTTTGTCTTAATTATCTCAGACTGCTAGAACGAAATACCACCGACTGGGTAGCTTAAACAACAGATCATTTGTTTATCACAGTTCTGGAGGCTGGAAGTCCAAAACCAGTTCCTGGTGAGGGCTCTCTTTCCGGTGGCATTCACCTTTATGCTGTGTCCTTACATAGCAGGGGGGGAAGAGAACTATGGTCTCCCTTCCTCTCCTTAAAGAACACTAATCCCATCAGGATGGCCCCACTCTCATGACCTTATCTAACCCTAATTACCTCCCCCAAGGTACCATCACATCTGGGGTTAGGGCTCTGACATATAAATTTGAAGGTACACATTCATTTCACAAAACTTTAAAAATAAAAACTACCCATAGCCGAAGCTAAACATTGTTTAACATTTTTGTTTGTATTTTTAGTGTCTCTATTTTTTTCTTTATTTTGCAAAACCAGCAGCCTGTGCTATAATAAATGTCTGTTCTACTTTCTTCTATAATATTGTTTTTGAAAACTGCTTTGTTTTCCATTATATAAGAATAGTATTATTTATCTAACAAATTTTTCTATTTAGGAACAATTACTATTTCTAACCATGTTAGTATATGAGCTTTCAAGAACTCTGTTGTGAATAAATTCTTTTGTGTATTTTTTAACACACTTCTGATTATTTGCAGCAGATAATTCCTAGAAGTAGAACTGCTATATTAATCAGTTGTTTTTTTTAACACATTTCTATAAACAGGGTATTTTCATAACTTTTCATCTTCTTCAATTTGGGAAGCCAAAGATAGTATCTGATTTTAGTTTAATTTGCATGTATTTGACATTCAGTGAACATGAATTTCCCCACATATTTCCCATCACTTAATTTCTTCTTCAATGGGAAGGCAGTGGTCTGGAGTATATCCCTTGAAGCAATATCTGCAAAACAGAGCATTGCCTGGCATACAGTAGGTCTTCAATCAGTGACAAAAGAAAGATTTGCTTTCTAGGCTTTTTCTATCCTTAGGGGAAGTGCTCATATTTTCTTTAAGGATCTGTAGGATCAAATTTTATCATAAGAACATTAGTCCTTTTTCTATCATTTCTATGATGAATAGTATACCCCCTTTGTTATTTACAATCTACACTAATAAAAGAGAAACATGCAAATTGACCATCATTCCACTACACCCACCAGCCAATTAGGAGTGAGTATGCAAATTAACCCAACAAAGATGGTGGCAGCCACAGAGCTGGAGCAAGCAGGAGGCTTAGGTTGCCCCAGTGATGGAGGAAGCCAAGCTTCCCACACGCCCTGGCTGGTGCTGGTCTCCACTCAAGGCTACAAAGTTTCAATTATAGAAGATAAATAAATCCCAGATACCTGCTTCCAGCAGGCCCTGGCCTCTGCTCAAGGAGGCACTGGAAAAAAAAAAGAAGAAAGAAAGAAAGAAAGAAAGAAAGAAAGAAAGAAAGAAAGAAAGAAAGAAAGAAAGGAAGGAAGGAAGGAAGGAAGGAAGGAAGGAAGGAAGGAAGGAAGAAAGAAAGAAAGAAAGAAGAAAGAAAGAAAGAAGAAAGAAAGAAAGAAAGAAAGAAAGAAAGAAAGAAAGAAAGAAAGAAAGAAAGAAAGAAAGAAAGAAAGAAAGAAAGAAAGAAAGAAAGAAAGAAAGAAAGAAAGAAAGAAAGAAGTTGGGGGGTGGGGGGGGGCTGGGACATTGTGTCGCCAGGGGATGTGGCCAGCCTGTAAACAGCCATCAGCCCCTCACCCAGGCTGGCCAGGCATCCCAGTGGGTCCCCATCCTGAAAGGGGTATGGCCAGCCTGAAAACAGCCCTCAGCCCCTCACCAAGGCTTGGCCACACTCCCATGGCCCAATCAGTCAATCGAACATCCTTTGAGGGATCCCAGATTGGAGAAGGTGCAGGCTGGGCTGAGGGACACACATACCCCCAACCCCCATGCACAAATTTTGTGCACTGGGCCTCTAGTTTCTAATAATCACCATGTGCTTAACCTGGAATATTTACTCTACATACTTTATCTCATTTAATTAACACCAGAGAGATGGATATTATTAGTCTGTTCACTAATGTGGAGATTAAGACTCCCAGAGGTTAAGTAATGCCCTGGTTACACAGACAAAAGATGGTACCCATTTATGTCTGCAATTCCACAAGCCTTCATCTTTGATCCTATACTGCCTTCTTTTTATTTCACTTAGGTGAGTTTCTTGGTATAGATAATATATTTACATGGATCAAAAATGTATAATAATAAAAACCTAATATGCTAATTAGACCAAAGATCCTGCTGGACAACCTTCCAGATGAAGCTGGAACTGCAAGGGAAGCCCAGGTCCCAGGTGCTAGAGGGAAGAGTGCTGGCAGGAAAACCTACTCTTGCACGAATTTTGTGCATCGGCCTCTAGTAATATATATAGGTATAAAACTTTCAAAAAGTCTCCTACCTACTCCTTCTCCCATTAGCCCATATTCATTCCTACTAACTCTAAATAACCACCATGATTAATTTCTTATATAATAATGCTGAGTTTCTTTATGCATTTACAAAATATGAATATATGTTCTTCCCCTTTTTACACAAATGGTAATATACTATAAATGCCATTATATCTTTCTTTTGGTACTCTCCATATTAGTACATGAATGGCTTTATTGATCTTTTTTACAGATAATGATATTTTATTATATGAATGAATCATATTTTTCCTAACCATATTTTTAATAAATGGACAGCTGGGTTGTTTCTGATCTTTTGCTACA